>NC_138152.1:9019645-9482145 GCF_964199315.1 Orbicella franksi | reverse complement strand
TTAGCTACTGATATTCTCGTACTGATTTTAATCGGCTTTCATCGCTTCAATGCGCTTGAATTTTCAGAACCGGGCTCTTCCTAATTTGCATAATCCGTAATCGGCCCGTGGGCATTACGGGAGAATAATGCCCTACAATTCAGTGACAATTAACCAATCAGAGCGCGCGTTATATCGGCCACAAGCCAAAGCCATATAATAATTAGCTTTAAAATGACATTGCTGAACTATGTTAAAAGAGTCTGAGCTGACCTTTTAGAAGTAAAAGTGTCTGCTTATTGCAGGTTTTGTGTGACAAAATCGATTAACATTGGTGTCCATGTCCACCTGACAGAGCTGTCCGCGGAATGCAGGTTTATTTTACAGTAAACGTGCAAAGAAAATTTAGGGACTCCAAGCTGGTGTCCAATTAATAGATGGTGTCTGCTTAATATGGGTTCCTCTTAACACAGGTTTCACTGTATTACAACTACAAGACTTCAGCTACAGATAAGACGAGAAGTGAAATGGTTCATAGCTATCTCGCCACTTACAGTCAAGTTATCACGTAGTAACTGCATTATAAGGGTGCTGTCCTTGTAGGATTCCTCTTGTAATTTATCAAGCTCAGCAATGGATTCATCAAATGCCTGAGAAATACCATGTAACAATAAAAGGATAAGATAGATCATAATATAATTATATATAATTATTACACTCCAGGAGGAGCTATCATAAAAAATAATGTTATCACTTAGAGGAGCTCAGTCACAGTATTTATACAGTTACTTTGGCCTTGTACAAAGTAACCTTTAAAGTGAAGAAAACTTGAAAATAGTAGTTTACTAAGATAGAAAAACACTAAAGAGAAAATAATAAACCATAAAGGAACAAGAAAACCTAGGGATAAAGAGAATCCACACGGATTACAAAAGACGAACTTGAAAAATTCAGGTTAACCTTTTTAGGATATGTAAAGCATGACCAAGCTCCATCAAAATTAATTTTCAGGGCCTGATTTTCTGGAACAGCTTAGAGATCAGGTTAGGAGACACAAATAACCAAATTAGAAAGGTTACTATCCAAGAATCTGTAGGATTACTAATATGAAAAGTTAAAAATTGGCTGATGATAAAAATGAGACTGCTATTGTCTGTTAGTGAGGGAAACTCCCCACACAACTTGACAAAAAAACTTAAACCAACCTTTAACCAAAGAAATACTTTTTCCCATCCTCTTCTCGAATCATTAATAATTCACCATGTTTACCAAATGAAATTATGGCCATGACGACATTTGGATATCTGATCTTAATTACCATAGATTTTTGCAACTTTATTTCTCCGTTTTCTCCTTAGTTTTAGTTTCAGTTAACCACTTTCGATATACTAAAGTTCAGCTTGGCAGCGAGGCCTTGAGGACACAAACAAACGAAATTGAATGTCCAGGTTTATTCATTTCTTTTGTTTGTGTCCTCTAGGCCTCGCTATCAAGCTGAATTTTAATATATCAAAAGTGACCTATTGAAAAGATATGTCAAAAACTCAAGACAATGTTTGACCACAATTCCAAACACCTTGAAGTCTGTCAAAAATACTTCACTGCACATCATATTTTCAGCTCTCTTCTCGGTGTCTGGAAATGTGGTTGAACATGGTCTTCAGTGTTTGATATATATTACATCAAAATGTCAGTCTTCTCTCAATTGGTTTCGCTTTGCACTTTTTCCTGGAGTTTTCATCTGGAATGACAAACTTCATTTGGTGTACCTTCTTTCGACATGCCATCTTTCGACATGCCATCTTTCGACATGCCATCTTTCAACATGCCAAGTAACCTGGGCTATGTCAACAAAATAGATTTCTTCACAGTCGAACTCAGAATTTTAGTGAAGAAAGGTGGATTTATTTCACATCAAATTAAGGTTAAGAGTATCAGAAAGTCATTCTGTGAGATATAAATCGACTGCTTTAAATGCTTACACCTTGAAAATTAAGTGGCAGTGGTGGCCCAATTCTACTGAAAGTCACTATTGACTACACTCAAATTGTTTTAATTTTACTCTAATAGGCCCTTTACAGCTGGGGTCCAAGACCACATTTTTCCTAGAAAATTTTTATATTATAGGCTATAACTTAAAGAATGCAAGAAATGGAAAGAGCACATCGAAAATACCAAAATGGCCAAGTTTGAGGCCCCTGGCATTAAAGAGGAAGTTCATATGACTGTTTGAATTTTCCGAAAATTTAGAGGATTTGTATGGAAAATGTTGCTGGAGAGCAAAACGTTGCTCTCCAACAACTTTTTCCATACAAATTTTCTTATTCTTTTAAAAATTCAGACTGTCATAAAATCTCATTCTTTAACGATGGGGGCCTCAAACTTGGCCATTTTGATATTTTCGACATGCTCTTTCCATTTCTGGCATTTGTTAAGTTATAGCCCATAATTTTATGAAAAATAGGTCACGTGATGGCTTAGCTGCAAAGGACCTATTGGGAAACATGCACAGTCTAAAATATTCTTCAGCCATTTGAGGTTAGAAGTGATTTGTCATTTCTTTCACTAATAACTGGACAAATTGCCAGTTTCACAGTTTACACAGTCTTTCAGCTGTTTGCACAGCATGACAAAAGATGGCATGTAGAAAAATGGTTGCCATTCCCTGCTAAGTAAAGTCATAAATGATCATCACAGTTATGTACACAACGTAAAAAGCTGTGAAAATAAAGCTTTCTTTTCACAGCTGCTTACGTTGTGTACACAATAATTATTGAGGATCATTCATGACTTTACATCTTTCAGAAATATAGAATCTTTCATACATTCACTTGCAATCTCTGCTGTGCACATAACCCTGAATACTGGCGCACTTTGCCTGCAGGTGCCCTTCTCTCTACAGGTTCACCTTTGGCATCTCTTTTCAAGACTCTAGCCAGTAATATTTGAATCTTGCAAAGAGTCAACAAAACATTATCTCTGCATTTTTCAACTTGCGCCTTAACCCCTCATCATAGTTGCAAACCACATAATCCTCACAATAGTGTACAGTGCACATTTGGGAGAATTTAAAAGGTCATGCAACCCTAAGCTGTATGGAAGGGTTTACTTTCTTCCGAACTTTTTCGAAATTGCCAACATTTTCAGACAATCCACTTCCCAAGTTCAGTAGCTCATAGCCAATTTTATTTTAAGAGTTGCCTTTTGGTGACCTCTAATGATGAAATGGTCTCCAGATAAAAATTATGGTCACCAGTTTATGTCACTTTCGTTCCTTCATTGTGGGGGATACACTGTACATCATTACATGGAACATAAAACCGGTGATTCTGAGCCAAAAAACATTGACTGTACATTTCATGGGTTTTGTCTATGCCTTTACCACTGTGTTACTGATATATACATATAAAAAAAACAGAGAAGGGATCAAGAATCAATAGAAAATAAGTAGTGTTACTGCGATCCATTATCGTACCCAGAGTTTTCGTTTTACGTTGTCAGAAGTTGAAACGAAATCAATATGGCACCTCAATTGCAAGCAAGCATTGGAAACATAGTGCTTCTTCAGGCTTTGAAGTCAAAACAGGCCATGGCGAAAAAAAAATCAACAAAAAAAAAAATGGAGCATAAGCAATTTTTCAGGTATATCATCTAACTTTTAACCCATTGACGCCTGAATGAATTGCACTCGACCCACCCCTAAATTCCTGGGTGATTTTTTAACATTTCAGAACCAGCGCAGGCGCTAAAAATAAACCATATGCGCAGTAACCACATACACAAGATCAGGTTTCAAGGTATCGCTTACTTAAAGAGGATTTCCAGTCCATACTGCACACTCTCAAGAATTTGTTTAAGTTTTTTGTTTTGTTTCATGCATGAAATCACAAAATGTGAACATTTTGGAACTACTTACATGAAGTAAATTCAGAGTTTCAAAACAACCGCCATTATGGACGCGAAGCAGTGCGAAGCTTCAAGTTTTGTTCTTTCTCATATCACTTGATGAAACAACTTTGCAGTTGTAAAAATCAATGAAGCAGTTGGAAAAAGAATTTGAAAGGCCTCAAAGATGAAGTATGCGGTTCATAATGAAAAACACCAATTCGCATTCCATTGAGTGAGGTTTTTTATGTTTATAAGCATTACGGTGCCAAGACTGTGCAGCACGGACTGGAAATCATCAAGTTGAATAAATGAAGGGCCAAAATATCAAAAAATATCAACAAAAAGAACTCAACCTGATGTGTAAAACTGATAAGAAAACAAGAAATTATATTACTTCTTTGCCACGCAACAAAATGCCCAACAGAAGACAAGAAAATTGAATAGGTGAAATGAGTTAATTATTGACTTCGGAGGACAAAACGAAACCACAAACGACAGAATTTCCATTCTTGTACTACAACGGCTAACATTTGAGGAAAAAATGGACAACAAAAGTGAAAGACATAAGTAAAAACCAATTTACAAACAAGAAATCAAATAATTGCTTTGCCACACGACAAAATATTACAGCGCAGTGAAAAAAAAAAGATGAAAGTTGTATATCAAAAAGACAACAAAAACAAGCCAATTATTTTGAGATCAATCACATTTCAACTGTGTTAAATTAGCGGCCAGTTAGTTATTTTCTCGGCAGTTCTGGCAAAATATATATTTGACTGAAGCGAATAAACTAAACAAACAAATCGCATGGAGGTCACTGTAAATTAAAAATGAAGAAATCCAGCGTACAAGCTACTGTTCACTTTTAAAACCTAAATTCCTAAATACAGGGAACCAAATGAAAGAAATGCAAGAGGACATTCAATAACATTAAATTTTCATTCAAGCTGAGGTGAAGAAACCTATTTAAAAGCAAAAAATGTACAAAATTTCACAGACGTGCTTTGTTGCATGGCAGCATGTTCAAATTAATTCTTCATGCTAAAACAAAAGCTTGAGTTTTTGCCAACAACTTTTGCAGTTATTTTATCGGCCGTGACATTACCAGACATTCCAATAGTTGAATTCAACTTCAAAGTACTGTAATACTGTACATTACTTTTGTTTGCTTAAGTCCAGGAAGCTGCTTTAAATCCGCAATCAATATTCAAAACTCACTTGAAAGTGTACCTATTGTCATGTTTTCATGGCGGGTAAAGGAAGAAAAAAAAAATCTTCACCAGAAAGGTTTGAGGACTCTGAACTCCTTGATCTTCCATTTTGAGGCCACCTAAACATTGATTTATATTTTCCCTTTCTATTTTAAATCCTGAAGCAGTAATTTCCCTGTGTTAAGAATGAAAACAAGACCTTCGAAGTTTGTAGTTTTGGCCTGCATCACGCCATTATTACCTACACCTTTTGAGTGCAGGATTTTAAGAATAAAATCTCCTTTCTGGGACCCCTATAGTCCTCTAAAATTATGATCAAGACACCGATTCTGAGTGGTTTATTTGTCCTCAAGAACAACAGAACAATAAGAGAACCAAAAAACTCTTCAGGGAGGGTAGGAAAGGCAATTGTCCAGATGTGCATTTTTCCAGGCGGTTACGGGTGGCACAGGAAATTGGAGGGGTCTTTCGCTCCGACAGTTATGGGTGGCACAAGAGTCAATGGGTTGATTTCTTCAGGAACAAAAACAGCTGGCCAAATTGGCGACCTTGGTGGTAATTTTAGTCACCATTATTTTTTCAGTAGCTGTGGCAACCAAAACAGTGGCAGCTTGGAGCCCTGCATTTGCTTATGAAAACTTGGCCTTGCAGACTGATCATCAATATGTCAACTCACCTCTTTTGCCAATTTACAAGCCTCATCAGGTTGATCCTTAATTTCATAGTGAAAAACTGAGAAATTGAGAGCCAATCCAAGCCTGATGGGATGCGTTGGAGTTAACGATGACTTGGCCAGTTTATGCGCTCTTCTGTATGCTTCTTCAGATTCGCTTACTATACCTAAAAATAGAAAAATACTGAATAATTATTGTTACATCACCTGTATTACTTTAAACTTCATAAGACACTGCTGTAAATGATGGGACTAGACAGCAGTATCAGTGAACTACACTCAGGCCCTGACCACACTAAGATGTTTTAAAAGTATCCATTTTAGTCTCAACGAAAATGAAGCTTACTATTTCCACCCACACTAGGGTTTGGGTTTTCACCTGTCCACACTATTGCATTTTTGTATGAAAATCCATACTTTTTTATATGTTTTTGCCTATCATCCACACTAAAATGCCCGAAAATGCTGCTGGAAATGACAGTATATGACACTTTTTTCGGCACTGATTGCAAAAGCCTCAATTCCAAAACAATGTGTTTTCAAAAGGCTCCGCTTTTAGAACTGTTTTCGAAAGCCCCAGTTTTCATCAGCATTTTCAGTCATTTTAATGTGGACGACAGGCAAAAACACATAAAGAGGTATGCATTTTCATACGAAAATACATCAGTGTGGTCAGGCCCTCAATGCTTTCCCATATGAGGTGCAGTTATCAACAGTTAGCGTGCTGGATTCTGGGTGGAGATGGGGGTTGGGGGGGGGGGGGTGGGAGGGGAGGAGGAGACACAATACTGTAACACTGATGCCAAAGTGATAAGTAATAGTTTAAATGAATAACTTAGGTATCTGGAAAACCAGTCACCTATACCGAATAGTCGTTAATAGTGCCAAATAGTCCGAGTTAGCAGCCTGATTCAACAGTGGTTAACTCTCAGTAACATTAGGGAGTTTAAGAAACCATGACTGCTTCGCTTAGGACAACGTCGATTAAAAATTGAATTTATATTTTACCTAAGAATCTCACAGTACCCCAAAGTCATATACTTTGTTTATCACTGTCAAAACTATCACGAAAGTAAGTCTGAAATATAAATTTGAAAATTAGCCATTGTGGTTCATGTTCTCTAGACAACACAGAATTTGGTCATTTCCCATCGAAGTTTTGCAGAGGATGGCTAAGAAATGTACCAAGAATTTTAACGCACATGCACAGCCATAGTACTGCTCATTAAATCTTTTGTTTAGTAACGTTCCCATTGCTGTCATGGTTTTCTTCAACTCCCTTTTACTACAGTGTATGAGTGTAATTACCCTATAACCACCAATGCTATTTATGCTAACCAAAGTGTTATTGAGGGTAACAAGAGTGCTTTTTAGGCTAACCAAAGGGCTTTTCTGACTAGCCATGACTATTTGTCACTATTTGAGACTATTCACCATAAGTAGAATTCTACTTGTATTCTTATGCAAATGCTGCAATCTGATTGGCTGATCTACTTGTATGCTATCAGCCATTAGAGTGCAGTGGCACAAGGTCGTCCACATGACGACAACGTTTTCTAGTTTCTACAATTTTTCAAGGAAGATTTAGAAATACTACTGGATCATTTAATTGTCAAGAACCACACGAATCTGACCATTATGTGGTTTTAAAACCTGAAAATTTTCAATGAACCCATGAGTGTGCATGCACAAATGCAAGTTTCAAGTAATCATTCAATCCATACTATTCTACTGAAGCATGAAGTTTAATGAATGTTGGGAAATGACTGGAAATCATTGTTTGGAGGAAATTTAGTTAGAATTCTACTAGAACAATAATTAGAATATTCACTCTCAATTTCTATGAGCTCATTGATTCAGCATTCAGCTTCACCAACTATCACCTCATAGAAACCTCCAGCTCATAATCTCATTGCTAAATATGCACTGTTCACTATTAGGATTTTCCAGCCTCCTCGACATGTACAACTTCTGGAATTGTACTATGTAAGTTCCTGTAGCTACAATAGTACTACACTCCAGAGACCACAGATATCCATACTGAAGAGGTATATATATTTAGAATGATGTTCAAAGTCTTAACAGGACTGACATACACACCTTCTTTAACAGATTTATCATCATCTTTAGGGGCAACTTCAGCCTTGTACCGCAGGTAATCTCCCTTCATCTTTAAATAGAAAACTTCACCCTCCGCTTCATCTTGGTTCGGGGAATCTTTCTCAGTAATACCTTTAATTAGATACGTATCCAAAAGATCCTGTTGAGAAACATTTCCCCTAAACTCTTAATAAGGTAAGACCATTGTTTTGAGATAAAAACAAGCCGTCCACAGTCTTTCCGTTAAATGTACGAACACTACTGCAGACAAGGGTGGGGTGCGATACCTACCAGTACTTCATCGCAGACTTTATTTAATTCCTTCTCAATTTTCTCCCTATAATCTTTAATGGACGCCTTCTTTTCACCATTATCATCTTGTTTCTCCTCCAGAGCTGTCACAACCCTCCAAGAGGAACGCTTGGCTCCAACCACATTCTTGAAAGCTACAGAGAGTAGATTTCTTTCTTCACTAGCAAGAGACTTTTTATCTTTCGTCGCTTCCATCATTAACTTTGCCATATCATCGTATCTCTCTGTCTGTTCAGCAAGCTTTGCTGCCTCTACTCTCTCGTCTGCCGTCATTTCATCATTCATTGTGTTTTAAGTTCGTAATCCGACTTAAATCTGCCGGTATTTCCTAACCTTCACGAGGAAACTTACTATCCAATATGGCTGGATCAAGGACGTAGTGGAGCGAGCGGGCGTGCTTCAACATTCGCATGCGGGGGGTCCAGGTATCGCCGTGGAAACTCGTGACGTTTGCTCATAAATTAAAGAAATGCATAAATTATTTTACAACAGCGCGATTTTTTGCGTGAATATTTGGATGATTGAATGAAGCTGTGAAGCACTGATAATCGTTTCCTACGATTTCAAACCAAGCTGTTATTTAATAAATATATCGGATTGGAAAAGTAAATTAATTCGATATTGCTATATGCAGTAACGGGTATGCCTTTTTTCAGATTTGAAATTTATAAGCTTTAAAAATATACCTGAAAATGAGCTCACATCTGTTGTGTCTACGATCAGTTTTTGCCAGAAGGACCGGCCCTTGCTAAGACTCCCACCTTGTTGTGAAAAGAGAAGGGGCGAAGTCGCATATCGGGAAAAAAACTCAGTCGAGTCACGACCATTCACTATGCGAGGGGATTGGGAAAGAGATTCGGGTAATTCAGCGCTGTCCAGGTTAAATTTACCATTTTAACTGATTTTAAGGTGAGTTAAGTAAGTTATCTTTCTTGTCTTGCAACTGACAAGGGTTTACGTTTTCAGGGGGCTCAGCCCCTACTTGCTCTCTTAGCTCCCTGAAAAGAACCTGACATAAAGCTTATGGTCTATATATATCGTCCGAGTCGTCGGATATTTTCACAACAGACTTCGATCCATTTGGCGCGAAAATGTGCTCGAACATTTATCCGCGGACACAATTCCGAGAAGTGATCAGGAAAACTGTGAGCTTTGACAAGCAGATAATTTCCAAGGACAAATATCCGGGCATATTTTTAAAAGTCAAATGGAGTCTATTGTGTCTATTATCCTTAATATATTAATAACTAGTAGTAATCACGGATTATGAGAGTGCGTTCGACGCTCTCACTTTAATATCTAATTATATATCGTAAATAAATGATTTCACTAGCTGACTTTCAACCTTTGTCTATTGCTAAAATCAACATTTTTCAGCAGCAACCGAGGTTTTACAGTCAGATATGCATAGTGTCAAAGTCCATGCTAGTGAAGAGGTCACGATTTGTTGATACGTTGCATGACGCTGCCAGTTCCTGTAGTCTCTCAAGTTTCATAGAATATTTAAATTACCTACATTATTCTAAGCTGGCATTTGCAGTCGCGTGCTCGTTTCGCGAATAATTCGAGTATTTCCCCTGATGAATAAAGTAGTCTTATGGATCTTGCCTTCAGAGTACTTTTCCACCGATTCCAAACAATAAAATTTCAACCGGATAAAGACTGAGCTATCTGTCACGACTGGAACTAATCAACAAATGCAATCAAAATGTAGCTGTTCCCACAGTTATCATCCCAAAGCCAAGTCGTGTTAGTAAACAAGGACAATTCCCTCAGATTGCGATAAATGCTGCCGTCGAAGCGTTTAAATTCACCAAAATCTAACGCTGAGAGCACATAATAGCGAGGCGTACGGCGACTGAATGGAAAGAAGTAAAAAAAAGATCCATCGGAAAGACAAGCTCACATGGCCTGCTCACATACTCACATGTTCGCCACATGTCTTATCACATGTCTTAGCATTAAACGGTACCAGTTTACTGGCCATGAAATGCCTCTGCAAAAATCAAGGGGGGTGGCCATTTTGGTGTCCTTACAGGAATGTGGTGTTTTTCAGCCTAGAACCGTGCATAGGGAGACCAACTCTGAAAAGCCACAGGTCAAAATTAGGTTTGTGTTCCACTTCGTCGAACGCAATAATATTCTTAATTTCGCAACACGTGGGCTGTGTTGAAAATTGGGGAATATATAAACAATATATACGAAAATATGCTAGAATATTTGTCCGCAGACGTTATCTGTTCCGAGAAGCAAACAGTTTTCTGAGAGCATAGCTCGAGGAAAACTGTGAGCTTCCACGAACAGATAATGTTGAAGGACAAATATCTGAGCATATTTTCACGCCAAATGGAGGCTATTGTGTCTATTATCCTTCAAATCTTTTTCCCAACATGTGCAGTTTTGAAAATTGAGGAATATCTCAGGTATCCCCCAGTTTTAGCTGGGGAATGTCCGGTCATGTGAAGTGTTTAGACCAGTCGTGTGCGAGGGAAAATATTTGATGGATATAACACTCAGATATTCCCTAGTTTTAGCTGGGACGTATTCAGTCACATGATGCCTTAGACCAATCGTGTGCGAGCAAAAATAGGTGATGGATTATAAACACCAATATATTGGTATACCCAGTGGATAATAAAATAAACAATAGCCTCCATAAAGTATACTAGGGTATACTTTCGTCCCGGGAGGGGGGGGGGCGCACTGCCATATATGGGCTATATAGGTATGTGCCGCTGTGAAGGGTATGGTTTTCAAGCAGTTTACTCTGGGATAGGGTATATAAATCAGAGCGTTTGGGTCTAGAATGGGGTATCATTTTTCACAAAACTGACTGGTTGATTGAAGATGTTATCTAGAGTAAGGAAACCAGAAAGTGCCACTCAAAAATATAAAAAAATCAAATCAGCAAGTTTAAATTTACGCAAATCAGCCTCAACAGCGTCAATAGATGGGGGGATTTGGGGAGTTTACTCTAGTGTAGGTTAGCAAAATTCAGCTGAACTAGCTCTGGTATAGGCTAAGGGTTCCAGGGTCACAGCGGCACATCCCCACCCAGAAATTCCCAAAGTACCCCCCTGGGACTTTCGTCCGCAGACCTTATCTGATCTGTTCTGAGAACTTAACTGTGAACTTTGAGGAACAGATTATGTCCACGGACAAATATTCAAGCATATTTTCGTGCCAAATGGAGGCTATTGTGTTTATTATCCTTGAAATATTTTTTGCAACAGGTGCAATTTTGAAAACTGGGAATTATCACTCAGATATTCCCCAGTTTTAGCTTGGGTATGTTCAGTCACGTGATGCATTTAGAGCAATCACTCGCAAGTGGAAATATTTCTTGGATATTATAAACATGAACATTGATAAAATTAAGCTTATATATTTCACTTGATTTGTTTTATTAGAAAAAGATCCATCACTTATTGATCGATCATTTGTTGATTTTCTGAGCAAAGATCTAAGTAAAGGAATTTCAAGTGGGAATAAGAAACAGTAGAATCCCATCTACCAACATTTAGACCACCCATGTGTGGCCAATCAGACTGTGAATTTAGCTGATAATTGGCCAGTGGGTTATGCTATTTGACGAGAGACAGCATTGGGAGCTGGTCCAAACTTCCAGGCCAGTAGCAACAACAAAGATATTGCCTATTGCCATAAACCTCAACAGGACATGGCATTAGGGTCGAATTTACACCTTCTGTAGGAGTGGGGAGCAGGACGTTGGAGAGACAGGGATGGATCTAGGGAGTTCAAGGGGAACCCCCCCTAAATTAAATAAAAATGAGACATCTTAACAAGCTGACTTGTCCTCAAAATGCCAGAAATCCCATTTCCAAGGACCTCAATTTTAAAAAAAAATTTCAGGGGGAGGATGTTGTTGAATCCCCCTGCAGGGGACCACCTTGGGTGGCCCATATATTGAATCCCCTTCTCTAAAATCCTGTAACCGCCCCAGGGAGGGAAACAATATTGTTGTTCTTACATTTCATTTCCTCATTAGAGGGTGAAGGCCAATTCAGCCAAAATTCTGAAACCAAACAATGTGCTGGCAGGCAGTCCTTTTAAAGCCATCTGCATCCATTCACAAAGATTAACTTTTGTCAGCAAGACAAATATACTTTTCAGCTAGTCAAGAGAAGGGGTGGTGAATGGTAAATGCAAGACTTTGCAAGAAAGCAAGCATTTTTCTATGCGAGTGCCTAAGACATTTTGACATCTTTAATAATTTTTTGCGAGACTGAGACTTCAAAGTATTTTAAATGCGAGCTCAAGGCATTCATGTTCTGGGGTGGATCAAGCTGAGGTTTGGGGGGTTTGGTTGAACCCCCTAAATTTAAAAAAAATGAGACATTATAACAAGCTGATTTGGCATCAGAATGCGTTAAATCCGATATTTTCCAAGGAGCTCAATTTTAAAAATTTTATGGAGGAAGATGCCCCCCAGACACCCCTACAGGACAGGGGTGAATAGGTTTTTGGATCGACAGGTTTGGCCTTAAAAAGCACACGGATTGTGGATTTTTGCGGTAAATCGAGTGGATTCGTGGATTTTGAAAACACAGTGGATCGTGGATCAGCTGTGAAGTTTGGCGCGGATTCCAGATTGTGCCTGTCTTGATGTTCTGATCTTGGGTCCTAAACGAAATTTGCCCTCTCCAGCCTTGGTCGGTATGTTAATGAGTTCATCCAAATTATTTATTTTTTCGAGCAAAGCTCATTTAAACTCAGTTGAGACTGTTATTGAAATTGTACTGTGTCATCAAGCATGTTGCCTAAGTCTTTATCTTTTTTTTTTGTTATCTTCTTGTGCGAAATTACTTGTAACAATAGCATTCACATTTACCTTTCCAGTTGTAATTGTGGTTTCGGATTTAAATAAAAATATTGGCAGATCGACAGATTTGGCCAAAAAAGGCACGGATCAGCAGGTTTGCATATCCCTATTCACCCCTCTCCTACAGGGGACAGCCTTCAGCAGTCTGTATCTTGAACCCCCTTCTCTTAAAAACCCTGCATCTGCCCCAGAGGTTCAAAGGTATATATTATAAAGCCATTAACATAAACATATTATAAAGCCATTAACGACTGGGCCACACTACCAAGTGCATTAAAGAAACTGATGCCGAAAACTATTTTTAAATACAAACTGAAACAGTTTTTATTGAACCATTTTAACCTTAGTTAGTAGTATTTTAATTCTTGTTTTAGTTTTTAATCTTAGTTAGCTTACCGCATAGGTTTTTGTCCTTTTTATTGTATTTTAGATTTTAATGTATTTTAAAGGTTTAACATTTGTTTTCTCAGAGGACCCTCCTGAAAACCACCTTATGGTGATTTGAAGTTTCCTCTTAAAATATTGTGTATTATTATTATTATTATTATTATTATTATTATTATTATTATTATTATTATTATTATTATTATAAAGGTGCTCAGGCAGCATATCTAAAAAAAATCGGTAAAAAATCAAGACTGCCAGAGAAATGGCTTTTGCCACTGAGACAATGGTATTCAAGATATTCAAGTCTTAATACTGAGTATTCTGCAGGATCCACCTAATCTTCCAATGTCATCAACATCGGCTCAGCTAGTCCAATATGTGGTGGTTAGAGGTGATCTTCTAAGATTGTTGTCATGGCCAACAGGAGCTGTCATAGCACAAGCTTGCCACGCAAGTACAGCTATTCTTTGGATGCATCGTAATGATTCTAACACACTACAGTACACTACTGACCTAGACAATATGCACAAGGTTATTCTAGAGGTGAGTCACTACCAGGCAGAAAGCAACACCATTTATTTATAGTCAAGTGGGCACTCTGGGGTGAGTGCCAGTGAGGGTACTCCTATGTGAAATGGTCAGGGATGCTCATGGATTTTGGTCTCACTAATAGGGTGTTCAGGACTAAATGCTACTATTTTTAGCCATCAAGGTAACTTTTAGGGTTGCTCGCGAAGAAATAATTAAATACGCTGTCGTGTTGATTTAAATTGGTATCCCTCAGGGGTCAAATAAAGTTCGAGCAGCACCCAGATTGTTTCCCTTCAGGTTTAATTAAAAAGTGAAAATCCCCAACCATTGCATGTGGGAGTCTCCCCGGGGTGCAAGTAACCTGAATCTCCAGAGTTTATGCCACTTTCCACAGCATGAAATGACGAAGAGTAACTCAAATCCTCTGGAAGGGATGCCAGCCTGGGGAACTACTTTGTCATCTTTCAGGGATCTTTGGGTAGGGGTGTGCCACTGGAACACTGAAACTCTTACCCTATACTAGGCATGTTAAGGTGGATTTTGCAATACTGTTCTAGACTAGCTAGACACCAAAAAACCCTACTCTATCCCAGACTAGCTATTTTGCATGCAAAAACTTTATTACTATCATAGTTTAGCATGCCAACTAAACCAATGTCTTACAAAGTCACTTCCAAGTCTCAATTTCTATTATAGAACCCCGGATAAAGAACCCTGTTCTACACTATTAATACACTGGTCACTTTTCCAGTAAATTATACCACATTCTAGACCAAAACTGTCCAATTTCTTTACTCTATCCCCAGAATAAACTGCCTGAAAACCATACCCTTCTCAGCTTACATATAGGAGTACTTATTTTCTGGGACTGCACAGTGATTCTGTCCAACACTTAATCCTACTCCTTTCAACTCAGGGTCTTATATGATAACCATTGTCTTAAATATATTTCATGGTTTTCTCATCTTCACTTTGTTTTTTCACTAAATATCATTCCTTGAGAGGAAAGCACTGAGGCTAAAATGTGTTCAAATTACCTTAAAGTAGCCTAAATTTGAGCTTTGCAAATGAAACTCCTTTGATACATTTAGCACTTGTAACTGTGTCAACACTAACATGCAGATTAACCTCCAGCAATGTGATATTCTATTTGCCGTAGCCTTCTTTATGAGTAGAAGTCGGTTTTAGGCAATTACAGTCAAACCAAGGGAAGTGTACACCTCAAGATTACATTTAATTTGATGAATTGATTATTTGAATATTGAACCATTAGCCCTATTCTTGGAATGACTAGTGGTTTCAATATTCAAATAATCAATTCATTAAGTGTAATGTTGAGGGGTATGCTTCACTGGCAATTGGTTTGACTGTAACTACTTTTTGCTTGTGCCAGCCTGCAGACACTACATCTGTATCGCTGCAAAGAACAAAGACCCTTTCTAATTCACAGCCTGTTAAATTTTTGAAAAACAAGCTCAAGAGAGACAAAAAGAAAGTTTGAGACCTTGTTTTTAGACATGGGTGGATCCAGGATTTTTCAGGGGGAGACAGGGGTTGGCTGGATGGTACCTTGAGGATGTAGAATCTATGGGGCATGTTCCCAAAATGTTGCATTCTTAGAGAATATTTGGAACCTACTGTACCTAATTAATTGAAAACAGTTTCACTTGAAATACTAGCAATGCCACAAATTAGAAATTACAATGAGGTAACTGACCAGAGAGTTTGCCTAAAGTTATTTCTGCCATAATATGTTGACAACCTTTTTCAATTTTTACTGTTTTGCCTCTCCAAAAATGGGGTGGCTTGCCACCCATTTCACCCTGTTCCCCCCCCCCCCCCTACATCTGCCACTGTTAGAGCACTTTTTTGTTTGATTCTGGCATATACAATACTGTAATAGTTCTTTTTAGTTACTCATTTCACCTGTTATACTTTTCTGTAAGTTGTAACATTTTAATTTGTAATTGTCTATAAATTTGTATGCTGCTTTTTTCCCAGTGAATAAATCAAGGTTTTCTGTCTAATGGAAAAAGTAAAACAATGAAATATTTCATGGAATTACTGATCTTGTGAATTTGTTGACTATATTTGCAGGCTCCAGGTCAAGATGAACTGGAAAAGTTATCACAGAATTTATCAGCCAATCAAATTGATCACAAGCTCTGGATCGAACAACCAGAGAACTATCCTACTTGTCTTGCGACTAAACCATATCCCAAGCAACAAATTCAGTCTTTCTTTAAAAAGCTAAAATTATTTAAATAACTCTTTTTACGAGTAAGATATTCTTCCAAACGTTAGGCACCATACAATCAGCATGAGGTCTTCCACATCTTGGAGGGGGGGACTCCCATGTGAAAAGGTTTGGGATGCTCGTAGAAAAGTTTGAATTAAACCCCTTAAGAAGACCAATCTGAGAATGGCTCGAGCTTTATTTGACCCCTTAAAGATACCACTTTAAAATGAACATAACAGTGTTTTTGTATAGTTGTTTGGAGTGCAACCCTAAAGGACACCTTGACAACTAAAAATACAGTCAGTAATTGGTCCTGAGCACCCTAAGTGAGACTAAATCTGAGGATTTATACCCCTAAGCAAGATGACAAGCATCTCTGACCTTTTCACAAAGGAGTCAATCTCCCGAGAACATGTCACTCTTGCTTGAAAAATTAACAGACACATCTCTGTGCCATTACAAGACTTCATATCTTTTGACTATAAAACTAGTGACCTGTGTAGGTCAAGAGAACACAAAATATGAGCTTATAATTAAGTGGTAAAAACCAAAACCAAAGTAATCACCTGATTACTTTTGACACTTAATTTAAAACTGATCTATATCTCAAGAATTATGGATTTCAAAACTTAAGCATTAAAAAAAAAACAGAACATGAAATGCCAGAGTGAAAAATGGTTTGGACATCACTGAAGATCAAGCTACTTAAATATCCCGGACAAATTGGATCATGTGTACTTATGGCATCCGTGATCGACTTTCGATCGATACCCTCAATCAATATCCTTATCTATACTCAGTTGACTCAATCAACACTTTATCAACAATTGGTCAATAGTTGGCTGAGTGTCGACCAACTCATATGCATCAATCTAAAATTAGTCAACTGTCGACTGAGATGTCGACAGAGTGTCAATTGAGTGTCAATTGAGTGTCAACCGAGGTGTCGATGGAGTGACTTATCACAACAAAAATAGGGGCACTTAAAGAATTTTAAACTAAGTACAAGTCGCTTGCTTTGAGGTATGATTCAGGTCAATCAATTCTTAAACCTATTTATTTCGTGTACTTTAATTTTGAAACCTGTTATATGTTCATATTTCTACAATCAACTCAGTTGAACTACTAGTGACTAGATCAATGCCACTTTAAAAAAATAAATAAGTAAATAGGAATTTGCAGAAGCA
This sequence comes from Orbicella franksi, assembly GCF_964199315.1. Taxonomy (NCBI): domain Eukaryota; kingdom Metazoa; phylum Cnidaria; class Anthozoa; order Scleractinia; family Merulinidae; genus Orbicella; species Orbicella franksi. Next base: position 9,464,795 of record NC_138152.1, on the reverse strand, counting down.
CATTCCGTGGAGAGCCTCTTCTTCCACTGCTTCAAGATTGAATTGGTTTTTGTGAAGGGAAGAAAACCAGAGAACACAGAGTTGCTGAAAAACTGTTGAAGCAAAGATGAGAACCGACAACAAACTCAACTCACATGTGACGCTGGGTCCAGGATTGGAACCTGGGCCACATCAGTGGGAAGCGAACGTTCTAACCACTGTGCCATCCCCGCTCCCCATAAAAGGAAACAAACATGGGACACCAACCTAAAAATTCTGAAAAGAACTTGTGATCACCAAACTGCAATGGTGGATCAAACGTTTACCCCCAAATTCGCCAAAATTGGTGAGAAAACATGCTTTCCTTCTCAACTTCTAGGTGACAGGAAGATTTAGCCTGTATCAAGAAGATTCCGCAAAGACACCCGCATAAATCTGGGAGAGATGGCATAGATGTACCTGTGACCCAACTTAATTTTAAGATTTTTTAGATTGTACATATCTTTATTTCTCAGGACCCCTATGGATACCGCAGTCCTTGATGCTGAATGGGCTACCGCGGTAAAATAAAGTTTCTTACTTATTTACTAATTTAAACATGGTTTAGTTCCATGAAATATCCATTCCTTCCCCACAGAAGGGCTTTTTTTTAAGTTTCATACTTTTCTTTAAATTTTTTGGTCATAAACTTACCCTTTTCCTTGTCATTCTATACCCCCCCACCAACTTCCTTCTCTCGTGAACTCTCTCTACAATCTCACTTACCCCAAGAAGAGTCACATAACAAAGTGATGCAGGTGGAGATGGCCATAACGGTGGTCATGAGAGAGTTGGACATTGGGGCACTGGGGTTGGGAGGGGGGGTGAGGGGGAAGCTGGCATTTCTTTACTAATACTTATAAATACTCTCATACCATGGGCTTCTGCTCCAACTGATGGGTAGTAAGTGCCACTGGCCACACCCTAGGTTTCACTGAGCTGAGAGAGCAACAAATCTAAGACTTACCCAAAGTTCCACAAAGACTTCCCACAAAGTTCTATGCTCCGCCCCAAGGTCCAACCACTCACCCTTTTGTACACCACTTTGACGGAAAAGATGCCCCTTTTGTATGCCTTTACTAGAAAAAAGGTGCCCCTTTCACATACTGTACCATATTGTGAATAAATCACCAAAAAAGGAAGTCTTCTTGTCATTTTCATGTAGTGCCTAATAAATTAAATGATGGCCATGAGGTGCATCTGTTAAAGTAACTAAATGACAGATTTTCCTATATTTTTACACACCAGCTTGTGAAATCCCTACCCTGTTATGTACCTGAAGCCAGAAGAGAGAACCCCCTTTGGGTGGAGGCTCCTTGTATAGGGAATACCCCCCGGGACTCCAGCCCTAGGCTCGCTCAACCCCTTTTAACTTCCGGTAGCCTTCGGGTGGAAAATAGATAGGGAGGGAAGAGATTTTATTCCCTGGGGAGACCTTAGCCTGACCCATAACTGCAGATCAACATTGACACTGGAACCCTTGGAGGAATCGAAATTCTCGGAAAGCTGAAGGCATTGTGTTACGTGCGTACAACAAAGGATGCTGGGGCGGCATCATGGCGGAAGAAGAGAAGCCCGCCATCGTAAAACGAGTGAAGAAAGAAGAGGATGGTGGAGATATCAACTTGACTGACGAAGTTTTAGTTAACTTGCCGGTCAAGGATTTAAACAGCGTTCTGCGTGGCGTCTCAGATGACGAGGTGTACCGAATTAAGCAGAGGAGGAGAACGTTGAAGAACCGCGGTTACGCTCAAAACAGTCGGACGAAACGTGTACGACAAAAAGAGGATTTAGAGGTGGAGAGGCAGCAACTTCGTGAAGACTTAGAGCAGCTTTCCAGAGAGAACGATAATTTGAAGAGAGAGAGAGACGAAGCGAGGAAAAAATACGATTCGCTACAAAAGTTATTGACTAACAGAACAAAAACGGTGGGTTTGCAGTTGATTGGGGTCGGCAATCGCGAGTCATCATCAACGGCCGAACACGAGATTCAAGTTGACGTGGTGGGAATCGAAGAAGAGCAAAGTAACTTCAAAGATTCACAGGAATCTGATCTTTCAGACGATTATCGATCGAGGTCGAGGAAATCTTCGTTTCGTTCAGAGGACGAAGGCGACGAATCCCGATGAATGAAATACTATCAAGTGAGATTCATTGCGGCGGACTTTGTTTACAAACTAGCACATATCGAATGCTGACTATACAATTTTCGTGTTTGAACTGTACTCGTGTTTATGATCGTAGTAAAAGCCCCCAGATTTTCAAGAATGGCCTTTATTTCGATAGGAAGGCAATATTTTGGTAATTCAGTGGATTTTAAGCCGTAGGTATATGTTTTGTTCGTTTAAGCGTAAATATCGATACTCTATTCTGTAGCATTGTGATGTTTTAGTGTACAAATCGGTAAAATTCTACAAAATATTTTTAAAAATGGACTCTTAGTTAAAAAGAGGCAAACTTTCGATTTCATATCTCGATTGTGTACTCAATCGCGGTAGGAAACTTCTCATGTACATATTTCTATCTTTTACTAAAGGTGCGTGTGTTATAACAGTCTCCGACATTGTATTGACACATGCGATCTTCATTGAATCAATGAACTGTAATTGAATTTCAACTTGTACGAAAGCCCAAACAAGATATTTCTGTTTCCCTGTAGAGCAAATTTTACTTGTTCCTCTTGGAATGTATTTGTCAAGGAATATAACCATTATTTTCAATATTTGTCATGCTGACTTGGCAGATTTTAATGTATGACTTTGTGGGTGTGGTCTCATGTGACATGTAAATTAAACTATAACTCATCTTTTTACGACAGACTGAAGTAAATATGTATATCAACTAAAGATTTAGTTTGAAGGACTTAAGTAAGGGGTAACCAACCTACAGAACAATTTGATTAGTTACTCAAAATGTTGCTGAATTATATATCAAGCTTTTGATTTTCTCTCCTAAACTAAATACTTACAACTAAGATGTCAACATCGTCACTGGAAATAAATTGAAGAAACTACACCATTTTACAGATTGGTGACATCATGTAACTAAGTCTCTGTATTTTAAAAGTATATAGAGTAAAACTACCCAACAAACTCTAACATAACAGAATAATTTACCACTGAAAAACTGGAAGATCTGTATCACAACTAAATTATTGTTTCACTTCAGCTCAAAGGTCTAATATCAATTGCTAATGGCACAACTGTAAAATGTGCCATTGCAATTTATAAAATAACTGAAATATTGTGTGCGGTCTGAATGGTCGATAGGTATGTTTAGATGAGATTATGTAAATATGGTTGTGACATTTTAGATTCATGCATATATTTGAGAAACATTTTATAAAAGCCAGAGTACTTTTTGTGTTTACATTTTCTGATCTAAACACGTAGAGGGTTGGGAGAATTCTCAAAAGTTATGGAAATGCTTGAATGCGTCTCAGATTTGCATAACTCTCCAATTCTCTGAATCCCCCTCGTGTTTAGATGAGGCTATGTAACCACCGAAAAAGTGCTCTGTTGCTTAAAGGAGCTACGTCACGGTTTGTGCATATTGAAAAGTTTAGCCTCAATTCTTGAAATTCGTCGTTTGTAATCTGTGTTAATCTTCTCCATCCGTAGCCATCGTTGTTCCTTTATGGTTTAGCATTATCTCTTTGGTGTTTTTCTATCTTATTAAACTGTTATTTTCAGGTTTCCTGCCATTTAGAGGTAATTTTGTATGTGGCCAAAATAACTCAAAATATCATGGCTGAGCTCCTTTAAGTTTCGCTGTAGTTTGAATTTGGGAAATACTAAAAACTCATTAGAACCTGACAAGCAGATATTTTAATCTGCTCCATCGGTTATTGACTTAGGGTGCGTTTCTTTGAGAAAATCCAAGATTGGATTCTTAAATCCAAAACACTCCAAAAATGAATTTTGCATTTCTTTACTAAACAGATCATGGTGTGTCAAAGACACCGAAGAATCCACTCCCAGAGAGGGTAACCTGACATGCAGGCTAGGTTACCAGGCACTGTTTTGGAAAGGAACCCAGACCCATTCCCTGATATGAAAACAATCTGTATAGACTACTGTGGGGTTAATCATTTATACTGTGGAAATTAGAGCAAGAGACCATCTTCCCTTCAAGAGATAGAAATTTTTTTCCCCAAGTGAAGCTGTCATGCAGTCTATCCTCCCAGTCCCACAAAGGCCAAACACCACCCCACCCCAGTTGGAAAAACTTGATGTAACTTAAGTGGCTTGGCCTCCAAACTACCTCTGAAAAGGATTTTAACTTTTCATGCTGATGAAGCTCTACAAAGACTTGTGAAGGTTGTTTGACCTCTGCACAAGGATCTCTTAAAGCTTTGTTACCAGTAAGAAAATTTTCAGGTAAAATGTCTGATCTCTTTCTCAAGGACAAAGAACTGCCCATAGAGAGACAGGTCATGTCACCATACAATAATGGTCAGGCAATGTGTAGTCCCAGAAAATATCCATACCTCGTCCACGAAAGGGATTTTTTTTTTTACAAGACTTCCCCACCATGGAATTTCCAATTAAACTCGATTCATTTCTTAAATGTTTTGGTCTTAGAGAACCCCAAACCCCAGGAAATTCCAATCCCTTCTGTGAGGGAAGTATGCATATTTTCTGGAACTGCACAATGTGTATCTGTGTAAAATAAAAAGTTGACCTGCACCTCTTTAAAATGTCTATTTTGATTCGTTGTTTATCTGCACCTCTTTTGTTCTTAGGACTATAGGCATTGCTTGTGTTGTTTACCTATTGTTTCATTAGGCCAGTCATAAAGAACCTCGTAACAGCACAGGTCGCCCCGTATAATTATGTCCATGTCTGCCATCCTTTGGGGTTTGTACATTTTAGGGGTTAAAAAAGTGGTTTTGGTACCTCTTGGGGTTCTCAGCCTCAAAAGGTACACAGTAAGAGCTTTTTTTGTGCCGCTAAGGGGTGAAAAAAAATTTCAAGCCACGCCCACAAAGCAGGATCTTGGTACCTCAAAGGGGCACCCCGTCCATTTTATATGGGAGTCCCCCAAGGGGTTTTAAGGGGGGATTGGAAAAATTGTCCTAATCAAGAATTCTCTTCCAACTAGAGACACTGAATTGAAATCAAATATTTTATCAAACCATTTGCTTGCAACATTTTGCTTCATCACAAAACCACTATCAAAATGAAACCACTAACAAAATGATTTTTACCAAGAACAATTAAGGTGGGTGCATGTCATTTTCCAAATTACCAGCAGCTTGTCAGTTTACCACTCAAGCTTTTTATGCCATACCATAAATCACAGTACATGGATAAACCATACATTGATTAGCTTCTTATCAGGATACCAGTCTGACTCATTATGCAATGGGAGGAGCGGCAGGGACCTCATGGTTGGTGCGCTCCACTCCAGATTGGGCGGACCAGTTTCAAGCCCTGTGGGTAGTGCAGGAGGGTGTATGTCATTTCCCAAATTACCAGCAGGTTGTCAGTTTACCACTCAAGCTTTTTGTGCCATACCATAAATCCCAGTACATGGATAAACCATACATCGATTAGCTTCTTATCAGGAGGATATCTGTCTGGCTCATTATGCAATAGGAGGAACGGCAGGGAACTCGTGGTTAGTGCACTCCACTCCAGATCTGCAGTCCAGGTTAAAGCCCTAGCTGGGGACATCGTGTTGTGTTCTTGGACAAGACACTTTACTCTTACAGTGCCTCTCTCAACCCAGGTGTATAGATGGGTACCAGCAAATTTAATGAGAGGGGTAGACCTGCGATGGACTAGAATCCCATCCAGGAGGGAGTAAAAATACTCCTAGTCTCTTCACGCTACAGAAACTGGGATAAGCTCCGGCCTGATGGGCCACTTGGCTCATATGCAAACTCATTATACATAATCCTTCCAAACAAGTGAGCAAGGAAGGAATGCCACAGAAGGCTAAAGGACAACTGCATAGAGGGCTATAGTTTGATTACAAAGCTCCCCATTGCTAGAATTAAAATTAGGACTCAGATTTGTACAGTAAAAATAAACTGGGGATGCAGTTTGGCTGTTTATTCTTTTTTTTTTACTGTAAACAATCTACTCACTACTGTATCTACTCTACCTAGTTAAGATACAAGCATTCTGTCTTGTCCTCACAATTAGCAAGTACACGTTAATTTTCCTGGTGGAGAGAGGCAGAGCTGAAGAACAACCCAACAAACCTGGCCAAGATTTCACACTACTGAGGAGTCATTAATGTTTTCAGCAGGAGGGAAACTGGTTTTCAAAAGAAGACAAAACTATTTGAACTGAACTTCTAAATATGCAAGAAAAACTTTCCTCTAGATGGTCAAACCAGGCAGGCAAAATTGCTTTCAAAACAGGTCAATTTGCCCAAATTTATGTACCTCCTACAAAAGCTTACACAGATTTCTGTAATAATTCAACCCTTTAACTTGATTTTCAGACAAGACAACTACAGTGACTTTTTCAATGTTCAAAACTTAAAGTAAAGGTGGTTTTAGTACTGTGTAATTAAAGAAATATTCTCAGTAAATGTCACACAAAGTTGATGGTCACAAATGTATTTAGCAGGCATTCTTGCATTTTGGGTGCACATTTAAGATTAGCAGGCTTCACAAAAATATAAAGTGATCCAGTCATTTAAATGTTCTTCAACACCAAGAAGTAGGTTTATTTCTTTAAAATCAAGGTCAAGCATGCAAAGGTTAAGGGTTTTGTCAACCCAAGAGGTTAGCTAGACAGGGTGAATTATCATAACTATCCCTAGTACTGGTGTACATACAAAGTAACAATGCTTCTCAAACTCATTAATAATTAAATTCATCAAGTTTAAACAAAGGAAATCATGACCGTGATGGTGTTTGGATATCTGATCTTAATTGGCATAGATTTTTACGACTTTAATTCTCCGTTTTCTCCTTAGTTTTAGTTTTGATTGAGAACAAATATCAAACACGAAAGACAGTGTTTGACCACATTTCCAAACACCTCGGAGTTCCTCAAAAATACTCTGCTACCCGTCATATTTTTACCTCTCTTCCGGTGTTTTGAAAATCAAACGCGGTCAAACACGGTCTTTTGTGTTTGATATATTACACACAATCCAATGAACAGCACTAAGAGAAGATTACACACTCAGACTAAATGTCAAGAGAAGTTTTAGCTGCACCCCTTTCCCTGCCCCCAAAATGGGTCCATACCCTCTACCTTAATTGTTTGTAACACCCAACAAGTCACATGTGTTTTGTTAAGATGCTGTGGTGTTATTAAAAGAGAGTTTGCATGGTTAGTATTTAATTTAAGTGACCATTTTCAATACTTGGCAAAAATAAGGAAGTAAAGTTAAATGAATTTATAGGAGGAGGAGGAGGTAGAGGAGGTATGCAGGACTGTCACAAAGTTTTGAAGACTGCATTATTGTTGATTTTGCCACCTTTTCCTAAAGAATCAGGCAAATAGCAAGCAGAGTAGCTAGAAGAGTTACAAAGTAACTACTTTTGACAACCCTGGGCATGGTTTAGATAATACAGGAATTTCAGTTGCATTGATAGTCTAATTTACTCTCACTAATGGTGGTGTGTAGCCACTGCTGTCACTTTGTGTCTGTATTCAGGGCTGCATTGCTAACCCAGGATTAGCGAGAATTTTGAGTTCAGTTTTGTAACTTTTCAGTGAGGTTTCCTGTTCGTATTGTTTGTCCTTCAGTTTTGAGTTTGAATAATCTAAAACTACACATCACATAGATAGTGAAAAACAGTTTCTTTTTTTTTTACAAGAAAAATTAATATTTTGATTAACTTTTAATAATGGGTTAGTGTTAACCAGCTTTCAAACAACTCAGCCCAGGAGTAAATAGTTTTCTCAAAAAAAAAATTCCACGCTGGCCATAGCCACTTCCCTTTTCATTTTATTATTTGGGGCACCATCTTGAGAGAATCAAAAAGGGAATGCCAAACACAAAATAGCAGCCACTAGTGACTAGATTCTAATGAGACTGCCAAATTGACCAGGCATGCCAAAACCATTATCTCATCCGAGAATGCATAGCCGATTGGACTGCCTGTCCACCCTGAAATTGCTTTTACTTAGCAATATTGCATTGACTTTCAAATCTTTACTGCAACCATGATGATTTATCTTTTCCTCTCAGTCTGAGAGCAAAAGTACTAGACAGTTACAGTTGTTTATTCTTCCAGTTTTCAATTGATGTGGTTGTGGTAACCATTTTTTACTTGCCATGTCAGCATTGTTTTGCAAAATGTTACAGTTTTTGACCACATGTAGGCACACTGAAAGTGATGCTTACAATCAGTGGCATGTCACTATCTTCAGTCCACTGTACATCTTAAGATAAGGTAGCAATAAACTATCACATTAAACACAACAGACTCACAATCTTTTTATTATAAATTACACATCAAATAAAATGCAGTAACAACAGTGTAAATCCGTTGTAACGCCTTATTTATTTTTAAGAAAGAAACAGTACATGTGCTTGCCACAACTATGGAAAGATGTGATCGTGATAAAGCCAGAAGGATCATGGCTTCACTACTATTAAACCACATTAGAGAATGGTGAAGTCTTGAATGTGGCTTGAATAACATGTAGTAAACCACTTTCAAGAACTGCACAACCCAAAAAAGATGCAAAATAAAATAATGTAAGAAAACGGCAAAGACTGTTGTTATTGTAAAGATCATGAAGGTCACTTCTCCAGGGATTACGTAGCTTAGACTTCAAAAAGCTATTTCCAAGTAAATACAAAGTAGAATAACTGTTTACTTCTCTTCACACCACTCATTTTCTTTCCGAACCTGTCATGGGAAATAGAGACATACAAATAAATAAATATTTCCCTATCTAATCCATCAAATATTTTAGCTCACAGACGATTGGTCTAAACAAATCACAGGAATGAATATAACCCAGCTAGAACTGGGGAATATCTGAGTGATATTCCCCAATTTCAAAACTGTCCATGTTGCAAAAAATATTTGAAAGGATAAGAAACACAATAGCCTCCATTTGGTGTGTGAAAATATGCTCGGTATTCATTGTTAGACATTACCTGTTTGTCAAAGCTCACAGTTTTCCTCAAGCTACCCTCTTGGAGAACTGTTCGCTTCTCAGAACAGATAATGTCCACGGACAAATGGACAAATGGACTAGCTGCTTTTGGACAGCAACTTATTTTGGTCAGTATCTTTTGCCTTGATGCAGTCAATTCTTTCCCAGAAAGAGCCTTCTGAGGTTCAAAATGAAAGGTTCCATGCTAACAAAAACAGCTCTAATGAGAATGAAAAATGTCCCTTCCAGATACCCAACAAGCAAATTTGCTCATGGTCAAGAACCAAGGCAAGCCATCTGCCGCCTAATTTATGATTTTAAAACAAAAAATCAAACTTAGAGAAGCACTCAAATGTTCTGGGCAAGAAGCATGTGACAGGCACTTGCTCAAGATAGAAAAGCAAGGTGAAATTCAAGTTTGTTCACTCATTATGGAGTGACTCTAATTGGTATGTATTCCTGACTGGAACTGATATCACTCAAATTACACTTTTCAATCACTTTTGACCCTCAGTGCTAGAACATTCAAGTGTGAAACCAATGATCAAGTAGCACCCACATTTCATTTTCCTAGAGGAGTGAAAAATCAATAAATAAACCTTACCTGCTCCTCTTCCTCAGGTGTGAAATCGTTCTTAATGTTGAAGGTCTTCCTGATTTCTTCTGGAGTTTTTCCTGATTTGAGAACAGAAATTGACTTATTCAACAAGTTTCCAATATTTTTTGAAAACAGTAGAGCTGTCTTTAGTCTCTTTGAGAAGCACCAAAATCATAGGAAACTCTACAAACTTATGTATGAGTTGAAAATGTAAACAAGTCTATCTATTAATTTTTTTAAAAATATTTGTTGCTTTTGATACCCTTTCATTACCACTTCAGGTTCAAAACAAAAACTCTAAAATTTAAACAAGATGATGTTGTAGCATGAATAATCCATGAAACAAGGAAACTGCTCTTGGCTTATTTATGGTGAGCAGTTTTTGTTTCATGTGTATACTTTCCTTATTGTGGCAGCCAAAGAGTGCATTGTTTGGGTGATGACACTTTTAGCAGTAACGAACAAAAGTGCTTCATAAGCATCTGATAGAAACTGAAATCATACGTCCCTTTGTTTGGTTTGGAGTTTCCAAATACTCAGTGCCAGCTACTACAAATCAATCTCCACTTCCCGTCATAGTAATCAGGGCTGGCATTAAGTTTTGTTTCACCTGTAGCCTTTGTCTTCACACCCGTAACAACTTCGTTACTTCACGGGTGAATTGTATCAACTACAGCCAAGTTCACCCATAACAACAAGGGGCCATCAAGCATGCTCAGCTGTAACAGGTGCTACAGGTTACAACCCTTATTGACAGCCCTGGTTATGATTTTCATTACTACGATATTTAAATGATTAATTTGCAAACTGGACTAGTAACTTGCAGTCGTGTCTTGGCATACCTTTGATCATGTTTGCAACAGTTTTGCATGTGACATCTAGAAGTCCTTTGATATCTAGGTAGTTTGCAGCCTGCAATGAGAAAGAAACAAACATACATGTAAAAAAATTTAGAACCAAATCTATGGAAAATGTATTTTCTTGACTGAGTATTATGCAGATCCAGAAAATTTCCGGACCCACCCCAATGGAGATACCTGGATATTCCAAGGAGGAGTGGGGGTTCAAAAGCTAAACATTTGAAAGAAAAGCATCAACCAAACTGGAATTTTTAGAATGCTTTGAGAAAGAGGGTAGGGTTAAGCCAAAAGCACTTCAGCAACATGGATTTCATAGTTGAATAAGCTTCTTTTAATTCACATTAAAATTTACTTTGGTAGCAAGGCCTAGCAGACAAAAGCAAAGAAAACTGAATGATACTTATTCAATACATTTCATTTATTTGAGTTCTTTAGGCCTCACTATCAAGCTCACTTTTAATAAACCTATAAACTATGTAGCATTCAATGTGTTATTCCACAGGGGGAATCTGCATTTTCTCATGGTGGCAGTTTCAAATAACCTTTGGATAAACCTTATTAATAATTAGACCCATTATCCGAAGGGCTACAGGTCAATAGCCCATGAGGCGAAGCCGAATGGGCTATTAACCCATGGCCCTTGGGGGCGAAGCGTCTAATTGTTTTAGTACACCCAACTAGTCAGACAGAACAGGCAATAATAAAGTTAACAAATGCAAGTTGAAGAAATATTTATTTGGGAATAAAAAGAAAGAAAGCATCATGCTCGATTGAACCAATTTCATTACTCAAGGACTACTACTAAAAGTCGTCTAGTAGTGTAGCAATTAAAAGGCAGGATTTGCATTAGTCCACTAGTTGGGTGATACTAATTTATATTATACTCACAAGGATAAGCTCAAACAGTGTCCCTTGATCAACTTTGAGGAATTCTTGATCCCAAGGATCAATGTCATCTGTTCTTTTTTCTTTGTTTTCGTCGTCATCTGGTGGTGGTGGATCATCCTTATGATGAGTGGCCCACTGTATAACCTTCAATACAACAATAAACAACTGTCTAGTTAACAAATAGATTCCATGTTACCGTGTGTCTGTTCAGTATTTGTATAAATCTACCAGCGTTCTATCAAGAATGCTGTTCTCTGATTGGCTATGCTACTCACTATCTATTCTGTGATAGATAGTGAGTAGCATAGCAGAGTGCCCTTGTTAACAAAATGACGGCCGCTTCTTGGCGTTTTTGAAGTGTCCGCGAAAAGGATTTGGATAAAGTTTTGAACGACTAGTAGATTTATTATACTAAAACAATTAGATTATTCACTCTCGCTTTCTATGTGTGATATTTGACTCGGGCTAAGCCCTCATCAACTATCACGCGATAGAAATCTTGAGCTCATAATCTAATTGTTTATTAGAACACAGATGATGTCAATGTGCGACACAAGCCATTAGGTAAGCATCACTGATGTTCTTGCCATACCGGTATTTTGACATCTTCTGTGATCTATTACTATGCAGACGCACAGCAACATGGAATCTATCTGTTTTATATAGTAAAGAAAAAACAATAAAGCAGAGAGTAGATCATAAGCAAAAACCAATTTTGATCAAAATGAAAGAATAGAGCGCTTTACAACTGAGTGTCGAAAGTAATCAGATAATTACTTTGGTTTTGGTTTTGGTTTTTCTATGGTTTGAGATTGGCTGAGTAGTGTAATTGGTAAGTAACTGGTTTGGTTTTGCTTTTACCATGCTCAATAAATATTGAAAACCGCTCTAATTTGACTTATTACATAACAGCAAGTACATGTGAAAACTGATGAGAATAATGCTCATTTGCAGCTTAGGAAAACCGACAAAAATGTACAATGCCATAATCAAATCATGCACTATCCCTTGATCATACGATTAAGGACCTTCAGACTGGAGTATGAGTAAGATTTCTAGTATATGTGCAGCTTTCAAATTTCAGTCCAGTTACATTCCTTATTTCTTAGTCCTACATGTACAGTGCTACATGTACAGTCCCTGCTCCTCTCTATTATTGACCAGTTGATCAGGAGACTATTAATAAGTATTTGGTGTTCACAAAACAAGATAATCAAAAGCATACATTATGTAATATGCTTTTGATTATCTTATGCACTAGGTTTGAACATTCCTACTTGTAGTCCAGTTTGAATGTCCCTAGTGACTTTGACAACACCTTGATCTTTGGCAGATTCAAGAAGTTATCTCCATGATAAAAAGATTCACCCAGCAACGAATGCTGCTGAGACAGTCAACAATTAAGTTATCTGTACCTGCTCCAAATATCATACAGCAATCTATTCAACAAATATTCTTACATGTATTTGACTTCATAATTCATCATAATAGCAAACAACATGTAGCTTCTTGCATTCTTACTTCAGGAATCCTTTAATGGTCCCTTCAGTTTCACCAATTAAAGACTTAGTCAGGCAATCACCACTTGGTGCTTCTCAGTTTTTTTTTTTGTTGTTGGTTTTTTTTTTGGCCGAAGAAAAGGATTCATTTGTATTGCATTCTATCTTTGTAAGATCAATATTTATAAATACTGTAAGCATTGATGTGAAAGCCACATAGAGAGTAAATTTGGTAGACAAAGTAACACAATTAATATACCTTCTTGAGAATTGCCGCATTTACATTAGGAAGGGGGACTGGCTCATCATCATCCTCATCCATACCAAGATCTGTGATGGAAAAGAGATAACAAGAAAGCTAAACATAATCAGTAATTATTATTCTTTAGAGAAGGAAAAAAAATCTTGGATCATTTTGCAAAAGAGCTTGAAGTGGTGCTCTTTCACCTCCTCAAAAGTTATTAAACACGTAAACCCTGGTATTAAGTTAATGTCATGTACTGACCTTCAAGCATGGTCTTGATTGTGACAGATGCTTTGGCAATTTCAACATCTACTTCAAATATTTCCCCATCTGAGCTTTGTAACTTTATGTTTGGCATCTAAAATGGAAACACTATAGCAGGTTAGATTATTTTGTGGAAATAGAGTCAAAAGACCAATCACTCTTCCCTTAAAAACAAATTTTAATATGGAAGCCTCAAATGCTCAAAATCCACCAAATATTAGCTGGCTACAAATGGTACATTACCTGGGTGCGCAAAGTATAACAAACTTGGGCAAAAGCTAAACCCCTTGTTACCCCCCACATCCAGACCCCCAGAAAAGTAATGAGGGCGGGGTTGACACCCAGAGCAACAGAGCAACAGAGGAACAGAGCTCAATAGAGGACCCGGAGCAAGGTCTACATCACAGCAAGGTTGGTGGCATGGCATAAAGGCCTAATGTACCACTTGACAAGAAGAGGATAAGTAAGGTGAGAAGGGAAGCCTAATGATACAAAAGCAGGATAAGTTCCAGAGGTATGGGACACTTAACCCGAAGCAGGCTTAATTTCTCTTTCTCTTCTCCCTGTTGAACACTCGGTCAGATATCCAATAGATTCTGGTGCTCCAGGACCTGATTTGACAGACAGTTCAATTCCCTAGTTTTAAAATCCTGATTGTTAGGTGGTTCTGGAAAATACCCAATGGCATATACCTATTAATATAATAATTAAAAGAATGTACATGCTCTGATTGGTCAATCAGCTATGGTTTATTGTGCCAGTAAACTCATGGAAATTTTGCGTGTCTTCTGAATTATTATATAAAAGCAATAGACCACAAGTTTCTATGGTTTATAGGCTGATAAACCACTTGCGATGTTGGAAGGACACTCGAAGAATTCGTAAATCACTCGCCTGCAACTCTTGATTTACGAATTCTTCGAGTGTCCTTCCAACATCCCTTGTGGTTTATCAGCCTATAAACCATAAAAACTTGTGGTCTATCGCTTTAATAATAGACAGCTTTTTGCAATTCTATGGCAAAAGGGGGGGGGGGGGTCTTTGAACTGGAATTCCGAAGGCATGGGGGGTACACATGTACTTACAAAAGACAATTTTTGTATCATTGTTATTGGACCGGGATTAGTTTGTGACTGAGGCTAATGTTGGCAGTCTTTTCAAATACAAATGAGATCAATCTCTTTGCACGCTTATTCCTGTCCAATACTGAGAATACAAAAATAGTCTACTGGAATTCCAAAGGCATGGGGGATTTCAGATATGGGATTCCCAGAGGGACAGACAAGAGTGTGAAAGCATGAACAAACTGATGGCATGGCTGACAACTGTGGAAAGCAGGATAGAAGACAAACATCAATCAACAGTTAGGCATGTGTTCACAATCATTTACTGAAGAAAACGTATTTCCCTTGGAGTTGCACTTCTTAAATTTCACCTGTTTACTACAGAACAGTCACAATTGGCTATTTAAAACTTCCTGCTGTCTCAAACTGATTTTGGTTTTCCTGAGCCTAAACTCAACCGTATTAGTTTTGAACTATAATGAGAGAGTTTAAAGATTATCATCAGACCATATGACTTGGTCTGCTAGGTTTTGGCTAGGACACCCCAAGCATTCTGCTCTAGATAGCCATTCTGGTCAATAAAAAAAAAAAAAGGCATCCCTTGACGAAAGCATACTGCATTACCCGAGTTAAACATTCTTTTACTTCACACTGATTTAAATAAGAACTGCATGTAAACCATATGTCACTCCATCATGTCACTTGCTATTGTTGTAACTTATCATTTTCATTTTAATACTGACTCGCTTATTTTGAACTATTTCTCTTTCCCACCAAGAGTTTAAAATAGCTGGGTTTGTCAGTACCCTCAATATAACAAGGGCACTGTGACTCTCTAGACAGTGTCAAGCCATGTCTAAAACACTGGGCTAGGTCTCTTGATCTGAGAAAACCGATACACTATACACTAGGTCACTACATAAAACCATGGGTTGTCGCTAAGTGTCAGCTGCCGCCAAAATTCACTGGCTGAGAAAGAGGTTGGCTGGATTTTGGCACCAATCACTCGGTAAAGGACAACACACAGTTTTTAGGTAATGCACCTACAATTGTTTGATATCTGAACCATATCGAACAGTCTAACGCAACTAAATGAAAAGTTTGGAATAAATTCCTGACTACCTTGAGTATCAGTGCCACTATAATGAGTAAAGTGACTGAAATAAAATCTTGTTTTGAGCACGTTTTGCATGTTCTCTTTCAACGTACTGCCTGTGCCGCCTTGTAACTTTGAAAAATGGTGACCGGCTCAATGAAAATCTTAATCGTGAGGCTATTTTCTTAGCTACAGCCCTGAAAAACCCTTTTTGGAGATCTATAATCCAAAGTCATATGACTCTAACACTCTTCAGAAAAGCTACTCATTACTTTACATAAGTAAAACAAATTTACTTATTTATTGTATTAATGTGTACCTTCCCTCTACTATAGGTATTGGCCTATAAATTATAATTCGGAAAAGGGGCATCGTAGAGTTGCATAAACCGTCTTGATACTCCAATTGAAATACATACACGAAAGAAAAACGAAATATAAATCATATTTCGGTTGAAATCTCGCATCTGAGGTTAGTTACGTTATGTATCGGCAAACAAACCACTGACGACAGATGCTATAGATTTAGATGAGAGAATGACTGGTTTAAGAAAGGTATTTATAACGCTAAAAACCTTTAAAAAGTTCTCTGACCAAAGGAAGTTTGAAAACTCGTGACAGAAAAACAATTTTCAGCAATTTTGAATTGCGAAAATTGCATGCTCGATGCCCAGAGAAAATAGTTTATACAAAAATGACACGCTAAAAAAAGAAGAAACAACTTGTCAAGCATTACCTTATGGGTCCAAGTGTATTAAGCTTTCCTGATCACGGTAGTCGAGAAGGGAAAGGCCGGAAAGCAACGCACAAACAGCAAATATGTCAGCCACACTCCTTACTATGCAAAACTTTTTCAAGGATACTTCTCGGAAGGTTATCACCCAGAAGCCTTTTCGATAAAGCACAATTGTTCGAGGAAAGCCTGGTAATTAGAGGCTTTTCCTCAGTTCTTACATGAAGCAAAGATTGATGACAACAAAAAATAGGAGCTGAGCTAAGCTAAACGGGGAAATTATAAAAGTGAAATGTTACGCAAAATGAACGACGTGGAAGGGACCGAATCAACCTGTATCGAGTAAGGTGGACGCTTTGAGTCCCTAGGTCATTTGCACCCATGGAGCACGTTCTTGAACCTTTTTGGAAGATAATGTTTCCCTGTTTTGGAAATAGGGAAGCAGAAATGGTGAGATTTTAAATTAAGTTAATTAAGACGCCTTGCAGCTTCATCATGATCTTAATGATAATCGTTTCAGAAAGAAAGAGAGGCAAAATATTTCCGCATAGTACTTGAATTATGGATACAATTTCCCTCTTAAGCCACTTTCAGCGAATTGAAGTTTTACTACTTCACGTAATGCCAGAACGTGACGAAAGTTTAGGGTTAATTATACGGATTGTGTGGTAGCCTAATTATAAATATGGTTAGTGCACTGAACAGCAGATGGAGGGGCCCAGGTCCGAGCCCTGGCGGGATAATTTTTTTGTGTTATTGGGAAAGACACTTACTGTAACTCTCACAGTGCCTTTGTCCACCCGAAGCCCAGGAGTATGAATGGGAGTAGGAGGCATGCACGTTGGCACAACTTGACAGAACGCTTCCAACGTGCTTGACTTGTCTTCCCAAGAATTTAGGGATCATGTGTACTAAAGGCATCTGTGGTCAAGTGTCAATCAATACCCTCAATCAATATCCCCAATCTACATCTTGATCGATACTTGATCGACATCTCAATCAATATTCAGTTGACTCTCGATTGACACTTGATCAACAGTCAGTCGATAGTCGGCTGAGTGGTGATTGACTCATATGCATCAATCAAAATTTGGTTGACTCTCAACCAACTGTCAAACAAGATGTTGATCGAGTGTCGATCAAGTGTCATCCAAGGTGTCAATGGGGTGTTGATTGAGTGTCGATCAAGGGTCGATCAAGCATATCAATCAGAGGTATCAATTGACACTCGACTGCGACTGCATTTAGTACACATGATCCGAGTATAGTCTCCTATGCAGCCGTCACTAGATCCAGATTCCAACATGGTAACCCTTAGGGCACTGCTCCTTCTATAGTTATTATCACTGATATTAACTCACAGGATCAATTTACAATTTTTTTTTGATTTGTTTATTTTATTATTTTTATTTTTGTGAAGTCCAAGCTTTGGTCTGGCACAATGTTCATTTAAGACGTTGTTAGCTTTCCTCCATTTCCATGAACTTAACAGTAGCCTTCTGATTGAACATCTGGGACTCGATCAGTAATCACTAATTATTTTCAATGTGTTCATTTCTTAGTTATCTGTTTCTGAAGATGAAGACGTCTTATCTGAAGAAGATGTGGATAGGATTTTAAAGACTTACAAGAATCCTCTTCAGCTTGAGCAGTTTATAATGGAAGGTATAATTTATTTTATATTTATTATTTTATTTTATTTATTTCTAAGCTATTCTAGTTTTAGAGTTTTGCCAGTTCAGACCATCAATTCACACCGCGGGGGAGGGGGACCTCCCATTTAAAAAGGACAGGGGTGCTCATCGTACCTTTCAGGGGTTAAAAAAACAGTTTTGGAACCTCTTAGGGCATTTAGCCCCAACAGGTCCACCAAAAAAATATCTCAGAGATAATGTCGTGTTTCAGAATTGGTACATCTTGGGGGTCAAAAAAATGTCAAGCCACACCCACAAAACAGGATCGTGGTACCTCTTAGACATTCTTTTGAAAATTTCCGATGAGCACCCCTGTTCTTTTTATATTGGAGTCCCCCTCCTGGGAGTTCACTTCACATCTGAACTTTAATTACTTCTCAGTCACTCATCCAAGATGCTGTCCTTGATATGGGGAAACTAAAACTGTAACAAAAGTGGATCTCTATATAGTCTTTCTGTGCATAGCTGCATGATAGTTTGGACTAATTGAGATGACTGTGCATGTAAGATAAGATGAAGAAACCATCATGGTCAAAAAGTCTCTCTTTTGCTCGGAAATCCATGGGGAAGAATGCATTTTTAGCAAGTGAGCGGCAAGCGTGACTGTAAGAGTGACATCTACTTGCAGCTTGTGGCTTCGCATTTCATGCTTGCATGCTCATCACGCTCATGACCACTCACTTGTGTTGCATTTTACTTTGTGTTCTTCCCCATGGAATGTCAAGCAAAAGAGAGACTACTCACAGCCTAGTTGACCCTAAGTCCAGTTCCGCCCTATCTCCACCCCACCTGAGCCCCTACTACAACAATAGTGATTGTATTTTGAGTAACTATCTAACATCAGATTTTGATTTTCACTCCAAGGTAAGCAAATATGTTCATTTCCCGTACAACTGTGCTACTTCACAAACCTTCAGAAAGTCGTTTTGTGTGGAAATCAACTGAATGACTTGCCGTGGTCTGTGATTTACCTCAAGCAGCTCAAAGAACTTGATGTGTCATTTAATTGTTTGGTTAGTAGATAACAGGTTTTTCAGTACGTCTATTGAACGTAGGGTGATAAATAAAAGACAACATGTACATCAGGTCAAGTGCTCCATACTGCCAGAGCTTATCCCAGTTTTTGTAGCAATAATTGACTTGGAGTATTTCTATTCCACCTGGATGGGATTCCAATAAGAGTAATTCAGGATTGTCCAGCCTGTTCCAGACTCTCAATAGTTAGGGACAATCGCGAAAAAGAGGGCGAACGAGAGATAAAATGATGGGGTCTTAGGATTGTCCTGTCTGCTAAAAGCAGCCTGGGAGCATTAAAGGAGCTCAGTCACAGTATTACTTTGGCCATCTACAAAATTGCCTTTAAACAGGCCATATTCATATTCCCAGTATTGGACTGGAACTAACTTGCAAATGAGGCTAATGTGGGGAGTCTTTTCAAATGCAAATGACATTTATCTCTTTTTAATCATGATATTCTCCCACATGAGCCTCCATTGCAAGCTAGTTCCTTTCCAATAACGAGAATACAAATATGGTCTGAAAATAATAATATCTCCTCAGAGCTTTATTATCTAGCTCTCTGCACGCACTGCAGGCCTATGATGAGGGAGCATCATAGGCCTGCAGTGCGTGCAGAGAGCTATATAATAAAGCTCTGAGGACATAATAATATTGTTTACTACTAACAACAGAAAAACACCAGTTGAAAGAGGTAATAATAAACCATGAGGGAAAAAGCATGGTTAAGGATGGAGAAGATTAACACGGATTACAAACAAAGAAATTGAAAACTTTGGGCTGAACTTTTCAAGATGTGCAAACCATGACATAGCTCTTTTAAACAAGTTACATGTATTTTTTAAGCCACTTCTTGCAAATGAGAGCTGCAATGTTGGCAGACTTCCTTATTGTCTGCTATTGGCTAATTATTATCCACTTTTTGTCTTTGTATTTTATCAGCACGTTCTTCCAAGAATTGTTGGACACATTCCCACCTTGCAAATTATTTCAGTTCGGTAAGAAAATGAAAACTTAGCTACCCTCATTTATAACGATGTTAAATTTTTAAAACAATAAGATGAAAATATTTGATGGATTACGGTATAACTCTTAAGTATCCACAAAGATACAGTTAAGGATGGTAAATGCCTTTTGTAGACTTTGCAGTGATCAACTTACACACTTTTGTCTCCAACAGAAACAACTTCATCAGTTATTTACCAACGGAGCTTGTGAATTTGTCAAAGCTAAAGAGCCTTGATGTACAGGACAACCCTTTAACTTCACCTCCACCGGAAATTGTACAACAGGGGCTGCGCTCGATTTTAGATTACCTGAGAAAGAGAAAAAGCCGGAAAAACCTGTTTTTCAACTTTAAGCCGTGGTTTTCTGAAGACGATAGCCTTGTCACAAAAGAAATCCCGTCGCTTTTTGAACTCTGTATCAAGTAAGTGTAGATAGACAATTTATTGCTTCTTAGCGCACGTTTCGTTAAGTTAAGTTTCGCACGTATTGCGAGCCTACAACATACACGAAGCGCGTTCAATTTGATGGGGCGCAGCGGGTAAAATGGCGCACGCAAAAATAGGGGAGAAGCGCTGTGCAGAAAAGCTATTCGCACCAAGCTTCGCTCTCCTTTTCTCCACCGTTTTTCTCACTACGCCCCAAGGACTGAACGACTATAAGAAGCTAGCTGCTATCAGGAACTTCTTTCTTTCTCAAAACGTGACTTCCCCTCGTTTTATTTCTTCTCGTTTTCAGTTATGAATACACTCTTTCTTTTTTCTATAAGAATATGTTTTGGTTTGGAAGATTCTCGGTGTTTGGAAATTGGGATGAAACACTTTCTCAAGTGGTTTTACATTTGCTACCAGAAGAATTATGAACTTACTGATATTACTTCAAGTTCTCCAAAACTTTCGACAACGTTTCTAGAACTCTATGAAGACACAAAAAGGAAGCATTTTTCCCCCTGTTTCGTCGGTTGTCCGCCTACTTAACTTTGTCCTTCGGCATTTTACAGTTAGTTGATATTAATCGCACGGTGGGCTTTATTCAGTTGTTAATGCGTTCGACTCTGGATCGTGCTGGCGGGGTTACTGTGTTGTGATCTTGGACAAGACACTTTACTCTCACAGTGCCTCTCACAACCCATTTGTACAAATGGGTACCAGCGCCCTGAATGCTGGGGGTAACCGTGCTATGGACTAGCATCCCATCCAGGGGGAATACAAATACTCCTGCAAGTGAATATATGAAAGTTCATATATTTGAACTGCGGAGAATGATATGAAGATATGATTGATCATTGCAGTTATGCACACAACTTAGGCAGTTGTGAAATTAAAGCCTGAAAAAATTTTGCAGGCTTTAATTTCGCAACTACTTAAGTTGTGTGCATAACTGCAATGATCAATCATACCATCATACTAATACTCCTAGTCGCTTCATGCTACGAAAATCGTGACTCAGACTCAGTATCGTGACTCAGACTCAGTATCGTGGGCCACCAGGCTCGAACACTGACTCACTAACGCCGCGTCCACACTACGCCGGCGGAATTTGAAAACACAACAATCACCGGTCAGTTTGGATTTGTATGAGTTCATTTAGTGAGTAAAACTGGAGCAGGGGGAAATCATGATTATCGTAACGTCATTGTCAACGAAAAGCTTCGTTTTCAAAATGTTTTCCGTTCACACTAAAACGCAAAGCCGGCGTGTTCAAATTCCTCCGGTTTGAAGAGCATTTTCGTAAAGCTCCGTTTTTGTGACGGATTAGTGTGAACGGACCGGGCGTAGTGTGGACCGGGACAAAGTTGTCTGGCACTTTTGCACCCTTTTAAGATGGCCAAACCAAAAAAACAATGCCAACCTGGTCGAAAATTAATGAAGAAACCGCGGATTATTTTGCAGGTGTATTCTTGACTGCCATATTGACTTTATGAGTGCAAGACACGTACCACCCCGCCTAAAATCAAACCTGGAAGACACGAGAAAGGAGGAACAGAAATCAATCTTCATCTGCAAGTGCGACGTGTGCAGCAAGTATTTTTCTAACCAGTTTAAATTTGAAATCCACGACTGTGGTGCCAAGTGGAGGGAGCGGAATTCCTAGTTTTACAACTTACTAGCGAGAGCAAACCGTACATAGAACTATTTTAGTTACAGAGGTTGTTTTCTAACAAAATTGTCACCGCACTTACCTCCCAATGCTGGTGGGAAGAAATCTCAAATGAAACAGACGGGGCATTTCTGTCGGAATAAATGTTGTTTGGAGGACCCGGCCGTTGAAGGCATCAGAATCCATTAAGGGAGCTCAGTCACGGTGTTTTGTCTTTATTTTATTTTATTTTATTTTTTGGCCACTTGCAAAATCTCTTTTAAATGGAAGGAAACCTCAAAATAATAGTTTACTAAGATAGAAAAACACCAAAGAGATAATAATAAACCATAAAAGAACAAGGATGGTCAAGGATGCGAAGATTGACACGGATTGCAAACGACGAATTTGACAAATTTAGGCTAAACTTTTCAAAATGTGCAAATTTTTTTTCCCGTGACTGAGGTCCTTTAAACATAAGCATCAAACAAACTTAGACAGGGCTATTTGAAGAGTCCAAGTCCGTTAGTTAGAACTGCTCAATCAAAAATGCAATATGCCATTTTATATAACTAGTGGAATTATTCTCGCCTTATGATTTATTCATACCTATGATCAATTGGAGGAGAGACGTATAGATGACGTCATAAACATCAGTGACACACTCGGCTATCGCCTCGTGCGCCACTTTTTTTGTGTTCTTTTCAAATTCTGAAGTCATCTGTGATCTATTACTGAACAGACGCACGGCAACGGGGGATCTATTTGTTAAATTCTTAATTGCCCGAAGGCACTTTATTAAAAACTTGAACTTCCTTATAGTAAGAGTTCGTGTTAAGTATTTTAACTTAGATGATGAGAGCTTTCGTCTGGCTTTTGGTGTGAAATAGTGTGTGTTTTGATGCACCCATCTATCAGACAAGCAGTTGGAGCCTGCAGAGACCAAGAAAATAACAAGCAATTAACAACGAAACACGTTGTTTCCTTTTAAAACTAATTATAATTATGCTTAGCACTTCGTATCGAGATGTCCAAATTCGAGCCCAGGCCGGGAGTGTCGTGCTGTGTTCAGTTTGGCAAGACTTTTTCCTTAACGGAGCTCCCTGGCGTAGCTGACGGGACCCTGTGCGAAAGTGATTTTGAAGGCGGGAAGGGCGACGCCGCGAAAGGGAACTCGCGGCTTCCCCGATCTCGTTCTCGTTTAATATGTACTACACCACTGAAATTTAACGGGCTCGCAGGGTATTCCCCCCCCGGAAAGTAACGGGTACTGTTGAACTGTACTAAGGTGAAAAAGCATCCTATCCAGGGGGAGTGGTGATACTCCCTGTCACTAAACACATGCTACCGAAGGCTAGATTAATTCTCATCCCCATTACCCTTTTCGCTTTCCGCCTTCTGCTAGGGGTTTTTGGTGCCTAGTCTAGAATAGGGTTACATAATCAAGCTGATCGTGTTCTAGTACACTATAGGCGAATCTTTGCTGACGTCATTGTTTACATATTTCCTCATTAACATACGAGTTTGCGCATAGACGGCATCATGCTAGACACGATTTTACTAGGAAAACTTAAAGAGCTTGTGAAATTTAGTAAGTGGTAACATTTTTGGCTCTTTGGGTGTAATATTCGAGGAGAAATTGGCTTTCAAAAACATCAAAATTTCTGTGTGGCAAAAGCGCTAATGAGCTCATACATTCTTTGTAAAATTTTGAGCTTTTAAACCCGCGTCGCACAAAAAGTATTCAATACATCGCGCTCAAATTCCTTGGGACAGTTAATCGTGCTGTGCCCTTTCAATATTCAGTATTAATCTCTTTGTAGCTCCATCAGAAACTATCGCTTATGGTAATGAGGCAAATATTGTGTACAAAGATTCTCCTATAGGGTAAGGGTTTCAATGTCTCAGCGAAACACCCCCACGGACGAAAAGATTCACAGAGCACTCTCCAGGCTAAGATTGTCAAATGCACGGAAAGAACCGCGAGAGAACTGGAAGGCAACGCGTATCGTTTTGAGAAACGAAGCGTGCGGCAAGCGCTATTTCTTTCTTTCGGTTAGACGGTCGATTTTGGTAAAAACTAGCTTTCCCGGCAATTAGTATACACGTTCAGTATTTCGTGACATGCTCATACCCCTTTAGAAAAAAATGGCGACCGTTCTGAGATACCTGTAGTTTACAGTTATGAAAGAGTGGTGACGTACTCAACACTTGTCACGTGTCAGTACTTGTGTGATTCTGTTCCACCGTGCCCAAACCCTCCCGGTCCAAACTGTGAAGCGTAGCATGGGTTATGACAATACGGCTGACCCTTACGCTGAAAGCAAAGAAAAAAAGATCAATCAATGAATATAAGAGAAAATAACAGACCTTTTCGACTGGGTGGTTTGTTGCCCCATTTCAGGCCATGTGATAATACTCTTGAGAATTTTCCCTTTTAAATTTTCAAATAGTCGTGTGCATATGAATAAATAATTTTAAGATGGATAAGAGAACAATTCTCTAGAGAATATCACGTGGTCTGTAATGGGAAAGCAAACCGCCCAAGCGAAAAAGGTCTATTATGCGCAAAAGTACAAATAGGCCACGTTCCTTCGTATCCGTATTTGGGAATTGAAAGATGAAACAAACTCTAAAAAATTGCAATTTTGACCCGGAAGCCTCGGATCCATGTTAGAATATTGACATATCGAACGTGCCAGGTCATTGTTGGGGGTACGTTGAAAGAAGTAAAAATACGAAAGTAGCAACGGTCAAAGTTTTCAGATTCGATTCAGATACATAATTTTTGTCAATTTCTAAAATATTAGCGTTTTGTTTTCAGTCTAGCCGTGTTTATCGATCTGTGTTTATTCAAAAAATATTTTTTTGAGGCTCTGTGTACCTCGTTATTATTGTGTCAAAAGGTTTTGAGTGACAAGATTCTACACATTTGCGCTTAAGTGCATGCAAAGCGAGATGAACGGCCTTACTTTGTCTAATTGCTGGGAACTGCAAGAAATTAAGTGAAAGCTGCTTTCCATATGAAGCATATGATGATCTCTGATCGCTGCAAAAAAAAAGGTTCAGCGACTGTTGGGATCCTATCACCGGAAACCACCCTCCAGCGATCGAAGCAGTCGTTGCAACAACGATCGCTGAGAAAGATTAGTTCTATCTCGACGTTCGTAGCGATTGTACCGATTATATGGTAACTGATAGTCGCGCGGATCTCTCAACATTTTTGCAACGATCGCAGCGATCACCTGGAACTGACTATACGCCGGAGAAATTTGAAAACGCAACAATCACCGGTCAACTGGATTTGTGTTTGAGGAAAAATCGGTTAGGGAAATGACTTTATTATCGTGATGTCTACGTTTTCGAAAAGCTCCATTTTCAAAATGGCGTCCTTCCACATTAAGGCGCAAAGCCGTCGTTTTCAATAAAGCTGCGTTTTCAAATTTCTCCGGCGGAGTGTGGACGGGGCATTAATGTTACTTTCGTTACTTTCGTGATATGTACTTTCGGTATTAACGTTACTAGCAATCCAGACAAGAATTGTAATCGTTTCTTTCCTTGAATATCAACTAACAGTCGTGATATTTTACCGCTCATTTCAATGAGATTGTTGGCCCACCTCAATTTACGTTAAGAAGTAAGGGTTTAGCAAACGCTTGAAGCTTTGCCATTTCGTGTTATGTCATGTGCGAGTTATAGTACTAGCTAGTACTAATATAACACAAAGGTAAGCTGTTGTCACTCTACTGGGCAGTGCAAAAAACTGAATGCTGTGGGTTTATTACGGAAAAAATACGAAACTCATATAGTGTATAAGGAAGAGTACAGTAATCTACTTCGGCGTGACTCCCTGTAGCAAGCTGTCTTCCACATTTTTTGCACTTTAGGCACAAAGGATGGTACCAGTTTCCAAGCGACTCTTTCTTTTCACCTGTGAAACACGAGGTTACAGGCACATGAGATCAAAAAAAACAATATCTTTGATTCTTTGGCAAAAAAAACCAGAGAATATTTCCTAATGTCGCCCAGTAATTGTTTCCTAAAGCGATCGGAGCGTTGATGAAATCAAAAGCGATATTTTTTCAGCGATCGTTCGTTGACATTTCTTGAAAGCTACGCTGCAACGCGCGCGAAAATCATCATTTAACTGCGCCTGTCAAAGTCAAAATAAAGCTGAAAGGAGGATAAATGCTCGCTGAAAATTCATCTCTCACCCATATAGACGGTCTTTTCACAAGTTGGGCATTTCCTTGACATGTTCAGATCTTAGTTGGTTTTTAAAATCGGAGCAGCTTTAGTTCTGTGGATAGAATCAAGCGCGTTTTGTGTTGTCGTATTAAATTTCACCGCACCTGCCTAGTCGTAAATGCAGACAAGCCATTTAAATTCGAATTGTATATATTTGCCTAAGGGGTGAGACTCTGTTCAGCCAATAAGATCGCGTTTTAGGAGTCACTGCACGCGGAAAGAAAATGCAGATCAATTTTGAATGAGCGACATATTTTAATTGTTCAGTGTATATCTTTTCGCGTGGATTTTTTCTTCTGGGTATGAGCGGCTTTTTGTTTGCCTATTTCTACCGAAATACAGGTTATAGATAGCTTTGATACATCTTTTTATAGATAGAATGCTGAAAACCTGAGTTTGTTTATATATTACTGACGTAACATAAATATAACAAAACATAAAGGAAACTCGAAACTGTCCCTCCATCACATTTTCAAATTTCTCTCCTTCTTACTTCTCAATCTGTAAGAAACAAAGCTGTAAAACTTGGGAGGAAAGGAAACTGAGTTAGAAAAACAAACTTTTTCCGAAGTCAAAATTCATAGTATTTATAACGAGAGAATCGGAAAAACAGCGAATTGGCATCTTAGAGTACCAGAATTTACAGGAGAACTTAAAGAGTTTCTTCTGGGAAGAAAGTTTCAGAATAACTTAGTCAGAAGTGTTTAAAGTCATCATTGCCGCAGGGCTATGTGATGTGAAAAAGCATTTCAGGAACAGAACAGTTGATTTCCATTAGCTAAAGAAAACTCAAAGCCCACATGCTGTCTGGATAATTCAAAAGAAACCATTGAAATTTGTGTGTTTTGAAAAGTGTGCAGCATGATACGAATTGACTTATATTATAAACTGAAACAAGAAAATCTATAAAATAAAATCTAGGCATTCTCGGTCGCTTTCTATCTTGAACCATCTATCGCATATATAAAGCACTCATTTCAGTTGTTTTCTTAGGAAAGTTGTTTGGAGTTGTCTTGCATTGTAGTGAGACAGAATGGGAATCACTAAAACCACTTTTATTCATAAATATTTTTCTACTACAGGGATTGTTCCACTGGGGGTTAGTTATTACGGTATACCTAATGTGTTTTCGGCGTCATTAGTTCAAGATAGATTTTCTTTATCTAGCTATCCACCTGTTTGCTCGGCAATCTGTCGACAGCTGTTGATATTATAAATATGGATGACTCGTTCATTTTCGCGGCTGAAAAACTGGAGACCACTGGAACATGGGGCATAAAAGTGTCTTCTTTGCTTACATTTTCAGTTTCCTAAGAAACTACAGAAATCAACTCGACATGTCGATGTTTCATGTTTGAAGAAAGTGAAACAGGAATTTTTGATAGTTTATTTGTCCAAAAAAATTGATGATGCTCAGGCTCACAGATTCTTTAAGGTACTAAAATGTTATGTTTTCCATCGCCCTCTCTCCCGTAAAATTGAGCCGTTATGTCCGTTACAAATATTGCCTCCTTCGCAGTTTCGTCACGCAACGCTTCTCCCCCACTAAATCGCCGATAGAACACGACTTGTGATTGGACAATTAGTCCTTGCCGCGACGCCTCAGGAATATGTGAGGCAAGCTGTGATTGGTTAATCCGCGGAAACGACTGCGGCTCGGGTGCTGCCATTTTTGCATCACAGCCCCTCTCACTCAAAAAGGTGTTCCAAGACGCCGATATCAGGGTTGATTTAGATCTCAGAGTCACGTGAAATGCATATAAAAACGTATTTGACTAAAAAACACCCGGAAAATGGTGGCAGGAACGCCTAGCCTGTTACAGGAGCTCAGTTAGAAGGGAAGCAGTACAAAAATAACGGAGGGAATCGCGGCTACACACTCCTCCCATATTAAGGCCCCATCGTCGTCTGTGCTGGCTGTAACAGGCCGTGACGAGCGTTTGCCACTGTTACACTTCTGACGTCATTACCTTCGACGAAAATTGGCATCACTTATACTCAAGTTCTGAAGGAGGAAAAAATCTTTCCAATGATACCCAGATCAGAGTGACTGGGTCAACTGAGCGTGAAATATGCACAAAAATGCTTAGAAATTTCAGTGAAAAACTCGGGGCAAAATTTCCCTCAACTACATTTGGCAACTCCGTGGTAAGAATTTTACGTCGCGATGATGCTTTCTCGGGAATTCGTGAACTGGAAGCTAGCCCAGGAGAAGGTCAACAACTGCAGCAAAAAGATAAGAAAAGGAGAAAAAGGAAAAGCAAAAAACGTAGCGCATGCCCGAGCAAAAATGTCATAATACGCGATGATGGAAAGAAAGGCATGCTGTCGTGTTGCAAACGCCTTTTTGAGTAGATTGGAGCTAACTTAGCTCATCCATGCCGGCTGCAAAAGAGACTTCTTTAGGAGACAGGATTCTGCATTAATGTAGCAAGCTTGTGGTTGTTGTAATTAAGGGGTGTCTGCAACCTAATCCCAGGTATTCTCTCATTTCATTGCCACACCACCTTAGTAAAGTCCCGGGGGGGGGTGCATTGCCGTATATGGGCTATATAGGTATGTACCACTGTGAAGGGTATGGTTTTCAAGCAGTTTACTCTAGGATAGGGTATATAAATCAGAGTGTTTGGGTCTAGAATAGGGTATCATTTTTCACAAAACTGACTGGTTGGTTGAAGATTGTATTTAGAGTAAGGAAACCAGGAACTGCCACTCAAAAATATGAAAAAAATCAAATCGGCAAGTTTAAATTTACACAAATCAGCTGCAACAGTGTCGACAGATGGGGGGATTTGGAGAGTTTACTCTAGTATAGGTTAGCAAAATTCAGCTGAACTAGCTCTGGTATAGGCTAAGGGTTCCAGGGTCCCAGTGGCACATCCCCACCCAGAAATTCCCAAAGTACCCCCCCCCCC
This sequence comes from Orbicella franksi, assembly GCF_964199315.1. NCBI lineage: Eukaryota > Metazoa > Cnidaria > Anthozoa > Scleractinia > Merulinidae > Orbicella > Orbicella franksi. The sequence goes on along the minus strand of NC_138152.1, from coordinate 9,435,491 downwards.
TGGGAGTAAAGTACGCAGAGACAAGACATCTTAAATTGCATGACCTGGCAACTACGTAGAAATTAAAAGGAACAAGACACAGGACACAATAATTCCAAGAGCCACAATGACCTTTATTTTTTAAAAAAATTACAATCTACAAAGTTAACCAAGGTAAAATCAGGACCAATGGCTCTCGCTCACTGCAGTTTAAAAACACTTGAACCTGGGAGGAAAAAAAGAACAGTAATCATTGAACTAATGGAGCTAAAAGCACATGCTACTAAGCTTTAACAGAATCTTACTGGAAGAATTTTTCATCAGGAGGGGGACATTGGGATTTGCGGTATTGCGGTAATTTTAATTTCGAATTGTGGTATTCTCCGAACCCGCGGGATGTGGTTTTTTAGCATTTTGGACAGCATTAAAAATTATCCTCCAAGTCCTCCAACGTTTTTGGAGCCTTTTCCAGTTTCCCATCAGAAAAGGGTAAGTTATTTTTTGTTAATTATTAGCCAACATGCCAATGGATGTCACTGATTTTGTTTATTTTGCTAAATAGAAAATAACAAATTCCTTACTTGCTCTAAACTTAACATACAGAGCACTGGTTTTGGTATAACATCGAAAACTCTACCGATTGAAGTATTGCAGTATTTGGCAATTTTTTTGTGATATTACAGTATTTGCCGATTTTTTGCCATTTGTGGTGTTCAGAACCCCCCAATATCCCTCTCCATCAGCAATTAAAAGTCTTTTTTTTGAGATCCCTGCTGAATAGGCCATGTTAGGTTAGGCCCGCTGACAGTGTACTTATAGAAGGTACAGTAGCCTAATGGTTAGAGCACTGAAATCTGGGCTGAGTGACCTGGAGAATTTCATAGCAATATCAGGTCAGTAACTTGATATCGCAAGACATCAGGACAGTAGACATGGCGTATGATTGGCTAATTTGCAAATTTGGGTATGGTAAAAGGGAAAATTACATCTTTTGTTTATCTCTCTTGACTCACTCACCTCACTCACAAGTGGTTTGTCATCAGCTGAACAGTTTCATGTTTTTAGTAAGTGTGTGACTCTGTGCCACCGTGGCCAAATCCTTTGGGGCCAAACAGGGCATTGTAGCAGGGGATGTGACAGTATGGCTTGCCATCCCTCTGCAAACAGCAACACGAAAATGACCCCAACACAAGTTAAGAAAATCAACACAGAAATAGATATAAGAGCTTTTGGTGGCATACATACTGTGCGCTGGTGGTTACTGATAATCTCGTTCATGTAAACGCCTACTACACAGGGTTCGAAATTAAAGTCACCATTTGGCAACTAAGTGGTAAAAAATAGTTGCCAAATGCAAATTTTTAGTCGCCAGATCACAAAATCAAATAGAAGAGGCACAGTCCAGAGGCATACATGATGTACTCAATGCTCAAGGGTTTGCCGTGCTTTACAAGGGCGATTTTGAACAGGGGTAGCCATTTTCGAAGTTTTCCAATGTGAGAGAATCATTTACCTAGTGTGCCTTAAAATAATCAAACATGGCCATCCAGTTGGCGATCGAAGAATCATGGGTTTGTTTTCTTAAATCTTTTTGAATAAATTTTATCTTTCATCCACAAGTAATCTCATTTTCCTTTGAGGTTAAAGGTTGATGAAAGAAAAGGTGAGTCACCCTCTGGCGACCAGTTCTGAATATCTGGTTACCCAGGCCTCGAAATTAACTTTTTTCGGCAGGCGCCAACTGGCGACTGAAATTTTTTTTTCAGTTGCCATATGGAAAAATGTGGTTGCCAAAAAGTGTCAAGAAAATTTTTCCTTCGCAGCGAAACACAAACCAAAATTTTTGGTCACCACGGGCTTGCCAGCAAAATATTTGCAATTGATGTAATCAGTAATCAAACCAGTGCTGAAATGATCTTTTGACCACTTTGACAGATCTACATTTCCACCTTTTGACATCCAGAGAATATCTAAATCTTCATCTAATTTCTTCGCGGATGTTCCGTCTCCACTTTGTAATAAATTACAGAAAGATTTCAAAACATCTTTGGACTCCACATTGCCTGAATAAATATTCATGGTGAAAGAACGCATTGGGCCTCCTGCGCCCGCAATACGTATGTTATGGGAAACCACTGAAAAAACATGGCGGCGAAGCTTCGCACTGATAGTAGTTGTAAAACGTTGTGGTAGATTTATAATAACAGGAAAAGCGGTTTTAAACTTCAAAAGCAGCGGAAAGGTAAAAAGGAAGTGACCAATTGGCAGGCGGCTTTGAATTTTATTTTAATCGATTTGGCTGAAAATCAAAGTTATTGTTTGTGCAATTATCATGGCATGAAATAGTTAATCGCCCACTGGCGACCAGTTGTGAAATTCTGGTCACCAGTGCAAAATTTTTAGTCGCCTTGGCGACCAGGAGAGCGCAATTTCGGACCCTGTTACCGACACTGGATTTTTGGTTGCACTGGTGACCAGTGAGTTGCAATTTTGAGCCCTGCTGCTACATATACTGTAACATTCCAGAAAATAAGCCCCTGGTTTATTTTTGTTCAAAAGGCTTCTTTTGTGGGCCTATTTTCAAGAGGGGGGGGGCTAATAAAAATGGTGTGTCGGTGAGCATTTAAAGTCAAGGAATGTAACATAGCATTATTTATGCAAAACCATTTACATTTCTACACTCAAATGAAAACCTCTCTATACAACTTAAATTAAATATATTTACAAACATGTCATTGAAGATGTGTCTATTATTAACCGCACGGCCATGGGCCGAGCGCGGTTCATGTTCTACCGTTGGTTTATTTATTTTTTTTTTTTTTTTGTCGGAGACCAGACGCAGATCTCCACTCGGCCAACTTTGAATTACGCAATCTGTAATGTTTACTCACCAAACCTTGTTTCTTCAGGGTCAACAGAAATCTCAGATTACAAAATCACGCCGAACCTACACGTTGCAAAAAAATCTCTTCAAAACCCTGACATCGAAGCGATATATCACTTTAGCGTTAATAGCTACCTCATATCGGCAGTATTAAAATCTATTCGTTGACAATCCAGCTTCATCATATTAAAATTTCAACGAAATCGAACAAAACCAGAACTAAATATTATTAGATTTTTTTTGTAACCTAGCTTCATTGCGTGAGTCGACAAAGGAAGCGACGGTCGCCCATAGCCACTGAAAGACATTAACATAACCAGTGAACCTACGTTTCGGTCAAAAAAATCCAGGATTATTGCCTGAAAGCTGAAAATTCAAGAGGAACATCTTTTTCAAACTTTTCTCAAGTTATTTAGACGAAAAAATGACCTCGGCGGACTCCAAAAGAGAACGAAACAAAAAAACAGAACGAGACAGTGAGAAGAGCCGATAATTTATTCACCACATGGCCTTCGTTACGTTCACGTTAAAAAAAACCTTACTTCTGGATAATTTCAGCCTTACAAGTCAGCAACTGGTCCCAAATTACTTTCTGTATCCTTACAAATGTCCTGACTTCCATCTCCGAAAGATTTGGCCGCAATTTTTTAGCAAAGAAACATTTCACCGACAGCAACCACCATTACAGTGGCTTGCAACTAATTTGCTAACTTTACAAAACCCTCCCGAGGGGGGGATATGGCGGAAAGAGCTGAAAAATGATGACCGGAAATAGAGTAATTTTCTCAGCTTCCAGTGTGCCAAATTTGCTGGAAATAGGTTCAAAACCGATATTTTTTTTTCGCTTTTTTTTCTTCGGGTCACTCGTGTTACCAAAACAGTTAACTTTTAAAAGCGCGGTTGTAAGATCTTAAAGATCTTCTTGTTCATTATGGTGTAAGATAGGACAGATGAATGTACTCGTTTGTCTCACGATATAGAGTCACTTTGAGATTGCAATCAACATCTCAATCACTTTGAGACATTCAAGTCACTTTGAGATGTTGATCGCAACACGTCACTTTGAGATGTTGTGATCAACATCTCAAAGTGACTCCATCGTGAGAAAAACAAGTAAAATTCATCTGTTTATGATCATGTTGATTTTATAAAATAGACATTTGAACTTTAGGTAAAGACCACTACTCAAATGGAAATTTTAATATCCTACATCTGTAAAACAAACTGTATCGAAAAAACCCATTTACATGAAAAATGCCTGCATGGACAAATGAAGTTATATTGATTACTTTTCCTTGTCCATGCAGCCAAAATTTTAACCACGCTCAGACTAGCTATTCAGTGGGCCTGAGCACAGGTGAAATTTTGGCTAGGCACAGATAAGAAAGAGTTGTTCACAGAATGAAATTCATCTGTACCAAAAATGGATGTTGCATTTCTCCCCGGGGGAGCACTGCCATATATGGGCTATAATTATAGGTATGTGCTGCTGTGAAGGGTATGGTTTTCAAGCAGTTTACTCTAAGGTAGGGTATATAAATCAGAGCATTTGGGTCTAGAATAGGGTATCCTTTTTCACAAAACTGACTGGTTGGTTGAAGATTTTATCTAGAGTCAGGAAACCAGGAATTGCCAATCAAAAATATAAAAAAATCAAATCGGCAAGTTTAAATTTACGTGAATCAGCCTCAACAGTGTCGATAGATGGGGGAATTTGGGGAGTTTACTCTAGTATAGGCTAGAAAAATTCAGCTGAACTAGTTCTGGTATAGGCTAAGGGTTCCAGGATCCCAGCGGCACATCCCCACCCAGTAATTCCCAAAGTACCCCCCCAGGGCATTTCTCCCTTAACCCAATTAATCCAAGATCATGGTGTAACTGAAGAATCCTCGCCCAGAATGGATTCTTCGCTTCCTTTGATGCACCATGATCCAAGTTATCTTGGATTAACTGGTGCGAATACTGGATTTCGAGATATGGGCTGTTAAAGGGGGCCCCCTCGAAGGGGGTCCGGGGGCATCCTCAGCCAATAAATTTTTAAAATGGAGGTCCTCAGAAATGGGACTTTCAACATTCTAAGGCCAAGTCAGCGCATCATAATGTCTCATTTTTTTTTTTTCATTTAAGGGGTTCAGGAACCCCCCCACCCCCCCTGAAAATCCACCCCAGGATTAATGTTATGTAAAGAGAAGCAAAAGCCATTTTTGGATGTAAGAATCTAATCTTGGATTTTCCTGAACAAGTGCACCCTGAATTTTAACTCCATTTGATTCCATGGGAAACACAGAAACACAATGTCTGCAAAAACAATTTACAGCTAGGTAAGTTTTTATTCAACCAAAAAGAAAGAGTTTCAGCTGAATAGGAATATGTTAGTCGCCTTTTAGGAGTTCATACCCAAAACCCCCAACACCACAAGACAAATCATTCATTCATTCATTCAATCAGTTAATTAATCAAGCAGATGTTTACACCTTACAATGGTATTTGGAGGATAGAGGCCCCTTAACCAGTCCCCAGAGAATAAGCTTATTAAGGTAATTAGTTAATTGTAATAGCGGCTAAACCCAGCTAATTACGTTCTCATGCTTGTAATGCAAGTTTTTTTAAAATTCCAGTGAAAAGAATAGATCTGCATAAATACAGTAAACACCCGCATATAAGAACACACAATTTCAGAGGTCAGACTGATTGTGTTCTTATTTATCGGATGCTTAGTGAAAAATCAGCCTCAGGATGTTCTTAAATGTTCTTAAATTTTTTTAAATTCAGTGCTGTACAGCATAAAAAATGTTGCTAGAAATTTTAATCATGTTTTTGGACAATTACATAAATTGATGGAACAATAATTAAAAACCTAATGTTCAAATAGGTCTACTGTAATCAGTAATGTAACAAAACAGTAACAAGAAGGGTGTATGTATAGTTCTGTGGCAGATCCATATGCTGCCCCACCCTTGAAATGCCTAAAGTAGAGGTCCACTGTACATCTGCAAATCTGAAAGTCTGATTTACTACTGTGTTGACATGTACATCAGCAAAACAATAACATTAAGACTGGACAAGTATTTGCAAGCTTTGATCAACTACAACTGTGATTGACCTTGATACAGCTATAAAATCTTATGTTTTTCTCTATCAATACAGTAGTTTATAGTATTGTAAAGGCAAAAAATGTAATTCATGATATTAGATATTCTGAAGAGAACAAAGGTGCCCAAAACTTAGCTAATACCATTGGTCAGCAGGTGTGTTTATGGTAATTTGTGTAATTTTGACACCCTTCCCATTTTATAAGAACATTATTTTTTTTCCAGGCTGATATTGTTCTTATAAAAGTGGTGCTTTATTTGCCAAATTTCAGCCTGATGTTCTTAATCCATGTGTTCTTATATGCGGGTGTTTACTGTACCGTATTCACTTCAAGAAGAGAAATTGATATCTAGACAACATTATATTTACCTCGGCATGACCCCCAGGAGAGAGTGTTTTCTTGCATTTTGCACACTTCAGACAGGCCCTGTGCCAATCTTTACCGATGGAGGACACTCTCTCGGCTGCGTGGAAAGTACACAAAGCATATTTTAAAGAACAAAGTTTTAATGAGCTTCCCGTTGGTTTTGTTAAAAATGCTCAGTATTTATACAAACAGCTGTGTTTATTTCACTTTGTTTAGAGATTATACCAAACAGAAGGTTTCTTTAAACTTTTAACTGATTGAAAGTCTATTAAGGAAACGTCAGTTTAAAATTCACCAGAAAATATATTGAACAGCAGATAGTTATCAAAGAGGAATGTTGTCACAGTACTACCGTATTTCATGGACCGATTTCTACAACTCTTTAACGCATCACCGCAGCGGGTAAAGATCAAAAATTAGAGCTTACTGTGCAGTGTAATCGTCGAGATCAACGTCTGTTTACCAAAAAAAATGAAATTTGATGCACAGAAATCGAAGTGTGAGAAACAGATCGCTGAAAAAAATACTGACAGATCGCGAAAAAATCGCGTGTGTCAATTTGACGCGTCTGGAAAGATCTAAAGCTTGTTGAAAAAATAACGCCTTTGAAAGCTAACAAAACCAGCATTTTGTACAAAATTTACTCACCAAAGTACACTTCTTTCCCACAAGTCGGACACTTCGGCATAGTGGAGGAAACGAAAGCAGAATATTTGCAACAGGCACTCCGCGTACGAGAGCTCCACCAAAACAGGAACATCCCATAACTCCAAGGGGTCAGGCTGGCCGGCACTGGAGGAATCTCGGACAATTTTCGTTTCTTCCTAATGTTTAAAATCAAAGCTATATCGTTTGTGTTCTCTTTCACAGTGTAGTGTGCTTCGTAATCCCATATCCCATTTTAGTACATGGGAAAAATAGCAGGTAAAACGAATATGAATGCATATGAACAGAAGCATACAGCCCTTTCTTAAATGAAAGAGTCTTCTTTTTGTTAACTTACACGTAAGAGCAGTATACAGTCAGTGGTTCAAGCGGGAAAGTTGAACTAAACCAGAACGTACGGTACACGTATAAAAAAAGACAAGAAGTAATCATTAAAACACACTTTTATTCTTGACTGAGGAAACTGAACTACTCCAAAATAATCCTTTCAACGTTTCAACCGCATCTCCACGGCCCCAACGTATGGGTTGAACCTGTGAGGAAACGTTCAAAATTGCCTGGGTTACTACTATGTTAACAAAAAACGCAAAATCGTCAAAATTCTGCCGGGTAGTTTAAATGACGGACTTATTGTACTTTGCGAAACGAAGATCTGTACAATGCGAAATGAAAAGTCTGTACTTTGTGAAATTATAAATCTACACTTTGGGAAATGAAAAATCTGGTTTTTCTTTTTTTGGCAAAATGCAGCAAGGCATATGTTGGAAACACAAAGAAACGCATTAAACATGTCGTCGCGGTCGACGAAGAACTCGTCCTGGCCTCGCATACGAAGGCCAAGACAAAAAACAGAGATTAGCTTCTTAAAACAAGAGAAGGTTCGGAGAAGCTTTTTTTACAACAACCGGCTCGCCAACACAAGCCCAAATGTCCCGCACTCGACAGATTTGGTTTCGTTTCGCTTCGTCAAGTACAATTTTGCAAAGAAATATAAGGGGTCTATAAGCCACCATGAGACTCACGAGGGCAAATAAATTTGACCAGGAATGTAACTGCCACCTCCCCCACTCACCCGACATCCCGGTATTGATTTACGCCAAGAGACTATTTTTTTTTGGGGGGGGGGGGAGAGGAGGGGCATTGATTTTTCAATGAAATCAATTACAACTCACTTGTCCATATGAACCAAGAGTGCGTCTCGAATTCTCCCAACATTAACCCCCAACCCCCGTGTTTAGATGAGTTATTTAAACACGGAAAAGCCCTCTGTTGCTTAAATATTGCACCAGTGCCTTTTTCAAGAAATAAATCATAGACAATTTATTTAATGATTGCAAGACCTTTCGAATTTCGTGCAAATGTTCAAACCTTGACCTTAAAATCGCACGGGCACTAGTTCAAAATTTGATCATCCAGGTTTTTATAGGCATTGTCGAGTTCTTTCCATTTTTGAGATCATTCCAGCCACACGTTTTACGATAACTGGCCACGTTACCAACTGCGACAAAAGGCCAATCAAATAAAGATTTTAAAACCAACAAGGATCAGCTCTCGTAACTTTTCCCCAACCTCGTTCCCGGAGTCCTATTCCTCTTTCGAGGGAGGAAGAGATAGGACGTGGGTACGAGATTGCCTCTTCCTTCCCGCGCTTTTCCCCAGTGTGACGTTGGTCTGACGCACTTTCGGTTCGAGTTCTGATTGGTCAATTTTTTCGGACGTAATGATCACGGTTTTGTGTGTTACAAAGGTTACCACGTAAATGGCAGGCGTTAGTTTGGATAACGGCTTTAACTTTAACAAGAAAGTAACTATTTACTTACTATGAGGTTAGTATTTGTGTGACTCTGTGCCGCCATGTCCGAAGCCCCCTGGTCCAAACAACGCAGAGTAACATGGTTTGTTGCAGTATGGTTTCCCATCATGCTAGAATATACAAAAGCAACGTTGAACACCGTCAGTACACTGCTCGCAAAAACCTTTTAAGAAACGTAAGTCATAAACTGTACCAGAAAATCTAGAAGAGAGATCATGCGGGACTGATCTTTCGGGACGTGCCCGGTCCAATACTTAGAGAATATTGGACCGGCAATAGAGCGACCTGATTGGTTGATTTTTGCTATTGTCCCTCTCTGATCTAACTCAGTCGTCTCGATAAATTTTCTCATAAGAAAACCTCGTAAATACGACCATCCCGTTAATACGGCCAACGACCACATTCTGAAATCCCAACATGTTCAATCCATTACAATTTTACCCCAATAATACGGCCACAAGCAAGTTAAGTTCATCTTTCCATGGTTATATTATTGTATGTATTGATTGAAGTTTCAATTTTTCTCAGTTATATCTGCATTCCGGAATTCTTATTGAAGAAAAGTTGTTTAGAAGTGTAAACGGGATATATCTGTCAAAAAGTCACTTAAAATAGACCAGCCTTGAAATTTGAGCCTACCCGGTTAAATTATACAGCCACCCCGATAATATGGCCAAATTTTCGTGGCCCGTTGCATGGTGACCGTTTTGAACCACAGGTAGCCCAAGGGAAAATCGTGTTGCCAGTACACACATGCCAATATCAATGCATAACTTCCGAGAAGTTTTACACTCAACGTAATAGAATTCGCTGGTTTTCCAATGTATTCGACTATGAAAAGTCTCCCTAACTGAGGTTTTGCTCTAAAAAATGCCAGCCGCTTCGGTCTGTGTCATTTCGAATTCGAGTATTTTCTGTTTATTTTGAAAACTGTCTCTGAATTGAAGAAAAGCTTAAAAGCCTGATTAGAATGCTTCAAATGCCGCAGACACTAAGGTATTAATTAATAAAGAAGAACGGTTCGGTAATATAAAACAAAATCTAACAATAATATCTTACCTCGGCATGGCCCCCAGAGCTGAGAACTTTGCCGCATTTTGTACACCTTAGGCAAGGCCTGTGCCAGTCTTTGCCAAGAGAAGTCACTTTCTCAGCTAAAACATATCAAACATTTACTCAGCTCATTGTTGACGGGTACACTGCAACGGTCATAAAAGCGACTAATAAAGCTACAGAAATATTGGGAATTGGGCGAGAGAGAGCATATCAGTAGAGAGAATTGTTGTGACATTAATATTATGTAAGTTCATTGAATGCCAGCCTTTTTAATACAACTTCTGGTATGCAAGATTAGCGCTGTCACAAATTAAGCTTCCCGAGGCTTTCGCGAATTTTCTGCTTGAGGAGGTATAACGATTAACTCTATTCAAAAACGTATAATTTAGCCTTTGCAAAAAAAAAATACGATTCCACCTCACAGGTAGAAATTTGACTTATTGTGAAGAAATTTTTTCCATCAATGTCGATGATTTAATTTTCTATTGAAGCTGTAAAGAGACGCTAGAGGTAGTCAGTTTAAGAAAAGCTGCAATTAACACAAAGGTTTTGGTGACAAATGTGGGTAAAGCTGCAAGTGCGTACCTTATCTTGAAACAAAACGAGCGACTGTATATTGTGTACCGAATAAACGTAGAAGAACTCAAATATCTCAAGCAGTTCGGTGTATCGCTTGCTATCTATAAGATTCGCACATGAGGTTATATGCTAATCTAAAATTTATACGTAAGGGGCGCAAGGCCACTCAGAGGTTAAAGTTAACTACACTGAACTAGAGAATATAACATCGTTCTCTTTCAGACAGACTTACCAAAATAAACTGGCTTGTTGCATTTGGGACAGTTGACCATTCTGGCTGTGGAAAGTTAAGATTTCGTTACTTGTCAAGAGAGATCGAGCACGTATGGGCGTCGACAGTGCTGTTTGAATAGCTAGAAGTTGTTTTTCTTTTTAATTATTTACATAACAATGTTTTCGAACGGGCTTAGGCAGGCTTCTTTGCAGCCGACTACCAGAGCGTCACGTACCAAAAGCGAGAGCGCGTGCAATGGCTTTTTTTCTTTATTCAAGCTGTACGGTGTTTTATAATCAGGGGAGCTTCTTCTTTTAGACTTCCTCTAGTAAATTGCGATCTCTTGCCTATGCAGACTGCCAAATGATAACAACTCTAAATCGACGTCAATTTCTTTGCAGTGAGGCACTGAGAAAAATCACAAACTGCAGCTTTTTATATCACTTAATTAACTTTCAAAGTTTTAAAAAACATACCTTCAATATGTGAAAATAAAGTGCCTTTTCAGCTTCTCGTCTGTAGTACGAGCTCCGCTAATCTGTCTAGCAGCGCTTAAGACACCAATGAAAAAATTACCATTTTTAAAGTTCCTTTTACACGGCAGTGAAACCAAAACAAACAACTTTTTGCATTGTTTCCACGCGAACCGTTAATTGGCGACTAGTGTGACACTTAATAAAAATTCTAGAAAACAGTTTAGAAAACAGTTTCCTTCAAAAGGAAAATAAACAAAAAATACCTTTGGGTTGCCATGGATCCGATAAGTGGCTAGACGAACGAGCCTTAGGCAAATGCAGAGAAATGGTTTACATTTTTTTCCCACAAAAGGTAGTGGTATTTGGCGGACTTGACTTGATGAAATATGCAAGACTTTCGACATATACGTATGATGTTATGAGCAACAGATTAGAGAGAGGTAAAATTAAACAACTTTTCTGACTGGAGCAGATCTCCAAAATGATGTGATTTGATCCATTTTATCTATTGGATATATGATTTGAAGAAAGATAAAATGGCGCTTTAAGCACCTTTCAGTACATACAAGATGTAATATTATAATATAGGATGCAAGCTTTGAAAGCCTCCATGGCCACCCGAAAATCTTAAGGATGAATCGGCTAATGATAGAAAATCTAGATCATTCTTCCATCAGACAGGTCTTTAAAAAGAAAATATCTTTTCAAAAAAACCCTTATTAATTTAAGATCTTGTTTTTGTTTGCAAGAGTGTTACAGTTTTGCTTCTTGACCTTGAAAGGAAATTAAGCCATTTTTATTGTATTTCCTTTGCATGTAGACTACCCCACTTCAAAAGGTATTCCGCTTAAATTTTGGTAAAGTTCAAACAAGTACAATTTTGGTGACGTTTTAATCAAGGAAAGTGGGAGTGGCCTCATGGTTAGTGCGCTCGTCTCCGGATCGAGCGGTCCGGGTTCGAGCCCTGGCCGGGGACATTGTGTTGTGTTCTTGGGCAAGACACTTTACTCTCACAGTGCCTCTCTCCACCCAGGTGTATAAATGGGTACCGGCGAACTTAATGCTGGGGGTAACCCTGCGATGGACTAGCATCCCATCCAGGGGGGAGTAGAAATAGTCCTAGTCGCTTCATGCTACAGAAACCGGGATAAGCTCCGGCCTGATGGGCCACTTGGCTCGTATGCAGACTTAACCCTTTTAATCAAGGCACCTGTTTAAGCCCTAGAAATACTTCTTATTCATTTTGAAATACGTCTTCGTTCGCAGGCTAATTGTGATACAAACTCGACGATGGCCTGCAATTTAAAGTCAAAATAATTCAGTGTTCTTCTATCATTTGTTTTCTCCCGTTTATAGAATGCAAGTGTATTCTTATTATATTTGATAAAAAGTCAGAACACATTTTCATTGGTCATCAGAGGTCAAGTGCATAATCTTGGACACTCAGCATGTTGTTGCTTGTGGCCGTGCTCAATCACATTCAGCACATAGATTTAGTTGGATTTCCCTGCCTTCTTCGCAGGCATTTCCACGCGATAAAAGAGAGCTGAGCGTGAAGCGCGATCGGCGTCTCGATCGGCAATAAAAGCAAGCCGTGCGCGGAGCGCGATCTGAATGAGCTGGGAACGAACGCACAGCGCGAGCGGGATGGGTGATCTTTTTTCGCCAACCTCGTACCCAGGGAAGATGAGAGACCCTGGGAACGAGGCTCCGTACGATAAAAGAACATGATGAAGAATTAGGCGGCTTTGCAATGATTGCAGGTGCACCGTAATAGCTACCTACTCCTTCAGAGATTCTTCTGTAACCTGTGTAACAGTCGCTTCTTTTCCGAGGTTGCGAGTCAGAGTAACTACTTTGCCATGTCAAACTGTCTTAGCTGTTACACCCTGCGGAGCTTCAAAGCCTCGCTCGGAACGTGAAACGACTACAGATAGCTGATTTCCGAGTGCTTTCCCCCTTCCGCTTCTTTTATTATTGTAGTTTTCTTCTTTTTGTCCGAATAGTGGACTGGGAACCAAGGGAGATCTGTCAGGACGTGGAAACATAGCCCCCTACAGCGCCCTAAGCATACGCTTCCTATTTCCTTCCTATTGCGTGACGCACCCAAAGAGCGTCTGTCAAAGCACGGGCATTTTTCACATCCCAGTGGCATCCGTACCCTTCTTTGGCTTTTATTAAGGCTCCTTTCACCCTTTCCCAAAACTAAACTCAGATGACAACGATGCAACAGCCGTTTTATGTCTACTTAAACATGCTTGCTTGTATGTTATGAGAATTTTAAATTGCCACTGATGACGTTGTGGACCATAAGCTGATAGGATCAATTGGGCACATTGTTGACAAGATCCAGAGGTGGAAAGAACAAAGAGCCTACAATGTCTTGTCCACATTGATTATGAAAGGATAACCGCTTACTTGAGCTTCCGGTTCCGGGTTCCGGTCGACTGACAGACCGGAAGTCGTGGGATAAAACCAACCAAGAGACGCTAAGTTCTTGTATAACAAAACTTTCTTTTTACGCTTTTATAGACAATGATATAAAACAATCTATACACAGACAATAAAATATTTTACATTTCTTCATAGTGGAATGTCTCCCCTGAAAAATTTTACATTCCAGACAGTTAAGAAATCAAGAAATAAATAACTTAAAGGGGCCATGTTCAGTCTTCTAAAACAATGTTGTCAGGATTTTCTTTAGATGTCTATGATAATTTAGCTATACACTAAAATCTTCACGACTTTTTCACTACCTTCCTATACAGAAGAGTTTTTGGGCACCAGGCACAAATATTGTGATTGTTCAAAAACTTGACTGTATATTGAAAGAAGTTTGGTTTTGAGATTGAGGGTATAAATTATGGTCCATTACAAATCTACAGAGATTTGAATCCTGAAACCACAGCATACAAGACTGAGAGAAATTCAGTTTTACGATCCAAATTAACATGTCAAGTTTGATAGCCAAATATTGAACATACAGATGGCCAAGTCTGGTAATAATTAATAATAATAATTATCAATATCTTATTCACTCAACACTGGATATTTTGTAGACCTGATTCCAGTGCCAGGACCGTCAATGCATGCGCAATTTGGAGATGGCAATAATATAGAAACCATGTCAATAATCCAGCCTATCATGAGTAGTGATATGTGTTGTGCCATTACTAATCACTAAGAAGTTTATGATCAATTTTTATCATCTTTGTGACATCTTTTTGACAATTCCTGATTTAGTTTGTTTGATCCGACCATACAAAATGACATCAAATAGTGCAAGTGGGAGGAGGAAGAGAAAGCACAAACAAGGGAGGGAACGGAGAGGGAGTCCACGTGACAACATGTTCCTCACAAAGTATCACATGGTAACTCCAGCCCTGGAGTTTTGGTATTCTGTTTGGTCAAATGAAACAATTTACCTAATAAGAAAATTGTCAGAAGATGCTGAAAGATGGCAAATTTTAATAAAAAACGTTCTTCAGTGAGAGTAGTGTGGCACATATCACTGAAAAATAATTACAGGACAAACAGTGTTGTTAAACAAAGACATAACTGTGACTTGACTCAGGACCAGAGCAAAAGAACAAGGTTACACTTATAGATATTAAACTATGACAGAACATTTCAAGCAAACCTTGCTCTTTTCAAGAATTACTAAGTGTTAAAAAAAAGTGGACTTAAAAAGTGGGCTTTGTTTTCCCCAGTAGCCTCTTCCAGGGTGTTCAGTTAGCTGGGGCGTGGCATGAAAAATGGCAAGCGAAAAATAGGGGAAAAGCAAGGGGAGAGAGAAAGTTCTATCACTTCCTCTCATCCTACTTCTCCCCTATATTTTTCACTCTGCGTTTTTCGCTCTCCATTTTTCCCTCTGCGCCCCAACTAACTGAACACCTGAAAGAGGCTATTTCCCCAGATGACAAGCTTGTGGCCTTGCATGGGCAACAAGAAGGTCCTAAAACTTATTGCTGTTTCTACACGCAAGTATAGGAAGGATTTTTCTTAGAGAATGACCTTGATTTTGCCAAAAGATTTTTCAAATTATGTACTTTTAACTTGTCACTGGTAATGGAGGAAAAAGATTTTTGGCAAATGCAAAATTGTGGAGACATTTTTCACAACACCAAGGGATTGCCTAAAAACCTGACCTGCTATTTTGGATCTGAAAAACATGAAAAATTATATAAAATGATCACTTAAGAGGTAAAAATTATCAAGTCTAGACCGAAGAATGAAATATAGTGATATAGTAAGATTTACTTTTAAGTAGTGTTCTTAATTCTATTATCAGAACGCAAGTGATCTTTCCTTCACGATTTGTAAAAGGCAAACTTTGGCACTCTGATAGCTGGTCTTCATAGACTTCTCCACACAAAAGAATTTGCTCAAAGTCATCAACCAGCGTTAAGGGATAATTTTTAAATTCTCATGACCTTCTACCTGATTATTAATAATTGTCATTAATAATAACATTAATAGTAATTATTAATAATATTTAATGATAACTATTATTATTGCTATTATGCTGACAAGGTACATTCTGATAACTAAAAGACTCAAGGTTTACTAATCTTTGGTTGATTCTTGTTGTTTAAGCATGCATTTGATTGAGGGAAAGATGACTTGCAGACACAACAGACTATTTTATATATATCTATAGATGATTTACACAGACTAGTACACTAAGTAAGTTGCATAGTTTAAGTACATGTATTCTTTAGTAGCAGTATCAACTAGCAAACAGCAATATGAATAATGTCCTATTAACAAGCAGCAAAATAAATGTTTCTTTTATTTTGGGCATCTGGATTGATTATCAAAAATTGAAATCGGATTCAACTGGATTTTATCAACCAGAGGCATCATTATTTAAATCCTTTTTGTTTACAAAAGAACATCTTTTAAATTGTTGATAAAACAACTCTGCTGATGAGTAAAACCTCATTCATCTTCTTTAAAATAACATCTGGGAAAACTCCTTACTTCCTCATTACACTGAGGATGTGTAAAAACATTTTTGTAGTCTCTATGAGCAGACGTTTTCCTCTACCATTCCTCAAGTAATGATGACATCCAGAAATCTTCAAGCACCCACTAAATACAAATTTCTGCTACTGACAACAAACACCCATCTCCAAGGCAATCGGGTAATCTCGCATAGAAAAGGGACCCAGCATTATTTTTTAGAGGGGTGGGGTGGGGGGGGGGGGGGGTTGGGCATTCTGGGGCATGAAAGTTTTTTCTCCCCTTCAGGTTGTGCATGAGTTTTTTTGATGGTCGAGAGCTCCCTGGCTTGTAGAAAACTCTTGCTCCATTTTTTTTCCCTCATGGTTTCCCTTTCACAATTTTTTAAAGCAGTTTTTGCTGTGCAGGAATATTTTTTTTTTGGAAATTGCAACTCCTCCTCCTTCAAAAAAAATAATGGTCTGTCCTTGAGCAACATACATTACGAGCACTGAGTGTGATGACAACAGGACACTAAACATGCAGCTACAACATGCAAGACTGGTAATTAAATGAGGAAACCAAGTGGGTACTTTCAAAGGATTCTCTTCTCCATTGCAAATTAGTGAAACAAGGATTGAGGGAAGCTTCTGCTTATGAGATGATAAAATATCAGCTGCCTAACTCCCTTAAAAATTTTAAACACATTCTTATCACTGAAAAGTAAAGGGAGGGGGGACAGCCTGCCAAAATATCAACAATATAACACAAAAGTGTCTTATTAAATTATTTCTAATTAATTAGTTAATATAAATTTCTAAACATATTATTACACATGGTTACATTAATCCGCTTTGGTGCATAATACATTTTCAGCACTATAAGACAATTGCCTAATTGGCTTCCTACTAAAATAGGCTCTGTGATAATAAAATTTCAACTCTACAATAATAATTATTAATAATGTTACTGCTATGAGGTAGGTGTGGTGGCATTTGTTGATGTAATCATTGCTGTATTGCTTTCAATGTTGGCATCAATATTTTCACTTTCTGCATTTGCGGCATTACCAGATGGAGAAAGGTCTTGCGAGCCTCCACCACCAGCTAAGAATCTGACGCACTTCTTTTTCCGCCTAAAACAAATTAGTTCTGATGTGTGAGTCGCACTTCTCAGAAACCATAGTTTAATTGCTGTCACATAAACTAAGGATGTGGCACAATAAGCTGTTCAAGGTGGCTCCAACATTTAAGTTTGTGCATGAAACCCTACTGAACCCTACTCAAAAGCTACTGAAGAGCACTTTTGTGCGATACTGTTTATTATGCTGTACTAGGTGGTTCTAACTTCTAAGTTTGTGGATGAAACCCTAGTGTATGACCATTCAAATGAAAGCTATTGAGTAGTACTTTCATGTGGTACAAGGTGGTTCTAACTTTTTAGTCAGTGGATGAAACCTAGTGTTTGACTATCCAAATGAAAGCTACTGAGCAGTGTTTCCATGAGGCACTGTTTATATTGTAAAAGGCTGGGGACCAAACCATTGCATGTGACTATTTCAAAGAAAGCTACTGAGCATGTGGTGATGTCAGTCTTCAGTATGTTGAAAAAAACAGTTTTTTTCCCTCCCAGTTCTGACCTTGGAAGTGAAAGAGTTATGATTGCACAACCAGGCAGGATGCTGTTTATATTCTAACTGCAGGTTGCCATCACAGCATCATTTGTCATGTTGTCATAGTATCAAAATACACCCTGATAGAGATAGACATCACACATGGAAACTGGCCAAGACAAATAACAAGAAAAAAAGGTATTATAACCAAACAAGTTATGATACATGTTACATACCTGCATGGTTTACACCATTCGTGTTGTCTGTCAAGACCATATCTTGCTCGGCATTTTTTCGGATTTGTAATTTCTGCTAAAATAGAAAGCAAATAATTGTCTCCATAAATCCAAAGTTCAAAGACTAAACAGAAAGTTACAATGAGTGTAAGCATGAATAATCTTGATGGTGACGAGTGAAATTAGGAAATAACATAGAATCTTCACAAAATTAACACTGTGACAGTGAAATTATGTCAGTCTTAGCTTCACAAGTATACCATTTGATTACTTTAATAACATTATAGGTAAAAAATTACGCTTACAATCATAGGCTTTTGACTTGCTTATTGTGAGGGATTTTGTGCCAAACATTGCCATGGCAATTTTGTAATTTCATATGGGAATTACAAATCAAGGCTGAAATTTTGCATCAAAATTAAGGAGTAATAAGTCACCCAGGATATTGTTAAGATCAAAATTTTGTGGTCTATTTCCATTTTCCCATCACATAACAGAGTAGGTGAGCTGTTGAATAATATTTTTACACTAAAGTTTTCAATGTGGAAAAAAAAATAGCTCAAAATCAAAAGTTAATGGTCAGGAATAAATTCTGAAGAAAACCCTACTTTAAACAAAAGAAAGAAAAGTGTTGCAGACCTCATAACAGATCTTGCTGTTTTAAATACAATAAATTACATTATTATATGGAGAAGAGTGTTTTACTGGGAACTAAACCACTCGTAGATTCCATACGCCACTTCATCCGGGACCCGAGTGGCGTATTTTCCGTATGTCACCTTTGTGAGTGTCGTATCGTTCAATGGCGTCACCATTCCCGCCTTTTGCTTTTGTTGAATTGGTTTCTCCATATAATAAAAAGAACATTACACGTTGGCTCGAAGATATGAATTTTATGTTCGAGTGGCAAGAACAATATCTCACGAGTGAGCGAAGCGAACGAGTGAGATATTGTTCTTGCCACTCAAACATAAAATTCATATCTTCTCGCCACCGTGTAATATCCTCTATTTATTTAGAGAGGAAGCCACATCAGCCTTAACTGGTTTTCATGCGGCTCCTCTTTCCTGGTTGAATTGCAATTTGGAGATGCTGGTTTTTATGGAGGGAGGAAACCGGCCTCAGAGCAAGGTGAGAACCAACAACAAACTCAACCCACATATGGCACTAGGCTGGAATTGAACACAGACCACACTGGTGGGAGGCAAACGCTCTCACCACCATCCCAACTCCCCATATCATTTTATAGGTTTACCTTGAGATTTATCTCTTTTTCTCTTCTTCTTTTTCCCTTGTTGCGCATAATTATCTCTCGCACTCCAACCTGGGTATAGCTGCATATGGAGCGCTCGCTCCTTTCGAGCCATTTCGTAATACTTGGCTTGCTCTTGTCTATCAAGGGCATGCCACTAGATAGAAAAACAATGACAGAATTATTATTTTGTACTCAAAGTTAAATGTAACTTTTTGATCCGTGCTCATTGCCCCAAATGTATTGCTCCAGAAAATATCCATACCCCTCACACAGTTTTTTTTTTTGGTTTGTAACTCACCCCCCACCCCCCTCCACACCCTTCCTCATCCTACTGGGAACTCCAGGTTTAATTTTGGCTTTTTTGCATCCTTGGGGTAGTTATGGATATTTCCTGAAACCACACAATGTAACCTTTAAGAAGTACATAAATCTACAGAGTCACCACTACTTATTAGAGATACTTTTCTGAAGTACACCTGCAAGCTATTTCTGAGTCAACTGTGCAAGTGTTAAGACTTATGAACATTGCCAAAGATGTCTGAAGATTTCACAGGACTTCAAAATAGGTCCTGAGTATATTTTTTTAATTTTTAAAATCCAACACTATTCCTTCAGTTCTCACAGTTTGTTTGAAATGAGCCAAAGACAAGCTCATTCCTAGGGCGTGCTGTTCAAAATGCAAGAATTTGCGACATGATTTACATGCCTTGAAAAATTCTTTTTCTCAAATTTTATTATGTTGAACAAGGTTCTCTTGAGATTCCAAATAGTGTTAAAAGTTTATTCAGATTCATTGGTTGGCCAGGTCACATCTGAGCCCAAATCAAATGACTGCCTTATACTGAATGAAACATTATGTTACCCAATAACAATAATTTAATATTATGAAGCTAACCACTTACATCTGTACAAGTTAGTGCTATTTATGCTAAATAGAGTGCCTTCAGGTTAAACAGAGGGTGTCATTTAGCAGAGTGCTATTTAGGCTAACTGTAGTGTTACTGTTAGTTTGGAAAAATTCTTGTATTTCTTCCCATCGTTATTTTACCATGTTCCAAAACCACTAAAAGTTGGGATATGCCACTCTTGGGGGGTACTCCCATATAAAAAGGACTGGGTTGCTCGTCAGAAATGTTGAAAAGAATCCCTAAGAGGTACCAAGATCCTGTCTTGTGGGCGTGGCTTGAATTTTTTTTTTCACCCCTAAGAGGTAGCAATTCTAAAGCAACACACAAAAAACAGATAGTAACTCTTCTCGGCTCAATACCTTAAAAAGTAATGCAAAAAGTTCCTGCTGTGAACCTTTTGAGGCTGAACATTCCCAAGGGGAATTTTTTAACCGTACAAGGTACAACAACCATCCCCGTCCTTTTTATACAGGGTCCCCTCCTTCCCCCAGCTGCTACTGTTCTATCAGTGATGACTCAGACATTTGACTGGCATCTGTATTAGACTACAGTAGATTTCAACTCAGAAAATGGATTTACTCAAGAAGTCCACTTACATGAGATGACGCACACAATACAACATGAAGGGGTGCCTGGAAAAAAGCCCTGAGTGACTTCTGATAAATTGTTAGAATCTTGTTCCAGATTGCCTTTATTCCCTTGTGAGACACCAGGAGAGGTTGGCATTTCATCAACAGTCACTTAAGTCCTTATTCCACACACCCCTTTGCATATGGTGAATGAGATGTTCAATTATTCATGAAAGGGTTTACCGCGTGATAGTTATATAGAGAAGCACATTTACGAGGTGGTTACTTGACTGTCGCATAAGGTGGTTGAAAACTTAAGTATTAGTATTGCAAGTAGCACAAGCAAGTCAAATTGTATTGTAAGTAGAATAAGTATCAGTATTGTAAGCATTGTTTTGTAAGTAATTAATGTAAGAAGTGTAAGTCTAAGTACTATAAATGGTGTAAGTGATTGTATTGTATCTACAAAGTACTGTAAGTAGTCCAAGTAACTCTATTAGCATTGTTAGTAGTGTAAGTAACTGCACTGTATTTGTAAGTCATGTGAGTGGCAATTAAAAAAAGAGTGGTTGAAAACTTTAACAGAAAATCTTGACATCTTAGGAATGAGAAGGTTAAATCCTAACCAAATGACTGTTAAAAGTACGAACGTTCAGTTAAAGCATTAAAGAAAATAGCGCAAGCCTTTCATTGGTTACACAGGTTATTACAACTTTTGCTCTTTTGAAAAATGAAAAATTTTTTAGGCTGCTTTTAAGTTTTTGGTAATGAAATTAAAAACTACTGCAGAACACGATTCATTTTTTCTTGTCGACGGTCAACATCGTTACAAGTTGTTTCCAACAACCTTCGTCTTATTCATTCAAGATTGCTGCAACAACTCGGTAACAACTTGTCAGTCAATACAACTGATATACGAGGCAAAAGTCTGTTATAACCTCGGCGAATCAAGGTTCAGGCATGCAGCTAAAGGTGAATGCATTTTTGGATGTGTACGGAAAGAAACACCATGTCCTACAGTAATCTATAATTTGGCATTACCCTCTTTCCAAGAATCTGGTTGATCGCGGCGCTTTCTTTCAAAGTACACTCTGATACGACTTTTGAGCGCATGTCCTTCATATACAACATGAACGCATTTAGAGGTTTCTTGACGTGGCCTTTCATGTGTCCATCTATTCCACTTACTGCGGTATCCATTCCTGGGTGATCAGGCAATGCTGGAATACTCTGTGATGTTAATAAACTAAAAAAAAAAAGAAAAATACCACCTAAGAACATAAGAAGAGAGAACATCTCCTCACCTGTCATAGACATGGCAGTGAGACTACATAGTGGGCTTGTCCTGGGAGGGGGGGTACATGCTCAGAGAAGTTTTATACAGTGCCAGGTATGCACTACTAAACAGGTGTGGTTTACAAGCTTTTTTGTCTAGAACATGCAGGGTTTTAAGAAAAAGATCTCTTTTATAGTATGGATCAGGATTATCAATTTCGGGAGATATATAATTAACTGAAGTCTGGCATACAGCATCTTAAAAATAAAGATATAAAGATGATGACGGTCAATAACTGAAGGTAAATGATGATGATGATGATGATGATGATGATGATGACTAAATTCATCAAACCGAAAAATCTACTGAATGAAATGAAAAATTAATGGCAAAATAGCCTGGAAAAGCACCACACATCAGAGTGAAAAGAAAGACCCACAAAAGTTGCTAACTTGATATGTCGCTGATGATTCTCAACAGAATACTTGCTGGAAGTCAGGTGGATCCCATTTCTTAATGAAAGAACTAGGATGATCACTTTCAATTAGAGGATTGCATTGATGGCTACCCTTGAAAAAAAAAACCTAATAAAAAAGTCTTGAGCATTGTGATTACCTCCTAGAACAGCCATGACTACTTTCCAAGTCACTGCAGTGCAATGCAGCCACAAAGTGAAGACAAAAAGTTATTTCTGCAATGATACCCTTTTAAAAGAGTGATTTACCTTCCAGATCCGCATGTTGGAGGCGCACGAGTGATGACTGTCTGGTTAGGTGGTGGTGGCGGACAGCAAACTCCTCGCGGATCTGCCGTTATTGTTGGGTGGGTTAGTCTAATGTTACCAGCTGATGTTGGTCCGACTTGGCTTGGGTAGTTGGGAGTATATTGAGATGAAGGTTGGGCAATTATTTGTGAATGAGGTTGCCTGAAACACCAAAAAACCCTGTAAGACTACCAAATGTGAAAACCTCTTCTACACAAAATTTTAGCGTTTCCCTTTGGAACATACACGTGTGGCCTAAAGGTAAGTGTACTACACTCCTTATTGTCAAGGAGCCTTTGAGCCCATACTGTGGGTCACTGTATTGTTCTTGGGTAAGAAAGTTTATTCTCAGTGCCTCTCATCTTTTATTACAAAATTTAGCGTCTCCATTTGCAAGGTGTGTGGCCTAAAGGTTAGCCTACTACACTCCTCAATGAGCAGTGCAAGCTTGAGCCCTGGCTGTGGTCATTGTATTCTGTTCTTAAGCAAGACGCTTTATTCACACAGCGTCTCTCTCCTCTCTCTTGTGCATTTTGAGCTGGAGGGTAACCCAGATATGGACAAGCTTTCCACCCAGGCAAGGTATGGTAAAGTCTGCATGCAAGCCAAGTGGGCTGCCATCCACCTTATACCCAATTTCTGTGGCACAAAGTGACTAGGAGTATTTTTACTCTCCCCTGGATGGGATGCTAGTCCATCGCAGGGTTTCCCCCAGGATTATAGTTGGCGGTACCCATTTGAACACCTCAGTGTAGAGAGGTACTGTCAGAGTTAAGTGTTTTGCCCAAGAACACGACACACTGTCCCCAGCCGGGGCTCAAACCCAGACCACTTGATCCAGAGGACAGCGCACTAACCATGAGGCCACCGCGCCTCTCTTCTGCCCAGGAGGGGGTAGAAATACTCCTGGCCACCTTGTAGTGCTGCAGAAACCAAAGATAAGCACAGGCTTCATGGGCTATAGTGCAAGGCTTCATGAAAGACTGATTCACCAGGCAACAGAATGACATATCACCTTTTTCCCAATGATCAACGCAAAGATAAAAAATTACTATTTTTTCTTTGATCTTCATCGTAGCAATGTTAATTCTAAAACTGATCGAAACCAGATAGAAGGTAAATGAAATAATTATATCACCACTGAAGAAAGTAATGAAGATCACAAAGTCTACTTACCATATAGGAGGGTCATTGTGATAATGATATCGTCGACTATCCGGACCTTTCACTCCAGGGTACATGGTATATTGATACTGAGGGGCGGTAGTGTAAGGATGATGGTGAGCAGGATGGAAGATACCTGCAGGTCTTGATCCATGGCCATGCTGAAAAACATGTTTCATACCATCTTGAGGTGTTTGCGGAGGACCCCCTCTAGAGTAACCGGGGTGAGACCCGGAGTTTAAATGTTCATTATAACGATCAGGAAACGATAGTAGTTGAGCAATAGGTGCTGAGCTTGCATCAGGTGGTCGTTTAGAATCCTGCACATGAGAATTAAAAAAAGACATCTCACCTTACAGTCTTATAACACACTTATTATGTACCCCTGAAGATGGGGTAGGAGAATTTTTGTTTTACATTACAGAGTTTTGAACTATTGTTAGTGATAATTCAATTTATTAACTTATTTTGAGAAGGCAAGATGAACCAAATCCTGCACCCTGATTGGGCAGCAGAGTGGGCAACGTGGTGCTATCTTGCCCGCTTGCTATCTTACGCACTACGTCCCATATAATAAATCCTCTATTGACCAAGCTTGTCTGGTCAAGATGCCTGGATACTGGCCTCATTTTTTGTGTGTGTTTATGGACCTTGTCTACATCTTGGTCCATAAAATGCAAAAACAAAAAGGAACAACTTGGCCAATATCCAGTCATCTTGACCGAACAAGATTGGTCAATGAGCTATATTTAATGAAAAGAGAGCTGAAAGGCAGGCACTTATCGGAGACAAGGCACTCATTGGGCATAGGTAGCTATATCCTTTTTGATCTAAATATCTGAAATGAAAGAGAAATCTTTTATTTAAAAGAATTGTACTGACACTTAGAGGACAAATTCTTTTGCAAGGCAGGAATGACGTGAGCAGTTCAGAAGGAAGATAAAACGCAGCTGATCTCAATCTGCTCTGATATGGTGCTGTAATTGAAACACAGTGAATTGGGGTTATTGACCAAGAGTGAGGTCAAGGTGACTGAGTATTGGCCAAGTCCTTCTTTTGCGTGTTTATGGCACAAGATGGAGTCAAGGTCCATAAACAAGCAAAAAAGAACGAGGCCAATATCTAGCCATCTTGACTGAACAAGCTTGGTCAATACAGAATTTATTATATGGCTTCTGCTTCGGCTGAGCGGGCAAGATAGCGCCTTGCCTGCTTGGGCAGCCAATCACAGTACAGGATCAGGTTCATCCTGGTTCACGGAGCTAGCCATATGTATGGACTACTTTGACTATGTCAAGCTTTTCCATATTTTTTTTTCGAACAAAAAATAAGCCTCACCACTTGATTAACAACGAAATATATATCAGGGGGCCAGTGCTTGCATCCTGTTATACACTTCTTTGGAGAACATGGAGAGTTTGGGGTTATCAAACTTTACATGAATACTAAATTCAGCATGATAAATTGATCAATGGAGGTAGTTTTAGTTTATGTACAAAACACAAAGATTGTTGATATTGTGCAACATAACTAAAGTGGCCCATTGGAATAGGCGCACTTTTTCAACGAGACCAATTAGTGGTTTAGCAATGCTCATTAGAATAACGGCACTTATTAAGAAATAAAAAACATTTGAAGTAGAGCACTTGTATATTAGAGAGAGCATGGGTTTTTGGAAGGTGAACTCACTAAATCAAATCACTTAGGTTTAAAATGGGTCCTTTAGAAGTCATTTCGCACAGGACTAGCATAAATGCACTTATGATGTATTTGTGTTGTTCCAGAAACTATCCTTACCCATTTTCATCAGGGCTAGAAAAAATTTGAACTGTCTTTGGCTGGACAAGCAGATTTCACACATATTTCTTACCTTGGGCAGCCAGATGACTTGCCTGGACCCTTGCCCATTAAAACAAGTGAGAATGAAAAGTTACTTGCCCGGCATGAAAATTTACCTGTCCCAGACGACTGGATGGCACTTTTTTTCGAGCTCTGTTTCATGTAGAGGTTTTGGGTTTAAATCCGTCCATCTCTCTGGAAATCCCAGTTTAGCTTTGTATGTTCTTTAAATATTTTGCTTTTTGGTCTCCAAGGGTTGTCAAAAGTAGCCAGCAGCTTGCAAAAATAGCCAGCTGCTTCATGATGTTATCATGTTAACCAGCTACTCTACTTGGCTATTCAGAAACAGCCACCTACTCCAAAACTTGGCAACAACCCTGTCCCTCTACCAACCTCACTAAACCATTTGAATTTAAGGATATAATTTACCTCCAACAGAACATTTAGTTGACATTATTTTGTAAGAGGATTAGAAAATGGCATCTTGCTGTTTACACATACAGCCAGCTGAGGCAAACACTTGATAAAGTTTGAGAGACTTGAAAAGTACTTAACTTCGACTTGTGTTTACACAAATGTTTTTAATTCTCCTAGACCTCCTATTTATCAGGCACTGTAAACACGTCTACCATGAAATGATAATTGACCTCAGTTGCTCATATTTCTGGTTACGCTTTAGTCTTCTGTAAGAGGGTGTACTATTCCTTCCAAAGATGCTATCAGCAGAGATGATCGCAGTAGGTGGCCATCTGCTGAAAAATTTAGAACCATCGGACAAAAATTCAAGACACTTGGTGAATGGCTGTCTTTGCTCAAATAGCTGTCAAAGCAACGACACCAGTCGCCTTCTAATGAAACAACTGCTTTGTAGGGAAGCGTCAATAGCTCTTTAAATACGAGTTAAGGCTTTGTTGCTTTTCAGCTGCAGAAAGGGTAAACATTTATAGCATTTTTTATGAATTTATTCAAAGAGGTAATTACAAACTTACTTAAACTTCTGAGTAAATTACGAATTTTGGCTGGCATCAAAAATCACTCAAGAAAATTACAAATTAAGATAGGTCGTGTTATGAGAGGCAGGTAAAATTCACGTTTGTATTTAAGAGAAAAACCGTTTCAACAGTATTCCGGATGAAATTAATCAGGCCGATTAAACAAAGTCGTCGATTTTATTTTTATAGTCTAAATGCACTTTTTAGTGTCATAAAAACGAGAGAGAACTTCTAATCGTTAAAAAAAATAACTTTGTAAACTTAACTAGTCTGACCAGTGAAGATTCAATATCAATTGCCCGTTAAAATAACTCAAGCTTACAGTTTGGGCGGTTTTGCGTTATTTTGTTCAAACAAGAAGTTCGTGTGACAATTTCACTATCGTAAGCTTACTGACGATAAACTAACTCTGCCATCTGCGGTTTCAAATGTAATTTACTGGCGAAAAATGGACTGAAATTAATGGATGTGAAAGCGAATGGCTTCGTTTCAATACACCGAAAATTAAAGAAATCTGCTATTATTAATCGGCGATCGGCCGAGCATTTCTTAAGCACAAAGAAAGCCCATATGCAACAGTTCCCATATAGCTTAAAAGCTACTAAAAGGTGCAAATGGCTAGACTTGCAAATTCTTAACCCTTCTTAATGAGAGGCAAAACAGCTGATGATATCTTTTCGTTTGAAAATAGGTGTTTTGGTGATTTTTCAATTAACCCCTTTAACACTCTCTTCTCTTGCAGGTCCACTGAGTGGACAAGTGTTCAACCTCTCTGCGGAAGTTCGCACAAA
Organism: Orbicella franksi; assembly: GCF_964199315.1. NCBI lineage: Eukaryota > Metazoa > Cnidaria > Anthozoa > Scleractinia > Merulinidae > Orbicella > Orbicella franksi. Next base: position 9,408,015 of record NC_138152.1, on the reverse strand, counting down.
ATTGTTCATTTCCAAGTGTAATTTTCCCCACTTCTTTTCGAAAGACAAAAGAATTTCTGTTTACAGATAAACTGAAAGGCAGCAATTTTACCATGTTTCAAATTCGCTTTCTGAGATGAAACAAAAACTTTTTCTAATAGCTTAACCGGAAATGCGATTTGAAAGTGCTTTTGGCACCGTGTTTACACGAACGCGCGCGAGTGGAACAGCACTCTCCAAAGTTTTTTTCCCGCGAAATCAAACGTTCTCGAGTTTGAAATCTCCCTTGGTAAAGTCACGTCAACAAACGATTCGTATCATGCTCCAATTTTCCACACCACTGAATCAAGTCAATCACTCTCTAAATGGTTTAAACAACGGGAGAAAACGCACCTCTAAATTGTAAACCTCGACGAGCTGCTCTCTTTGCAAGCAAAACCTGCAGCCACTTTGTCGGCTATGCGTGCGGTACAGCTATGGTAACTTCGCATAAACTTTCACTGCGATTTCGCTATTTTAGGTGCGTTGAAAATAAACCAGAAAACACCTCAGCTACGATATGTACAATGAATGAAACGATAACCAAACCAAGGGTGAAATTAGAATTAAACCCCACACTGAAACTTCTCTAAACAAAAAAAAATAGCTCTGCTATCCATCACTTTAAGCTGGTCGGCGAACTTTGCTGTGAAAACCTTGAGCTCTGACAGTGAAATCGGATCCCAAGATATAATTACAAGTGTTAAAAAGCCTTTACTTACTATCTATCCCTCCGGTTTACCACTAAGGCAACCGGAGAAACAGTGGCCAAGGGAAAAACCATGAAATTCACCAAGGCTTTGGAGAGACTTTCGCGCGATTTTCACCTTACTATTCCCAGCTCGTTCCATGAAACTGTCGACATCAAAACAAGTTTTGTTGCCGCAATTTCTCTAAAACCTAGACAATGTATATATTTTTCAAGGCCACTTGGGGTTACTGGCGGCACCCTTTGATTATTTATACCGCGAAGCGAGAAATTTTAAAAACGGAACAAATAACATACTCCGGCGAGATACACGTTAGCGAAACCAGGACAAATTTTCCATCAAGTGTTCTGAACTCCTAGCTGTTGGCGGGAAGCGACACCAAAAATTAGGTCGGCATATTCCTTTCGGTAAAAAAATAAGAGTTTATTTACTATTTTCCCAAACAATATGATTCTGTATTCGACACTTTGAGCTCGCCGCTTTCTAACAGTCCGATCCCAACTACCAAGTCGCTTGTTGCTCCAAGACCGAAGCGCGAAGCACAACAGAAGTCCACCAACTTGGGCGAAACAATTACTTCTGACCGAACATGGCTTAGCAGGAGAGTTAAAAAATGGAAAGGGTTACTCACCTCCGAATTTTCGGTCTCTTTTTTGATCAGGTCTGACTTGATATCGTTCACGAGGTCCAAATGCGCGCCGTTCTCCGAATCTTCCCCGTCTTCCTGCTTGTATTCCTTCACTTCGTCATCGGCGCCGAGATCTTCCGTAGAGCTATTGGGTAGTTGAGGCATTTTAGCCTCGCTTGTCGTGGAAAAACCCTCAAGTTTCACTGTCTAGAATTTATTTCGCCTCGCTGTGTTGTGCTGGTATATGAGCTTGAAGAGTCGGCGGCAACTCTAAAGGGATAACTTCAAAGGACGCCGACACAATGATTGACAGTGATTAATCAGGCGATCAGTCAAAGAGACCAATGAAAATTGAGAAGGGCGCCGACGTCATCATAATTATATTTCCTACATTCTTGACGCCAGGCCAACCCATGACCGAGTTAGCGGCTTTTCTCTGCAGCGATTCACACCTTCGGCCCTTAAAAAATTACGAGTGTTCCACACGATATAGGCCAAGTGGCGCAGATTTTTGTTGAAAGATAAGGGACGCTTTTTAGCAGACCCCTCGGCCTCGCGATGAACGTAAAAACTCTTTGCGCTTTCATTGAGAATGTAATCGCATTTTCTGCTTATGATCGTGGCTAATGTCCTAACCTTTTCAAATGTTCACGGGCGTTATAAATGAGCCGGTGCTAAATGAATTTTCGCCTCATAAAGGGACAGTACTGGTTTTATTCCTGGCCCAGACAACGAGTCATTTCCAATCGACAAAAGGGAAATGCTTCGCCTCCGTGCCCGACTTAGGAAAAAATATCGATTTCGAGCACACATAACCTACACCATAAGACCGGAACTATTTTGTACCATGTTTACTCGATAGCATGTATGTTGCAGAGCTCTAATAAACAGGAAATATAAAGCATCGCTAAGGCGTAAATCGTAGAAAATTCATGCACTCATGCAGCGAGAGGAGTGAAACCTGAGTGAAACCTCTATGAACTGGAGAGAAAAGTACTTGCTATCACATACAACTCATGAAATTAAGAAAAGTTTTCAATGCAAGTACATGTAATTATTTTGCTGCAGAAGAAATAATTTCTTCAGCAATAGATACATAAAGGAAGCCAGAACTATAATTGTTAGCCAGGAAATTTCGTAGAACTAAATGATAAACCCACACGGAAGAACACAATATCACACTGAAGCTCTGTTCCTTAGCAAACCCGCGATACACAATTAAAGATCAGGTCGCCTTTCTTTACAAAGTACCTTGGAGTTGCACAAAATTTCCTCTAACTTCTTGTGGGCAATATTATTTATTAAACCAACTATAAAACACTAAGTTACGCGTAGCTCCCTGCTTGGGAGAGCTATTAAGAGCAATTATAATTGAATCACATATATGTTTACGTCTGCAGAAGATGTCTCGACTTTTGCCTCTCATAATAAGCCCAAAATATCTGAACCGGCTAAAAGCACGCCGCTTAACTTGTGTTTTAAATTAAGATTTGAACACAAGAATTAAGTTCACTCCACCGTAGATTCCTGTTTGAATAAATCAAACCATTTATAAAGGCTTTTAAAACACCCAGATGTTTTCTACGCCAAGATATTCAAAGATCTATTCGCGGACTGATTCCTTCTCCACGTTCGGTTAACCCTCCCCTCCCCCGTCAAGTGCCCATCTTGTCTTTGAAGGGAGCGTCCTTTTGTCGTTTCAATGATATTAGAAGGGCCTTGAACACATCAAAGAGACCGACATGTCTCGTAAAAATGTAATTATACCAAGTGTCAACTTTATTTTAAGTGGGGTGCAATCGGTCAGCTGAAGCAATGCTAAATAAACACTTACATTACCGTTGACAATACCTCGTACGTGTTTTTCGCACTGAAAAATGGTCTATTAAAATTAAAGACAGCCGCGCTCCGCGCAATTTTACACATCACGCGCGACGCGCGAAAACACGTTATACGTGACGTTGCGTGGGTGTGCGTAAAATTACGTGTCTAAGGGTACCACCCTTTGTCTTCCGTACGTCTGCTTCACTTTCACTTCGCAGCGTGTCGCTACGTGCTGTTTTTCAAGTTATTTGTTTTAAAATATGACCATTTATGAATGGGGCTATTTTCCAAACCTTAATATACTAAAAAGCTTGAATAGCAGAACAGGAAGTAGAATAAACCACATCTTTCGTCACCGACATTCGCGCTTCGCTGCTCAAGAGCCAAAGTCAAAGTGGCCGAACATTTCTTACGCACACAACCAAATGGAAAATGTTTCAACTCTTTGAAAAAAATGTCATATCAACATCTAAAGTTATTTGATTTAAGGAAACTGTTAAACAACGGATATAATCGACAAAACGGTGCAGAAACCCTGTCAAAAGATGTTTGATAGCCCGGTCAGATTTGATCGTCCTTTCTCGTTTAAATTATTCAAAAGAGAAGCTACTTTGCGCTGATAAAACACTTTTCGTTAAGTTGTATTTATCTGTTTACCTTTTAGGTCAAGGGCGCGCAAGCAAATTTTCGCCGAGGACGATCTTTCTCTCGGCTAATTGCGCTCGGAAGCCATATCAGTTTTTCTAAAATAACACATATTATCAATTTCATTTTCTATTATCCCCAAATAAAGCCGACAACCTGTTGTCGGTAAAATTGCGAGCGGTACACCAAAAGACAACCCAAATTTTCCGGTTCTACAGTCCAAGACAAACAAACGAGACAGAAACACAGTCTAGTGAGGTACAAAATAAGTCATCCGGAAAGAAACCCACAGCACTAATCTTTAGTCAAAAACTCGGTTTATCTGCGTAAATGGCATGGATTAGAATATTCTCTACACTATATTACCACTCATGTCTCGCGCACGTGGGTTCTTTTGTCATTACGTAATTACCGAATGTTCTTTTTAGTCAGGCGTGAATATAATTCAATATTTTCAGATACCAGACGTACCATATTTTTAATTAATTTCTGGGTGTTTGGATGGATTCAGAGTACAGTATTTCGTAAAAAGAAAAAAACACACACACACAGGTGGTGTCGGTATAAATGCAATTTGTCTTTCCTTATCGGCGCTATTCACCGATCTGTTTTCCTTTTTTTTTTCTCTTTTTTCCTTTGGGTTTGGTAAGCGATCATGACCGAACGTCCGTGGGAGGAATATGATTCCTGATTATGTCTTCAATTCAAAGCGTAAATGACTATTTTAATTAACTGTAATCTTAGTCATTGCAAATGCGACTAAAAATTGGTATAGATCTAGAGTTTTCGTGTTTTTCTCCTGGTCAGCCTCAAATATAGATCAGATTAAGATTCTCCGTCATGAATTAAACTGTCCTAGCTTTTCCGCTTTTCCTCCTCAGTAATAGTTTGGCTATTCTTTCTGTTTCGTTCACAACAGGGCTATTTTGGGGTAGAGATCAGACTAAACGTTTAAAATTCGAGCCCACAAATATTTTCCTTAATTTTTTTTTTCTGAATTTCGAAAACAAGATGGCGTTGTTATAATTACGGCAAGTTACTCGATCTGAAAATGTACACTGTCCACATTAGCGTCACAGGAGATGCACTGTAATAATGCTAGCTTCAGGTTGAGTTGGAAATGCACAAAAGTTGATCCATATTGTACATGAATGTTTCATTTTGACAATGGGAAAAACAAAGAGTAATGGTCTGAAACAAATTTTCGCTATGGTCAGATTCAACGTTCTTATATGAAAACCTTCTAGATCTTTTGAAAATAAGGACTGCCGAACAGAATGAAGTGTCACTGTCACAGAGGAAAATTCCTTATTACACGAGATTTTAGCCAACAGCTTCTTTCGTGATTTTGGGAGAGTGATATTTTGCGACACGTGCCTTAATTTTCGCAAATGTGGACAACTTTGAATTTGTTTAATGCATTTCCTTTACAAATCAAGTCACTTTTTTTTCGCGACATCAAATTATCGCGATTCAAAATCGCAAAAAAATAGTTGTAAAACGTGGATGAATCACTATTAGAAAATTTTAATACACGCGATACCGTACTTTTTTTGCTAAATAAAAAACTGCCAGAACAGCTGGAGATATGTCGACCTCGTGATGGACAAAGATGTGAATAAAGTTCGTGTTTCATTTGATTTTCCTGTGCATTGCGCTAGAAAATGCTTCAGTGAAGACGATCTTTTCCCAGCCCGTTGCAGCTCAACCTTAGACACCGTTTATATCTGATATCTGATTTATTGTACGCTGCCTTATTGCAATATCTTCCGTTCTGCCGGAAAAGGCGGGTATAAAATCATTATCTGAGGCTGCTGTTTCGTCGTCTAAATTACGCTCACTGTTTAGTTAGTTTCCAGGAAAACTCACTAAGAAAAAATGATGCAAATAATTAATATATTGGGAGGTTTTCATGTTTTGTTGAATTAGCTATGGGTAGTACATTTTTCTTAGAATTTTTTTTATTTAAAAGCGCCAAGAACCGATTTTAGAGCTTAGCCTCCGGTGTGCTCTCTGACAAATGAAGTTAATACAATAATTCTTATGTTGCAAGTTTTCTTGAAACGAAACAAGTAATGCGGCAGAACTCCGCCTTTCGACCAGCCCCATTTATTAAATACGACTTCCTCGTTAATTACAGCCACATTGATGTGAAGTATATATGAAATATTTCACTCCTCACGGGAAGATATGAACTCAATTAATTGACCTCGCTCCCAATGTGTGGCTTCAAAGCTCAGTTAGTAGGGAATCGCACCGGTATCGCGGAGGTCACGGGTTCGAATCCCGTTGAAGCCCTGATTTTTTTCAGGCTTCTTCTTTCCAATGGCTTAAATTGGAAAATTTACTGCGATTATCATTCTTCACCTTCCTTCTTTCCTTCCTTCCTTTTACAGCCACATTATAGGCTCGGAGAAAGCTCTTAGTGGGCTAGTATCATATTTAGAGGTAGTTCTCCTGTAGAAAGCTTCGATTCAGTTGAAACGATCAAGACACAAACTATAAGTTAGGAAGGATAAGCTTTTCGCTCGCGCCGTGTACGCCAGTTTCATCCTTGACGCATTAGATCCCACATAAAAAAGTATGGCTTTTGATGTTAAATAAAATAAATAAACAAATTACAATTTTTAGAGGGGAAACCACATTAGCGTTAATTTGATTTCATGCAGGTCCTCTAACCTGGTTGAATTAGAATTTGGAGATGTTGGTTTTTGTGGGGGTAGGAAAACCGGGAAACCCAGAGAAAAACCCTCAGAGCTAGGCGACAACCAACAAACTCAACCCACAAATGGCGCTTGGCCGGAATCGAAACTGGGCCACATTGGTAGGAGGCGATCGAGCGTTTTCACCACTGCGCCAACCCTGCACCCCAAGAAACTGACAATTAACAACGCCACATTTGACGAAAAAATACTCTGACTTCTTAGCAAAACAACAACGACTTCCTAGTCGTTCAGTATTGCTCGCCATCTCTTAATACTGAGTGTACAGAATATTTCGTAATGTTCGTACGATACCAGTAAAACTGGTTACAAAATCACTAACAACAGATACCTGCTATTAAACAACAAATTAACGTTACCAATATAAATAATGAAAACGAACTTTAATTACCTGTCAGGCACATTGCGCAATCGGTACTATTAAAACTCTGAAAAAGAAATTAAAAAGTAACGAGACAAAGTATACTTGTTCGTGAAGTTCGAATTGTCAGCTCGCCATTCTGAGGCAGCGTCCACTGCACACTACTACACCGGAGAAATCGAAAACGCAGCCTTTTTTTCTACGGTTAAGTCTACCGTCCACACTAATCCGTCGCGAAAACGGAGCTTTTCGAAAACGCTCTTCAAACCAGAGGAATTTCAAACGCCATCTTTTCGTTTTATGTGTGGACGGAAAACATTTTGAAAACGGAGCTTTTCGAAAACGTACTACGATAATCATGTGATTTCCCTGACTGAATTTTCTTCAAACACAAATCCAAAATGACCGATGATTGTTGCGTTTTTAAATTCCTCCGGCGTAGTATGAATGTTTTCAGAGTAAAACCTCCGTTTTCAAATTCCTCCGGGCGGCGGCGTATTGTAGACGAGGCCGGATTCCGCGGTTCGTTGTGATTATCATGTAGATTCACTCCAACTCCAGACTTGCAATATCGATACATCACGCAGCTGTGGTTCAGATAGGTGATGAAAATAATAAAAAAAAATTACCAAGTTGCGGATATTTTTTTGATGTACCACATAATTCTCATAACTAAAGCGGGAGTCTGTATATGACTTCAAAATGGACAACTGATTTACTTTCTGATCGAGTGAAATCGTATCTGTCAGGGTAAATAACTAAACAGGTGCTAAACTCTTACGAGCGAATATTAAAATTAAAATGCACATGCGTTTTGAATCAGGAACTAAATTACATGAGTGATAAGTTAACTTTGATCGATGTTTATGCTGAAATATCGCGTTTAAATAAGTACACTTTTTTTTCATAAGAATATTGTTTTCCGGCTGAGGCTGAATGTTCTTATTTTTCTGCCGATTTTAGGTTGAACATCATTTTCATGTGAATATTCTTAGATTACAGGGTATGACATTTCTGTTTTCGAATGTATATGGTGCATGTCTAGCTAGCTGGTGTTTCATTTCATGTCTGTGATATGACGCACATAACTTCTAACATATGGCTGGTGCTGTTTTTGTTGGTGTTTGGCCAGTTATGCCATTTAGAGAAAGAAAGCATTTTATGCGGTTTAGTTAAAAACATACGATTGTATTGTATTTACAAATTTTCAACACACAAAATTACCTTCTTTCTAAAATCTCCGCGTCGGGTCTATTCTTAAAATATTCTTAAAATTTCGCAAATTTCAGCCTGTATCGTCTTTATAGCGGTAGGCGGTGTGATATGGTAAGGCCAGAACTAAGCCTAATATAGCTGCTCTATTATATTGTAATAGAAAGAGTATTCGCCAAAAAAGGCAACTGTAAAAAAATATCAGCTTAAATTGGGGAAAAGTAATGACTAAATCATTCAAAATTTTACCGGAGTTGTAACTCTGATTTCTTAATTGGCATTTTTCGCGAAATCAAATTTGATAAACGATACGCAATTAATAATAAATAATAATAATAATAATAAAAAAGGTTCTTATTGCGCATTTAAAATTCTCAATGCGCTTACAATTGCATATGATTAACAAGAATAAAAACCTAACTAAATTCACTATCATTCTGTATCCAGTTCTTCTTTCCCCAGATTTGTTCAATTTTTCTCTGTATAGTCTTTTTATCCAATTTATTCGTTACATTTGGTGGCCTTTGGCAATATGTTAAGGAAACTGAATACGAAATTTACGAGATTTTTCGATAATTAATCGTGCGCTATCCTCTTATACAGAGGAAATTCCTGAGTTTCATGGAGTGATACAGACTGCATTTTATCTAAACGTCGTTTTCAGTACAGTGTCCTTATTTTTACGGCTTGTCTGCAAACTTTGCTCAATTTATTTTTCTTGCCGTAAAGCGCGGTTTTTTCTTTGTATTTTAAAAGTGTCCGAGTTTCCCTGCGTCTTTGCTTGAGCTTCAATCACAACTGTTACCGTTTCCTAATTAACTAGTATTTGATTTTTCGGACCATTCCTGTCCTTAGCTTGCTGAAGTTATTTAATTTTTTTGCACGACCCCGTTAGGTCTCGTTAAGCTTCGTTAGTTACGTAATAAAAACTGCTTTTTGTAATTAGAGTCGACTGACATTGTTTTCTAAATAAACGTTGAATAGTTCAATAATTCAAAAACGGCGCGGAAAAATTTTATTATATTATCAACTTTTGATAAGCATGATAAGACACAACTTTTGCCAAAGTTTAAAAAAATTTTGTAGGTAGGGTTCAGAGCCACCTTAACTTTTCGAAAATTTAAGGTGGCTCTGAACCTCTCCTACACGTTTTTGAATTCTAAGCCTCTAAAGTTGTTATTAAGAGTGTGTTTAGGAGGTCATACTGTTGCTATGGTAACCTATTGCGTCACGAAAATGATAACAACGTATTTACCAATGATAGGGCAGTTTTTTGATGCCATGATTCTAGCATCAAGTGATAAAGAGTGGTTATTACAACCCATCAAAATCTAAGTGCTGGAAACTGTTTTGAGCCACCTTAATGCTCGAAGTTTGTCGATTAAACAGCTGTGTTTTCTTGATCGATCTTGTATTTCTCGCCAGCTACCTGAAGGCATTATACGAGTCCTAGTCTCCCTCTAGCGTATTTCTAACCTTGCATAACACGTTAAATCAGTTGCGGTCATCCATTATATTGAATTATGGAATGTTACGAAAAATTGTCCAAGTCTAGTTCTGGAACAATCTAGAACCGGAAGTCATTCAGCCGTGACCAATTTGTATCAGAACATTCCAGAACATTCTGATCCTTATGTAATTACTCAGATTAGAAACTGTGTCAAACCACTTAATTTAGCTCCTAATAAAAGTTTCTAGAACTATAAGCCTCATGTATATTAGGGCGAGAGTTTCTTCTGTAAGAGAGATTGATTCAAATTTGGAGAAGCTTCGTGCTGTAAATTTGCGAAGTTACCTTACGGAAATAAATTAGTTTGTTGTTGTTACCAGCGATCCTGAGTTCTGTCTGGAAACAATCCTGCTCTTCAACGATACTCGTAACATGGAAGCCCTGATAAAGTTCTTGGTCAGCCCTGGGGGATCAGTTTAAACCGGGAACGTGGAAATTAGGACTAACTCAAGACAATATCGGACGGCAGAATTGTGAGGTATTAGCACTAGATAAAGACGATATCGACCAATGATTGTAAGAGGTTTCCACTCCCGTAGGTATAATTGGACTTGATCAAGAAAATGTCGGACCACAGAATTGTGAGTGGTTTTCATCCCCGTTGGTATTTTTAAAAACCGTCCGCCTGTTTGCTCAACTTTCAAGAGCAGTGGCTAATTCCGTCTGTTGCTTGTTTTAATTGAATGCCTTAGCTTTCTTTTCTGGTCGCCAGGCCGCAGTTTACATCCAGCAGTTATTGCGGTTTCCCTAACTTAAAGGTAATGAATGGACTGGAACAATCTGAATTGCCGTCCTCAAGTACTTCTCAATTAGTACAAGAGCCAAGGAAAATTTGACCCCCAGAAGTATAAAACCACATAATTTATCTTAATTAACGGTATTTATTTTGAGGGTAAATGCACTGTTATCGAGAATACGCAGACTTAAAAGCTTTAAATCAAAATAATTCCGAGATGTGAAAACACCCAATGAGCTAATTACAGATGATTACTTTCAAGGGGTCGTTACTTTCGGGGGGTCGTTGCTCGTTGCTTTCGAGGGATCGTTAATTTCGGAGGGTCGCTCGTTATTTTCGAGGGGTCGTTACTTTCACACGAAGAGTCGTTACTTTCGAGGGATCGTTATTTTCGAGGGGTCGTTGCTCGTTATTTTCGGGGGGTCGTTATATGAAAGCACTCTACGTCACGGTTGCATTAAGCAATTAGATTATGAGCTCGAGATTTCTATCACGCATAGAAATCGAGAGCGAATAATCAATTGTCTTAGGTAAATCTACTTGTCGTTCAAGGCTTTATCTAAATCCGCTTCATAGACACCTCGAAAATGCAAAGAAGTGGCTGTCATAACTTTCACCTGACTACTGATTGGAAAAACATATGAATATACTATATCGAATCTGGGTCTCACTATTTTAGGGGAGGGGGGAAGGGGGTGTTAGGGGTGAGCTCGCTACTTTCGGGATTTTTTTAAGGGCCATAATTTTTTGACGTTACTTTCGTGGAGTCACTGAAGAGATTAAGCATGACGTTAAGTCAAACAGCAACGGCAAAAATGAAACTTTTGCCGTCTGTTCTCAGCTGCCTGTACAGTAAAGCGAAAATATTTGTATTTGCGGTGAATAGTAGGAGACATGTTTCTATTCTGTGTGATTTATTTAAGGATTAAAAGAAAAGAATAAAGATCAAGAGGTAATCTTTGCCGTTTGTCGTCTGCCGTTAAACTCTCCGCTACTTTCGGAGGGTCGTTACTTTCGGGAAGATTATGGTAAATCAGAAGCGAACTACAACCACGAAGATAGCGATTGGCACGTTATACGGGCGAAATATTGCAAGCATAAAGTAACGGTGTAGGTGGAGCATCGAGAATCTTGCCAGCACAACAGTACCATTTTGCCATAAAACAATTAGTTCTTATAATTAGAACTATTTTAGCTGTCCATTTATTTTGAAAAACTTGTAAAATCGCAAGCCATCTTATAGTTCTATACAGGTTTTTGTTTTGTGTTTGTTGTAAAACACATGTGACTTGTTCTCAAGGTCATTCTCAGTTTGATTGTAGTATCGGTTTTTTTTTTCAATTTTTTTTTTTTTTTTTTTTTGCACTTTTGAATTACTATTATGTTTATTTCGCGGTAGCAAGAGGGCTAGGAAAAGAATTTTACGTAGGCATAGTTACGAGCATAATAGTTACAGGCGAGCATATTTAGGAGTTCTCTAGCCCACTTTAATTTTGGGCGTAGTACGGTGCTCTAATGCAGTCAAACCTCTGGTTGCCACCACCTCTCGTAATTGACCACCTCTCCTCAGCGACCAGTTTTCTAAAATACCAAAATTTTCCCAGTCAAATCACTATATTTGGAACCTCTTGTAAGCGACCACCTCTCGTATAAAGCGACCGCGACCACTTTCGGAGCTGAAAGTTTGACATTTTCTTTTGTTTGTAACCTTCCGCAAACGACCACTTAACAGATAATAGAGCGGAAATTGGATGATAAGGTGTGGTAGTATTATCGCATTTCTGGATAGTACAAGAGACGGAAATTTCTCGATGGGAAATATCGGATTTTTTTCTCGAAATTGACTTTTCGCCGGAATAAAACATTTAAAACATGGGGTAAGTCTCTGCAGTTACCATATGCTAGTGAGGCAAAATTTTGACCCAATATGGTCTCAGCTCTCGTAAGCGACCACCTAGGCTTAACATAATAGGTGGTCGCTTACGGGAGGTTCAACTGTACTTGATTTTAGAACATAGGGTGACAACTCGTAAGGCATCATTCGTGATCATTCTTATTAAATTTGGTTTTCTTCCTGATAAGTTAAAAAGAGGCCATACTTTCGCTGATGAATTCCTTTTTGACAAAACTTTAAAGCCTGGCCAAGCAGAATCGTTTTGAGACTCCGGTTGTCCAGGCCATTCAGCTCGCACGAATGAATCCTGCGCACAAAATTCGTTGCGAATCTTCAAGTGGTTCACTTTGCGATACGTCGTTAATTCGCTTTCCCTGGAAGTCGCGCAAAGCTATTCATGTGAACATAACATTTTTTCCATATCTGTATTGGAGAAGGTACCCTTCTTGATGCTATCCTTCCAATAGAATATACCTTTGAAGATTAAAAAAAAGTAGAAAATGGCGTTTTATAGCTTTGTTCCTAGCTTAGAGAGGAAGAGTCCACGCACTTTAACAAATCTTGTCAGGGTTTTAGGATGCTAAAGTTGGGGATAAATTTTCGGATTTGAAATCACGAATAAAATTTGTTTATGATCTGAAATTAATCGGGGAGCGGGAATCTAAATATTCAGTATAGATTTTCATTGAATTAAAACAAAATGGTTTGATTCTAGACGAATATGGGGTGGGTGAAAGACTATAACAGACGTATTTCACGGGACTTAGTAATCAGACGTTATTTTGAAGTCATTCCTGTCATGCAAAATTTCTGTTCAAAAACAAATAACCCTGCAAATATTAAAGTTACCGCATATACCATTACAGCACCTTTAGAGGTGTCTCGCGTCCAAGGGATGTAGCGCGTCCGGTTTAAACTGTAGATACCTAAACCCCTGTATCAAATTAAGCTTACAGAGCTGGCTATCACCCTATACCAAGAATTTTGAAATAAAATGAATTGTCGAATTTTTCACGACCTTTAAATGCGAATGTCCCAATCATCATATGGGTCCCTTATGAAAGCTACGAGTCAAAGGGATTTTGTTCGTTTGCCCTCAAATTTGGACAGTAGCTAGTTTGACATACACAGTAAAACCCTGTCTACGAATTGTTGATTTCCAAATATTTTTTTCTCCGAGAGCAATTTTTGTACAGTCACTCCATATTTTGTTAACCCTATTTCGAAAATGTTCTGTAACTTTTCACTGAAATTGAGCATAGAAAATCGCAAACACGAGTTTTTAACGCTTTGGGTCCAGAAACTGAAGGACAAATTAAAAATGCGGAAAAAAACATTTCATTTTTGTCCGTTGAAGACAGCAGACTGGTTGTTGAAAGCTCACAATTTTATACAATTTTACCAGAGAACGTTTTTTTACCTCTTTTAAAATTCGCTTTGACTTTTAGCTTTCAAAAGGTGATTCGGACGCTCGCATTTAGAGGTCGCAAAAAATGCGAAAATTCTTTTTATTTCAAAATTCTTGGTATAGTGTAAAAGTCAGCTCTTTAAGCTTTAATTCGACATGGAGGTTTTAGGTATCTACAGTTTAAACCAGACGCGCTACATCGCTTGGACGTGAGACACCTCCAAAGGTATATGGTACCCTTAATTCACGGAGCTGAAAAAGAAACAAACCGAGATTGATTTTGACTTTTAGTGGGAAAACCAAAAAAAAAAAAATCAAGTAGTTATATTTGAGTTTCACTTGAGAATAAAAACCTGACTTTACAAGACGTTCCCAGTCTATTTCTTTTCGTTCTTGGGGTTACAAGCCGTGCCATATTCATTTCAATTCGTTGAATAAATACATATAAAATAACAACTGGCAAACCAGCTCTGAAATGTCAACATTTCGCCTGCGTAACAGACACACGTGCACGTGTAATATCGGATCGTCAGTTGCGCCCTCGCGCGACAAAAAACCTAGCGATTATTTATAACAGCGACTCATCCCCACCGCTCCCAGCCCCTGTACATGTAAACCTCAATTTAGCCACAAAATTAACGCCGTGGTTCGTGATAGTTGATTCTCCGCTAACTATCATGAATTATCATACGCGAGGTCAAACGGTCCTGGGTAGTACAAGAGACGGAAATTGCTCAATGGGAAGCAGCGGATTTTTCTCGAAATTGACTTTTCCCAAGAATAAAACACTTAAAACATGGGGTAACCTCTCTGTAGTTACCATATGCCAATGAGACCAAATTTTGACCCAATATGGTTTAAGTGCTCGTGAGCGACCACCTAGGCTTGACATTTTGGGTGGTCGCTTACGGGAGGTTCCACTATATACTGGTATGTACGTGTCACTAGTCAGGATATGATACCTGAATTCTTTAATCAGAGCATATTTATGTCTCTAGTCTGCTATATAACAAGGTCAGCGATACTCTGAAATCGGTTTTTACTTTTGGTCTGACAAAGTCTCTACAGTGAAATAAATTTACAAATCTGATGCAGGTTTTGTCTATCAGTAAGTTAATCAAAGGCTCAATTCCCGCTGTTCTCTTGAGACCAAACTTCAGTCGTTTCTTCTCAAGACGACTGTGCGCACGCTCAATTTTCTGAACAACAGACGCTCTCATCCCCAGAGACCACGATCCTTTGAGTCAGCAACAAGAATCGCGATAGCTACGTCATGTTCAAGAATCACAACCTCTGACCTAATCGCGTCACCAGAACCCGCGCGTTTTCGGTGACTGAAAACACTCAACGGCTCTGAAGGTAATCAAAATCCGAAACCAGAAAATCCTGTTTCCCGTTTGATTGTGCGCAGGCGATCAAGTTGAATAAAGGTTTTAGATTGTGTGTAGAGAGGGTAACCGCTGTGACTAATGCTGGTTCCCCCGTCCACACTACGCCGGAGAAATTCAAAACGGCGTTTTCACTCTGAAAACGCAAGAATTGTTTTCCGACCACACTACGCCGGAGGAATTTGAAAACGCGACAATCACAAGAATTTTTGATTTGTATTCGAGGAACACTTGGGCAGGGAAATCACGTGATTATCCCGCGCGATCGTCTTCCAAAAGCTTCTTTTTCAGAATGTTTTCCGTCCACACTGAAACGCAAAGTGGGCATTTTTTCAAATCCTTCCGGTTTAAAGAGCGTTTTCGAAAAGCTCCGTTTTCCTGATGGACTAATGTGGACGGTAGGCCTAACGGTAGAAATAAAGCGTTTTCAAATTCCTCCGGCGTGGTGTGGATGGGTCCTTGTTGGAGCTTCTGGAACAAGATTGTTAGACCCACCCAGTACCCAGAAGTCGCGATTCTTGATGCTGACCAAAAGGATGGCAGCCTCTGGTGACAAGAATGAACAGCACTTAGTAACCTAACCTCCCGTGAAGTCATGAAGGAGTTCTGCGTAGGAAGGTAATGGTAACTAAGCCTAAGTTAGCCAGTGAAACAACAAAACTTTCAGGGAATCAAGACCAAAGCAAGCATAAATAACTTGCTTATCCTACATATACATCTAATATATAATTCCACTAAATAAATTTCATTATTTGAACCTGACTGACTGGAGTTGGATAATAATATTTGTTAAAAACCGGATCATTAGATAATGTAATTTGAGAGTTTTCATTGGCTTAGCCATCATGGGTTATGAGCCATTACACCATGCTCTGCAAACATAGTAAGCCTACGTGCAATTTTTCTGCCGATTTTAGCTTTATTTTAGTCTAGTTTTCTGTAATTTGGAGGCGTTTTTAATAAAACAATTATTCCACTTGCGCTTGTTGGATATGAGATGATTACAGCTAACTCAGTGCTATGCACCTCATTGGCTATCTATCATCTCATATCCAACACACGATCATGGAATAATTGATATGTAGACTTGGCATAATTCTCAGATCAAAGTTACACGATATTTAAAATAATTTTGACACCAAATAGTGCAGATATTAAAGATTGCTTGAACTTATGCATATTATTGCAAAAAGCCGGGAAATACCCTCAGGTTTTGTTCATGAACATTATCTGTTCTATGAAGTCACTCTCAAACTTGTGAATTGTAGGAAACAGGTGACATACCAGGACAAACATCTGTGTATATTAAATATACACAGATGTTTGCCCTTGTATGTTACCTGTCAGAAATTTTCTGACAACTAGTGGGGAGACAAGTGGAATTATTTTCTATCAATATTTTCATGCCTTCCTGTTTGTGAGATCTCGCCAAAGCTGTGTAATATAGTAATTAATGATAATTCTGTTAATATTATGCTAGTTTGTTCAAAACATTAAGTTCTATTCAATTGAACAATTTATGCACAAGATGTGAATTTTGGTAAAACATAACTCAGATATCTCCCATCTTTGGCTTATCACATGTTTAGGGCAACTGAGCTGTAGGAAATATCTACTGAATTGCACATTTCAAGGAAATATCCATACCCGCTCCAAAATGGTTATTGGAATCTCCAAGGAAGAGATGGGTAATGGGAATCTTGAGAGGGGTGCAATGGGAGTTTTAACACTCCAAAGATTCCCTGGGAGGGGTGTGGATATTTCCTAAAGTATTTTGACAGGGGTAGGATGGGAGTTTAACCAGGGTCATAGCTAAGCGCTGGCTGCCAGCGAAATTCGCCGGCTGAGAAAGAGGTGATTGCCAGCTAGATTTTGGTGGGCGATCACTCGGTACAGGACAACAAATGGTTTTTAGGTTACATACGTACAATCATTGGATATCTGAACCATATTGAAGCGTCTAAATGAAAAGTGTTGAATGAATTCCTGACTACCTTGAGTATCTGTGCCACTACGATGGGTAAAGCAATTGAAATAAAATCTTGTTTTGAGCGCTTGTTTAGCATGTTCTCTTTCTGTGTACTGCCTCTGCCATCTTGTAAACACAAAGCTTGGTAGCCCCACATTCAAGATGTTGCAAAAGATTGGGGACAAAAATTTTGTTTCAGGTCTCTCATGAAAAACGGTGACTGGCTCAATGAAAATCTTAGCCGGGAGACTATTATCTTAGCTACAACCCTGGTTTAACCCTCCAAGAAAAGGCCCTGCCAGGATATTTCTGGAGCAACCCGTCATAATAACATAGTTAGAGTAGAATGTAATGGAATCAACTTGGTTTCTTCATTCTTGCAATATCAGTTGTTGTTTGTGACCACACTCAGTCAATTTACTATACATCAAATTAATTGGCAAAGATGTGATTATAACAGGTGAATATGACTGACTGACATTATTTGACAGCATAGTATATGATAAGTCCAATAACTCCCAGTATCGCAAGGCAAATGACAGCCATTATTATCCTGTTCTGGATTATCCTGAAAATATGTCAAATAAAAATATTATTACATATGGTAAATAATGAGCAGTTCAAGTAAAAAACAAATTTGCCCATCTGAAAAAGAAACATCCCAAGTGTGTGCTAAAGCTTTCAAAATGTCTAAACCCAACAATGTCAGCAGAATTAACAGAAGAGTACCACAGAGATAGTGGGACATGGTGGCTCAACTCCAGATTGAGCAGTCCGAGTTTGAGCTCTGGCCAGGATACATTGTGTTGTGTTCTTGGGCAAGACACTTAACTCTCACAGTGCCTCTCAGGTGTACAAATGGGTAGCAGCAAATTTAATGCTGGAGGTAACCTTGCAATGGACTAGCATCTCATCCAGGGAGAGTAGAAACATTCCTAGTCACTTCATGCTACAGAAACCAGGATAAGCTCCAGCCTGATGGGCCACTTGGCTCATGTGCAGAATTTACCTACTTCAGAGAGACAAAGGATAAGCATGAAGTAATATGCATATGTGTACCTTCTCATCATTCCTGTTAAAATCCTAGAGCTTTTTGACAGGTTCTTGTCGGTTCCCCTTGTCTGCAAGGACAATGAAAAAATGAATACTGATAGCAATTTAACTCAACTTTGAATCAGACTAATATTTTCTGACATTCTGATTCCAGTTAAAATTAATCCTAGAGGACTTACTCTTTCTCTTGCTCGCTCTATGACTTCTCTGTCTCTGTGTAAATTATTCATAATGTCAACTCCTATTTGTTCTGAAATAACAATAAAAATCATGCACTTCAGAAGCTGAAAGTACAAGTTTCTGGCTTGAGACAGAAATTTGATCACACTAATGTATGGCAATGAGTTTAAATTTAGTATTACACAGCATCTAATTATAAAATGTGAAACTTGAAATGTGAAGTGTAAAGCCCAAAATAGTAAGTGTCTGAAATATGAATTGAGAAATGTGAAATGCAAAGTGTAAGGTGTAAAGTGTGACGTGTGAGGTATGAGGTGTGAAATATGAATGTAAATTTCGAAATATTGCATGAAAAGATACAGAAGAACAGCACCAAGGTAAAATCCAACATTCGCATCTACAACAGCCTTACCTGTCTCCACACACATTTTATAACCTTCCTCTAGTTGTCTTCCAGACCGTTCCACTCTTTCAGTATTGTCCAACAATCTGGCCCTCTATGTAGAATATCATGGATGATACAATAAACCAAGGCAAGTTAGAAACTTAAAAGTCTCTAAACAGGTTTTTATCACTCATTGTAAGATCAAAGGGTGTGTACAGTACACCCTGTTTCAAACACTATATAGAATCCTGTAAGATCTTATAGAATTCTTTTATTATGAACTAAATAGAAATAGGACCTTACTAGCTTAACTCACAAAAAAGTGGTGCAATGGGAACTAATCAGAATTGAGAATTTTGTGATAGATTTGACTAAGAAAGTTATCATGCTGTAAGCTCAGCAGATTTTGAAATCATTCACCCTATTCACTACTTTATGATTTGTACTCCATTCAACCTCATTACTAAATAATTATCCTGGATCAACTGTAGAGAAATAAAGTTTTTCGTCAGTGCAAGCAAAAACCTACCTGATCTTCAGAGCTATGAGAATCTTCACCACCAAGCAATTCATTTCTACCTTCCTGATCAGAAAATGCAACTCTAGCTTTTTTCTGCAAGTTAAGAAAACAACATGTACATGTGTACAGCTTGTAATAACTTGAAGTTATTTAAACACAGACACAAACCTGCCAACTCTTTCAGATAAATTCCAATCTCCGGGACTCTTAGATGGGTCGTCAAACTCTCTTATATATGCTATGGTTAAATTTACCGGGGCTCAATTTTATGGGATTCTGGTAGGGGGTAGGGTTGGGTTTGGGACTAAAGGGGTGGGGTTGGGTTAGTGACTAAGGGGGGTAAGGTAGGGTAGGGGACTGAGGGAGGAGGGTACTGTGAAAAAAGTGAAAAAGTAACAAACTAGGTAAAAATTGAACCACAACATGATTTTGAATATGAAATTTATTGGTACTCTCATTACTTTGTTGGAGAGGCAGATTAATTTTGTTCACCTCCAAATTGCAGGTAATCAATTGCAGGCCCCTCACGAAACTGTGAATGAATCAACAAGTTCGCTCAAAATTTCAAGACCTGCTTCTGCAGCCAACTTGTAAAACCAAAACATATGGCGATAGAGCTCTTTCTGTATGCACTCTGAAGATTTGGAACACTGATCATTTGGAAATACGTTGATCCAGTACAGTTATATTATCAAAGAAAAAACTCAAGACCTTCCTTTTTACTAAACTTATTAAGAGTAACTCTTTATTATATTTTCAGTTTTTTTATTATGTATTTTGCTAGTTTTTTAGCTTTAAAGTTTCTTAGAATAAAATTGTAGTTTTTAGGAATAGTTTTGTCAAGTGCCTTGGGCAACACAATTATAACAACTGCAACAACACAATTATCAGATGCATATTGTTTGGGTGTAAAATCCTGGGGATGGGGACTCCCAATTAAGAAGGTCGGGGATGCTCATCAGAAAATTTGAATTAAACCCCTAAAGGAGACCAATCTGGGTGTGGTTCGAGCTTCATTTCACCAAAAAGATACTTCTCTAAACAGAATAGGCTCTATCACGAAGCGCTGTTCGGGAAGGACCCCACGCTAGTAGACCAGACTCGAGAGAGTGACAGAAACCAAGCCTAAAAACGGAAATGAGTGTTTTTTAATTGCCGTCTCTTCATGTGCACCCTAAAAGATACTTTGACAGCTAAAACAGTAGAACTTTGCGTTTCGTCCTGAACACTCTAAGTGAGACCAAACACCTTAATTAAAACCTCTAGGTGAGATGACGAGTATCCCCGGCTTTTTCAAATAGGAGTCTCCCCCCTGGGGTAAAATCATGGCATTAATTCCACCTCTCGATCTTTTCCTCCCCGAGATAATCTCACCACCTCACCCCTGGGCTATAATCCGTAACCATATGAGACAATTTGTAATATTCAAGTTCAAGTCCTCTCTTACCAAATCCTGTTCAAATCTCTGCATTTCATTGTTGTAAGCTTTGAGCCTGTGCCCCAATTTTGATTTCTCTTCTCCCGAAACTTCTCTCACTTCTAGCTCCATTTGTTCAATCTAGTGAGGGAAAAAAATCACTCTTAAGCACGAAATGCTTGTGAAGATACTGTGACTAGACTGGTGTTGAGACTAATCTGACTTCTGAGCACAGCATCTCAAGCTTATGACAGACCATGATCACAAGCTATGTTCACACTAGTTTTCATGTGACACTAGTTGTCAAGTGTGAACACGGTGTAGACTTTATAGTGCCAACATATTCTGTCACTTGTTTTCTTTACCTTCACACCATTTTCTTAAATTTGCTTCTTGTTTACAACAATCATTATGATATTCATTTTGAGAATTATAGAAAATAGTTGTCGTACTATAAAAAGCTGTCTTCTGACAGATGCAAATTTTGGGCATTTTTTGAGTCTGGAATTTCGAAATTCTAAAATTAAAAATTGCTCTTCTGCGACAGAAAAAAAAAATCGAAAATACAGGATTAAAAAGGGGTATTAAAGAGAACTGAATAACACACTCCAAGAAGATCAATTCGAACTTATGGTAATTGGATTTCCATCAATTTTGACACAATAAAGCAAGTTTTCCCTTACCAATTCTCTAGCTTCGTCGAAACATCTTTCCACATCACTAACCGCGCTTTGTTTGGCAGCTGCAAATAAAATAAAACTTTTTTTTTCAATATCAACGGAGTTAGAATATGCCAACAGTGGAAAACGACCGAAAATGACAAATTAAAGTCTATTGAAATTGATCGCCAAACTGACATCCGTGAAGATTGGGAATCTTGCATATCCTTGCGGTGATTTCTGCGCTAATATTGCCAAACTGTTGCTCGTAATGATTGAATAAGTCAGTCATCGTTAAAGACAATATTCTAAAATTCTAAATCGTCGTTTTTCGTTATAGATCACCGTAAACTACGAAGAATATTCAAGGAAATCTCAACATCCACCATTGTTTTTTCAACTCATACCATGTTCCAGTCTCCCTTCCCGTCTACCTCGGTCGTTTCGGAACGTGATGCACGTGACTCGCTGGGTATTACTAAAGTCAAAGTCCGTTCATTCGCAGTTTTCCGCATCAAATGGATTGCAAGTAGATTGTCAAGATGCCTTCTGTCCAAGAGATTCTAGATATTCTTTATCAGTGGCAGTGGTTACCTCTCCTGACAGTTCTTTTCGTAATCTACATCACATACTACTTGTTTCACGTCGTTCAAAAGCCTCGGTTAATCGGCAAGGATGGTCGTTTTCGAGAATTCATTCTCCAAAGTTGCCCGATTGTGACAGAACATTATTGGCCAACAATTTGGTGTTTTGGTGCTAGAGCACAAACAGTCATTCGAGCTCTCATCCGATCGCGACCATCTGTTCCTTTTCGGAGGTAAGGTGTCATAAAAGCCATGTCCTTGTACATAAACTCTGGTATGCTATCACTTCATAGTTTGATAGCAAGCTCACTTTGAGACGCCAGTAAAAACAAGTGTGAATAATTTAATAAGCTGTCATCTTGCACCTGCAAGATTTCACGCTTGGTCAATTCGAAATATAGTGTTGTTCCTTACTAAAATGACAGAGCAGGTCTTTTTTTCGTTATTAAAGCAACAAGAATGAGCTGTAAATTTCACTATCTTCTGGCTGTGCTCAGTTAAATGAGCAAGCGGAAAAAGAGATAACATGATTACATAATGATTACAGAGTCAGGAGTGAGATAGTTTGCACGTGCCTTGTACGTGCCAGAGTGCAAAAAAAAAGCCAAGCTGTAACTATGATGTAAGGCAGGTGAAGTCTGTATACGAGCCAAGTGGCCCATCAGGTCAGAGCTTATCCCGGTTTCTGTAGCATGAAGCGACTAGGAGTATTTCTACTCCCCCCTGGATGGGATGCTAGTCCATCGCAGGGTTACCCCAGCATTAAGTTCGCCGGTACCCAGTTATCAACCTGGGTAGAGAGAGGCACTGTGAAAGTAAAGTATCTTGCCAAAGTACATAACACGATGTCCCCAGCCAGGGCTCGAACCTGGACCGCTCCATCCGGAGACGAGCGCACTAACCATGAGGTCACCATCCCTCCCAACAACAACTATGATGTACTAGCCCAAAAATCATTCTTACTAGTTCCCCAAAATGTCTTACTATCAGGATTAAAATTTGGAGTGAGGGCAAGGTGCCTGGGCTTGGGAGTGAGTCTTTTTTGTAAGGGGGTGGGGAGTTCCTTTTAACAGCACCAGTTCCAATTAGTCTGGTGAATGGTGGCTTCCGATTGGGCTAAAAAAAATATTTTTTGTTATACTGCCCAGTCGGTGAGCATCAGGTTCACAGTATGTTTTGTGTGTTTTAATGCAAAGCCTACATAAAAGCTAGTTCGTTCATTGTATTGTCTTGCTTGTTCAGGGGTTTCTTTAGGGTTGGGCACAGGGAAAATTTGGAGGTGTGGTGGCCTCATGCTTAGTGCACTTAACTCCAGATCGAGTGGTCCGGGTTCAAGCCCTGGCCGGGGACATTGTGTTGTGTTCTTAGGCCAGACACTTAACTCTCACCGTGCCTCTCTCCACCCAGGTGTATAATCGGGTACTGGTGACCTATGATGCCTGGGATAACCCTACAATGGACTAGCATCCCATTTAGGGGGGAGCAGAAATACTCCTGGTTGCTTCATGCCATAAAAACTGGGATAAGCTCCAGCCTGATGGGCTCCTTGGCTTGTATGTGGGGACTGGGAAAATTGACTGGCTATGAGGATGATTTTGTGTGCCTGGTTTGATCATCTAGTGGAAAGGTTTTATTAAAAAGAAATTCAGTTCAAAAGGTTTTGCTTGCCTGTAATAATAATAATAATAATAATAATAATAATAATAATAATAATAATAATAAATAAATATTTATATAGCGCCTATCCATGCCTGCTCTAGGTGCTGTACAATTCGCCAGAATGAGCTGTACTAATCTTAATAATTAAAAATGTACATTTAAGAAAGTAATAGAAGGTAAAAATCGCTAAGAATAATAAGTTTGAGTTTAGATTTAAAAGAACTTAGATTGTCACATGAGCAGATAGAAACAGGTAGACTGTTCCAGAGTTCAGGAGCGGAAACAGCAAAAGCTCGAGGACCATACGTCTTCAGGTGAAAATTGGTGGGGTTAAGAAGTAATAAGTGTGATGATCGGAGGATTCTGGAAGGTAGAAAGAGGATTCTGTAAAACCAGTTACCTTCCTGCTGAAAACATCAAATTATGAAACCCCTGTTGTTTAGCCAGATTTTACGTGAAAAGAAAAATACTACCTGTGGGGTAAATGGTAAAAAGTGAAAATGAAGTCTATAACTTTCCAAAGCACTTTCTAATCATAGTTCTCAAACTCATTAACAATTCATCAAGTTTAAACAAAGAAAATCATGACCGTGACGGTGTTTGGATATCTGAAATTAATTAGCATAGATTTTTACGATTTTATTTGTCTGTTTTCTCCTTAGTTTTAGTTTTGATTGACAAGATATATCAAACACTCAAGACAGTGTTTGACCACATTTCCAAACACCTCGAAGTTCGTCAAAAATACTTCACTGCGTGTCATATTTTCAACTCTCTTCTCGGTGGAAATGTGGTCAAACACGGTCTTTTGTGTTTGATATATTACTTGAAATGTTAATGAGCCCTATGTGTGGTACCAGGGAAACCTTGGAGACCCCCGATGGTGGAATTGTGTGCTTGGACTGGTTCGATAATGACACTAGCACTGTTTATAAAGATGCAGCTTCTAGACCCACAGTGTTAGTACTTCCTGGTCTAACAGGTGAGTAATTCCCTGTAATACCGGTATCTAGTTGATTTTAAATATTTTGGTTTTTGCCCTCTGTACATTCAAACATCTACTGTGAGTGGACATGCACTCCCTGTGACAGGGGAGAGGGTTGTGCAACACCAAGACTCTCCCATGGGGTGCAGACCCTTCAAACTTATAGTTGTCCCAACTTTGACAGAGCAGTTTTCAATTGAGTGTCGAAAGTAATCAGACAATTACTTTGTTTTTGGTTTTGGTTATACTACAGTTTAAGATTGGCTGAGTAGGCTAACTGGTAAGTAATTGGTTTGGTTTTGGTTTTGGTTTTATGATGCTCAGTTGAAAACTGCTGTAATCTAAAACAAATCAAAAACAATAATTACTAGACTTTTTGCTCTCCGCTTAACAGAGGTGTTTGCTGATTGCAGGTTTATTTTACAGTAAACGTGGGAAAAAAATTTTGGGACTTCAGCTGGTGTCCGCTTAATATGGGGTCCGCCTGATACAGGTTTCACTGTATCAGCCAAAAAAAAATATTAGGGCTGGCCCTTGGAGTGTCTACAGGATTTTCAGAATAATCTGCCATTCATTAAATCCGTTTGAATGGAGATATTCTATGCCCTAAAGGTTAGTCTTTGTTTTAGGCCTCACCTTTTTTGATACCTTCCATAATTGGCACTGAAATGTCAAACCCATCCTAAGGGTGAATGAGATGGTTAACTATAACATATTTATCAAAGTAAAGGAGTGAGTTTTGTTCCAGGTGGAAGTGAAACAAGCTATAGCCGACACTTAGTGTTAATTGGTGAACAACTTGGAGTGAGGTATGTTTGTTAAAATGTAGGCACAAAATTTGACCTCTGCAGCTCAAAATTAACTACCTGTTGGCTCCAAAACTATTGACTACGGGAACATAGTGACCTCTCTACCCTCTCAAGTAGGTAAACCATGCTTAATGACTTGTTACACGACTCACTGAAATAGCAAAAAAAACTCTGTTTAGTGCACTTCAGTGTTGGCAACTGAGGCATGTGAAACACTGTACCTGCATCAGTTGCATTGCTATTTAGCGGGAATTTATCCCTGACAGCATGTGATCTCACTGGCTACCTTGAGATTGCGTGGCATTCAATGAGGAAACTATGTCCAGCTCAAAGTCTCTTACCAGACAACATTGCAAAATCAGTGCTGGAATCTGAGAACCTGCTAATCATGAATTAAGTAATGACCCTACTTTGTTAGACATTTAAATCTGTTGCTTTTTCAATTTATGCAGTTAAATGCAATTTAGCGGAACGCAAGTCTTGTCTTCACGGTCAGCAGCATTTAGATCTGCGCATACGTGAGGATTCCACCTGTTCTTGGGCCACAGGGTGTTGTAGTAGGTTTGCGTTGAGTCAATGTTTTCCGAAAGTGTCAGAGTATTAAGCGTGGGGGCTCTTCTCAGAGGTTGTTTCCCCTCCCCTGTCCCTCCCTCTCCTTCCACTGTTTTATCAGTATGACGGTGCCTACTTTGGAGGCTCATGGCTGGGTTACCAGGATTTGCCAACCATGGGAGTGGTCTCCATCTAGGAACTGGCTGCCAATAGTGGAAACTCCTGGAAGTCTCAGGCACCCAACCTCCACTTGGCAAGGCAGTAGTTAACTTCTCTGTTAACATAACCTCAACCAAAAAATTGTTCAGTTTTGTCAATCTCTTATTGTAGGACAATTGTCGCAAATCACAGAGGGTTTGGTGCATCTCAGTTAAAGGTGACAATGTTATTTAACTTTGAGAGAGTTAGGTTCAGTAGAAAAAGTCTATGTGGAGAGATCTTCAAGATTTTGATTGATATGTTTGTTTCCTGTCAGAATTTTATTAGAGATTTTGACCAGAACATTAGCATTAATGAAGCTGTCTTTACACAGACACCTCGCACTTTCTGTGCAGCGAACACTGAAGATCTCAAGTTTGTTCTAGCACACATTCATGAGGCGTATCCTAAGTCACCCATCCTGGGTATGGGGATTTCAATGGGAGGGTCAGTATCTTTGAAAATGTACTTTGTTTTTACAGTCAAGTGTCAGGAGTAACATTTTTAGTGCTCAGTTTGTTTATCAGTAAGAATAGCTTGAATTTAGGGTTTCAATTTAGTGTACACTTGAGGCTTGAGTTTAATGATGATGCTAATTTTAAAAAATATATGACTCAATGAAACTGTGTTTTCTTGAGCCTTGAAAAACATAATCCCTTACAACTCCCGCTCTTGTACTAACACAGGCTAAATGTAGGTCAGTGGTGAATGGCTGGGGCAGATACAGGATTTTAGAGAAGGGGGTTCGAGATACTAACTGTGGATGTGGTCCCCTGTAAGGGGGTCTGGGGATATCCTCTCCCAGAAATGTTTAAAATTGAGGTCTTCCAGCATTCTGAGACCAAGCTGGCATGTTAGAATGTCTCATTTTTTTTTATGTAGGGGGTTTACCCGAACCCCCCCTAGATCTGCCCTGCAATGGTTCTCTAAAAAATTTGTCTCTCACAAGATTTCAGTCAAATTCCACTGGTATTGCTGTGTTTATTGAATATACAATTTCTCTTTAATTTGGAAGGCGTAGAAAATCTAAGGTCTTGAGGCTCAAATTTACCATTTACCATGCCTTGTATTTGTTTCACTTTCCTCTTAATATGATCATTTTGCTAAATGCTGAATTTTAATATGAGTACTGTTTATTATGCACAGCATGATCCTGATGAACTACTTGAATGAGATGAGAGGTAATGAAAAGTCTGATCTTGTTGGAGTTATGGCCGTATCAATCCCTTGGAACTGCATGGAATCATGTGTGTCGCTTGAACAGCCAATCAACAGCTTTCTTTTCAATAAGCACCTGACAAGGAACCTTGTGAATATGCTGTATAGGTAACTTACATGTACCAGTGGTGGATTCAGACCTTGAGCTAAGGGGGGGGGGGGGGGGGGAAGGGGGTGGTGCAGGATTTTTTTGCTTGCAAGCCCTGCCAGCTTTTCTTACTTCTGTGATGTTTTCTTTTTTTACCCAAAATAAGGGGGGCCCTGCCCTCCCCCCCCCAGCCCCTCCCCTAGATCCACCATTGTGTACAATAGTTTACATGAACATGTAAGCAAGATCATTTCAGGCAAACTCTAAGAGAAACTATGATATACAAACCAAATGTCATTCTCAATACCTCTCCCCCCCCCCCTTCCCAAATAAGAAAGGAAAAAAAATATCTCTTACAGTACTTCTGTAATCTGAATTTCCTCAAAAAGTTTTCCTTTCAAACGGGACTCCCTTGTTGTTTGGCAAGTGAAAGACAGAATCTGCTTGCAAAATTGCAAAATCTGCTAGCCACAGACTATCACACATGACTTTTTTTGCATGTTGACAAAGTAGCCATGTTTTCACCCAGTGACGAGTGAGTGAGGACTCCCACTATTATGGCAGTGACATACTCGTTTAACAGTTTTGGAAACCAAAATCTGTTTCTGGGCAGGAGATGATTCAAGTCCATTTTCAATACAATAACATAAACATGACATCATTAGTTAGGTGTCCACTGTTAGTCAAGAGAAAGTTTTGTTATTATCACTAGTATTTCTTTTCTTGACAACTAGTGAACTTGTTTATTTGTGGCTTTGTGTGGTGTTTTGGAAACTGGAGTTAGACATTGTTAGCTTGAGAAGTGATAATTCATAAATTATAGAATTAAATTCATCAGTATATTTTGTTTCATTTACTGACCTTCTTTGATCTGATTATACTTTTAAAGGAATCTTGAAGTGTTTGAAAGCCATTTGGGGAATCTCCCATTTGACATTCACCATGCATTGAAGGTAGATAATCTCATGCACTATCTTATTTTTACTTAAAAAATAGAAAACATGTAACATGTTTTTATCGAATTTTAGTATAAATCTACTACCGTTCTATCACGAATGCCGCTCTCTGATTGGCTACACTACTCACTATCTATTCTGTGAGAGATAGTGAGTTGTGTAGCAGTGTGCCCTTGTTAACAAAATGACAGCCCTTTCTTGGCATTTTCAAAGTATGTTTGAAGAGGGTTAGTTTGAAGTTTTGAATGACTATGAGATTTATGCTAAAACAATTAGATTATTTGCTCTCGATTCCTATGTGTGATAGAAATCTCGAGCTCATCATCATCATCATCATCATCAGTTCTCGAGGTGCTAGTAGGCGCATAAGGCATAATCTACACGTAATTGTTAAATAGAAACACGAGTGGAAGTTTGGGCGAAGGAAAAATGCCATGAGAACATGAGCCAACAGGTGAGTGTTTCCACAGCTTCTTCGAGTTCTCCCAAATTTCCACTTGTGTTGCTATGGCTCAACAGAAACATGGGGGACATGTTTTTTTTATTTCTTTTAGAAAAATTCCACAATGAAAAAAAGGGAACAACTTGTTTACTTTGATTATCAAAATGTAAATTCTCTTTGCTCATACCATCATTACCTCAACAGCTCATGCTAGTTTTGTGTTTCTATTGAGTTTTAGAAACATGATTTTAAACCAATCAGTGTCTGTAATTTCTTTGGGCTATTTAATAATTTTTTTTTCATATATACTGTTCGTGTCAGTTATTTTGCTAAATATTTTGCATCAACTTTATAAATGTTACAATTTTGAAAGGGACTGACTAAATGAACAGATGCTGTTGCTTATTATTAATTTTAATTTTAATATCATAATAAACAAATAGTAATTTTTTTCAGTCTCGGACCATACGTGAATTTGATGACAGATTTACATCTCCAACATTTGGCTATCGTAACTATGAAGAATACTACAGTGCAGCAACCCTTCACACTAAACCTCTACATACCATAAAAGTTCCTGTACTCTGTTTGAATGCTGCAGATGATCCTTTCTCCCCTCTACACGGTTAGTGCTTCATGCATTTATTTATTTTATTAACATTTTAAATTAAAAACAAGCAAAATCAAATAGTAGCAAAAACAAATGCAAAGGACTAGCATCCTGTCTACCTGTGGAGTAGCAAATTATACTCAGGTAGCCACTGACTTCATGCCATAGAAACAGGTATAAACAAACAACAGTGTTGGCAGTTATGCCGTGACTGGCATGATATCAATACTTAAACATTGATATCACAGATTACAAAGTGGTGCTATTAATAAAAACCAGGCATCCTTAACAGGGTTCCATGTATTGAGCTTTAAAGCCAAGCTGTATGTTGTGTTTTTGGTCAAAACTCTTTCAATTACTCATCAGATTTCCTCTCCATGCAAGCATATAAATGCATATATTTAACATATGGGGCAGACCTGACAGAAAATACTGGGGGGTGGGGGGTGGGAGCTGGGTAATGTGCAACAGATCAGGACCACTGGACCAGGTCCAGGCAGATTCACTGTGTTGTCAATCACTGGTTGGCACTCCTGATTTGTTGAAGTTTGTCCAATTTCCAGGATAACAGACTTTTTAATACCGTCCATACATATGATTCTCATGTTTTACTACATGCTATTCATATTGTTGAAGTCATATAAATTCATATTTCATTGGTTTGTCATTACAGCAATTCCACTGGAAGCACTTGCACAGAACTCAATGGTTTCCATGGTGCTGACATCTTATGGTGGACATATTGGTTTTGTGGAGGGAATCACAATTCACAAGAGCAATTACATGGAAAGGCTGTTTTCTCAGTTTGCCAAAGGAATATTTGAACTTGCCAAGAAGGACAAATTGAAAGAAATTCTCGAAGACACCTCTTCATGAAAAATAATGTATTTTATTTACTTGATATGGTTTCGAAAGCTACTTCCACACATGGTGCTAGAGCAAAGTGCCCAAGATGATTCTTGCTGGGCACTTGTGTGAACACACCTTTTTCCAAGTATTTGCACCAGAATTCGGGCGCAGTGCCCATGTCCAGGCACAAGGTCTAAGCGCTGTACTCAGGCACTAAATGGTACTTGGGTACTTGGGGTACCCAGTGTCCAAACAAAACACTATTTTGTGCCGGTTGCCCACTGCAGGCAACAGTGCTTGGGCACCAAGTGTAAACACAGCCTTAGTGGTGCATATTAAAGGAGCTAACTCACGGTTTGCACATCTTGAAAGGTTTAGCCTAAATCTTTCAAGTTTGCCATTTGTAATCCATGTTAATCTTCTCCCCCCTAAACCATCCTGTTTCCTTTATCTTTTATTGCTATGTCTGTGGTGTTTTTTCTTTCTTAGTAAAGTTCTATTTTCAGGCTTCCTTCAATTTAGATGTAATTTTGTCATCGCAAAAATAGCTAAAAATCCTGTGATGTAAAGCTCCTTTAAGTCCATAGTTTTCAGGACTGATTCATGCAGACTAGAATGTTGTGAACAATATTAATCTTAAATACCACAAAAGATGTCATGTCAGCATAATGCTGCCTAAGCTGTAAATATTGGACCTTTTCTTTTTGATATACAACTTAATCAAAAAGTAAGACTCACATTGTGTCAGAGATGTGATCAGACATTACTGAAAGTAAACAAGTTATATGTAATTATTGTAACCCTGTTTGATAAATTAGCATACTCTACACATTATAAAAAGATTAAGTTATTGCATAATATAGTTACAGCCGACTGAAGCATGTAGCAGTTGAGTGTGTGAATAGCTAATGTTTTGCACTTCTGATTGTTTTACTTATGGTCGGCTTTCAAAAAATCTAAATCAAACATTTCTTGAGGAGAAAGTTTACTTAAGACAATTTTTGCATGCAGTGTTTGATACTTACTGAAAAACTCAGAAAACCGGTAAGAGTATAAATGTTTGAAGAATTTTATCATGCAGATAGGGAAAAGCCAAACTAGACCGCAAACAGCTACGATCACTTTGTTTGTGGTTTTGAGGTTTGCTCGCATGTCCTGAACTTTATGTGGTTGGTCAGTACACAATTGACTTGTCAGAATCAAATCAAAGTATTTTATATGATGGTTTTCTGACACGCATGGTGTATTTTTAGACTTTCAGTTTTAAAGTTGAAATATTATGCACATATCACAGGCTTCTACCTGGGGTTGACCCCAGGGGAGACCAACAGGGTTGTGAAAAGGGTAAAGCAATTTTTAGCTACATTTTCTTTTGCAGATATTCCCTCTCAATCCCCAAATATTGTTGTAGAAATTCTGCATCCCCTGTAATTTTAGCTTGGGATTGGGAAATTTCAGGACCTTGATCAATAATTTACTACCCCTGTATTCCCCATCATACCTTATGATCTATAGTCTATCTAGGGGTCCACCCCTTGGGGGGAGCCAGTGATATGCACATAAAGATGCCATACCATATCCAAAACTTTGCTGTTGGAACTGCAGGCTCAGTTTATTATCAGAGGTAGAGTAAAATTTTTTAAAGATTTTTAATGAAGTGATACTGAGTTGACCTAGCTGCACATCCATGGCTTGTAATTAAAAGGATATTGAATTTTGAGGAGGCTGCCCCTTTTCTGGAGGCTTCATTACCCCGTTTAAATTGCTGTAATGTTTAAGGCAAATAAGCAATGATGATGATGATGGTGATGAAAGTTGCAACCAGCAGCTTAATACTAAGACATATTTGCCTGCAGATTATCAACTACATTGTTTAGGAGGCTCATTTAATATTTTGCAAAATCAACAGAAAGGAGTCAAAAATTGGTCTAAAAGAGAACAATAAAACTCGAGCACATTACACTGACCCACTTAATTTCTGGTAAAACTAGTAACCATCAGTTGTATAATAATTTTCTCATTCAATGTAAATGCATATATGAGTAAAGACTTACAGACAGTGTAAATAGTTTTCAGCTGGGCTGTCCGTCATGTGTAACCTGTACACATTCTGTCATTTATTTAAAAGTTGACAGTGCACTCCAGATACTTATATTTCACTCTTTATTAAAGGTTCTCTTTCTTTAGGGGAGAGATATCTGTCATATTCATTTACAGGAGCACTTCCATGACAAAGCATGGGTAAAATTAATTCAATCTTTTGTCAAACATTTTTTCATTTTCTATCAACTATCTCTAAGACAGTGACCTACTTTTCATAAAATTATGGGCTGCGATTTAGGAAAGCCAGAAATGGAAAAAGCATTTTGAGAATATCCAAATGGCCAAGTTTGAGGACCCTGGCATTAAAGAATGAGATTTTATGGTGGTTTGAATTTTTTAAAAAGTAAGACTAAGACCTTGCTCTCCAGCAACATTTTCCATAGATATCCTTAAAATTTTCGGAAATTCAAACTGTTGTATAAACTTACTCTTTAATGCCAGGAGCCTCCCACTTGGCCATTTTGGAATTTTT
This sequence comes from Orbicella franksi, assembly GCF_964199315.1. Taxonomy (NCBI): domain Eukaryota; kingdom Metazoa; phylum Cnidaria; class Anthozoa; order Scleractinia; family Merulinidae; genus Orbicella; species Orbicella franksi. The sequence goes on along the minus strand of NC_138152.1, from coordinate 9,375,250 downwards.
GATATGCTCTTTCCATTTTTGGCATTCTTAAGTTACAGCCCATAATATGTAATTTTTTAGGAAAATTTTGGTCACGTGACCCCAGCTGCAAAGGGCTTGTTACTTGCAAGGTATCATTAAGGAAGTCATTTATAAAATTTTTAAGTTTTATCAAAAAATTATTTAGTATTACTTTTAATAACGTCATTACGGTGTAATCAGTTACATTGTTGAGAATAACTTGCCTGCAAATTAAAATGCAACTTGAAGATTCTAACAGAAAGTATATAACTGTTATAAAGGTCAAGGTACTTTTTGCATGGTGTGTGACAAGTTCTCAGGCAATTTTTCCTAAGCCACTGTCTTGAATGACACAAGTTTGGTCCAAGTACATCCATCACCATTTTTTATTCTTTTTTTGTTCAGAGGAGGGGCTGTCATTTATATTTTCCAAAACAAGGAAATAAAAATCAAACTAGTATAGTTAGAAAATTGTTGTTTTTACATACTGTCTGAAGTTGTATGATTTTTGTAAAACAATAAAACCATTTTCCAGTACATGAGAAGTATTTTGGGTTATAAACTATGACCAGAGTACTCTGACGCCACTGACATTTTTGCTTATACAATAAAATGGACAAAAAGCGTCACAAATTAAACGGCAAAAAAAGTCATGTCACATGAGGATGGCACTTACTCTCCCCTCCCTCACCATGTCGAGACTCGTTGCATTGCACTGCAAAGCCTGCTGGGATATCGTTTTTGGCCGAGTGACGCAAAGGCGAGCAGACCTCATGTCTGGCGAATTAGTCCACTTTTGAAAGAAAACAAATTTCTTCAAAAGTGTGGGGTCTCCTCACTGATTCTTGTCGACTTCATAATCTTTCAGTTCCTTTTCACCTTCTTTTGTTATTACCGTCAATTTCCCTGCGGAAGTTGGTGGTAATTTCGAACAACACATCGAATCTTCTGTGGAGTCGACGGCCATTTTCAACTTAACTTATTTATTATTCGTCCGATTCGACACCATTCTACACTCGATCACCACTTCTATCCGTCTTTTTAAACCATCTTCTTTAGATATTTCGTTTCTTCAAGTTCTGAGATCGTCGCGATGGCTCAGAAAACGCCAGTCAGCCTGATGAACGAACTTGCGAAAGCGAACAAGATGAATCCTGAATACAAAGTCATCGAAGAGAGCGGACCAGCTCACAAGCGAACCTTCACTGTTCAACTAACCCTGGGTGAAGTAGGCACATGGCAAGGCAAAGCAACAAGCATTAGAAGTGCCAGGCATGCTGCAGCCACCGCGGGTTTGGAGAACTGTGGGCTTTGTATGCCAGAAAAAGAAAAGCCTAAAATTCAACAATTCAACGTGACTCCAACTGTAGAATTAAACGTGCTGGCAATGAAGCTAGGCAAGCTGACACAGTATCAAGACCTGCAGCCTAAGATCCCATCGTACCACCAACCACATGTCAATATGAGCTACCATGGTCTTCAGATGCAACATCAGCTTACGGGAATGCACCACAACATGCCCAGTCCACGCTCCCCTTATGGCATCCCCCATCCAGGGCAGGAGAATCATTTTCGCCCTTACATCCAAAATGGCTACCACCCCCGTTCTGCACCTCCTCGCATACCCAGGATCGCCTGTGTGAAGCTAATGGTAGGAGATAGGGAGTTCTATGGCGAGGGCCGTGACAAACAAAAAGCGCGGCAAAATGCGGCGGAAAAAGCAATCAAGATCATGCGTGAGGAGCTGGCTGCTTCTGGACAAAAGGAGAGTTCTAGCAATCTGGAGGAACAGAAAGTGTTTGTTCAGAACGCTGAAGCCACTGTTAATGGTAACAAACCAGACATTACACCCAATGAAAGTGTCACTGAGGTAAAATCCGAGATCAGTCAAGTGTATGAGATAGCCTCCAAACGGAAGCTGCAAGTTGGATTTGAAGATGTGAAGAGCAGTGGTCCCCCTCACATGAAGCGTTTTGTGATAAGTGTCACAGTGGGTGAGTTTATGACCGTGGGCGAAGGTTCTAAGAAGAAAGATGCCAAGCTAGAAGCGGCAAAGAAAATGCTTGAAGAGCTACAGAAACTACCTGAGTTACCCAAAGAGGAGACCAGCTACAAGAACAGTGGCCGGTTTGTTCGTCGCGGGCCTCGTATCTTGAACCAGAAAACAAAGGGAGAGATAGATCCCTCCCTGAATCCAGTAAGTATTCTTGGGCAGATTCTACAGCGCAGACATGAGCAACCACCCATCTACCAAATGCTTCATGAGAAGGCTATGGCACATGATAGAGAATTCACCATAGAGGTGACTGTCGGGCAGCACAAGGCTACGGGAGCTGGTCCGAACAAGAAGGAGGCCAAGAAGAAAGCTGCTGAAGCTATGTTACAGCTGATTGGATTTCGCTCTGCTGACAGACAGCCAGCTGCAAATATCTCGCAGGTAAAACTTACTGTTCCAGCTTAGTACATATGGGTTGTTGACCAAGCATGAGGTCGAGATGGCTGGATATTAGCCAAGTTTTCTTTTTTGTGTGTTTATGGATGGAGATGGAGTCAAGGTCTGGTATAAATATTCAAAAAGAAAATAAGGCCAATATCCAGCAATACTGACTGAACAAGCTTGGTCAATAAAGGATTTATCATATAGAAAAAGAGAACTATTTTCTTGTTACCCAAGGGGGCAAGATGGCACTATCTTGAGATAGCACCGTCTTGCCCATTTGGGTAGACAATCACAGTGCAGGATTTGGTTCATCTTGCCCGCTCACAGAGTGACTCAGCCTTATTAGAAATGTACTTCCGTCATGTTTCTTCTTGTCTTTTTCTAAGGTGAAGGTTAAGTCTGTATATGAGCCAAGTGGCCCATCAGGCCGGAGGTTATCCTGGTTTCTGTACCATGAAGCAACTAGGAGTATTTCTACTCCCCCCTGGATGGGATGCTAGTCCACTGCAGTGTTACCCCCAGCATTAAGTTCACTGGTACCTATTTATACACCTGGGTGGAGAGAGGCACTGTGAGAGTGAAGTGTCTTGCCCAAGAACACAACGCAATGTTCCCAGCCAGGGCTTGAACCCAAACTGCTCATTCTGGGGGCGAGCGCACTAACCACGAGGCCACTGTGCCTCCCAAGTGTCTTTTTCTGAGCTACATGGCATTTCCAAGTACCTTGGGGACATAACTTGATAAATATCTTTTATAACATGTATCTTCTTGTAGGGAGAGAAAGCTGTCAAAACTGAGAAGAGTGATGCTGAACAGAAGGTCTCTTTTAATGGAAGTGGAACAGGCAGTCAGCCAGCCACCATTCTTGGCCGGCAGCTCAAGCCTGGTCTGCTGCCGATGGTTCCTGAACTGGCCAAACAGACTCGATCAGACATGATGAACTCCGTGGTTGCTCCCATAGCACTAGTGAAGCAGGAACCTCAGGTATGAACAGCTATTCAAAGTGGCCGTTTATAGTTGAGAAAATGAAATATTTCTGTGTTTCTGTGCATGTTTGGGAGAATGAGAAATGTTACATAGGAACATAAGCTGTGCAGTGGTTGTCACACAGCTTTTTCTCCAGCATGAATCATACACAGTGAGGTCTACACATATATCGTATTAACCAAGTGCAAGGGCCATACTGGATGAATATTGGCCCGGGATCCATACAAAAAAGACCGAGGTCCAATATTCTCCCAGTATGTCCCTTGTACTTGGTTAATAAGGGATTTATTACGTGACTGACACTACCTGAAAGTCTTCAAAAGTGACCTTGTGGGATCATTAGGGACAGTGCCCGGCTTAATACTTAAAGAATATTGGACTGGCAATGGAGCAGTCTGATTGGTTGATTTTAGTCATCAGCCCTCATAACTAGCTTAGTCATGTAATAAATAAACTTCTCAAAGTCATTAAGTAAATGATTTGAGTTTCGAAGAAGGAAGTCATTGCGTGACAGTGTTTGGATATCTGATCTTAATTAGCATAAAGTGTTACTATTTTTAATTATTTCTTCATTTTCTCCTTAGCTTAAGTTTTGATTGAGAAGTTATATCAAAAACTCAAGACTGTGTTTGACTGCGTTTCCAAGTACCTCAAAGTTTGTCGAAGATGCTCCACTACACATCACATTTTCAACTCTCTTCTCAGTGTTTGGAAATGTGGTCAAACACAGTCTTTTCTGTTGGATAATTATATTACTTGCAACTTGATGTTGTTTTTTTCTGATTCCTTAGGAGCCAGCTCTACAAGGCGGGTTAAACCGAGCCCCTGGTGCCCCAGTGGTCAAGACAACTCCTGGGAAACATCCAACTCCAGTTCAAAAGCTTCTGCAGCTGGCTGAGGTTGAGGGATTACGAGTGCAATTTACTGATTACCCCAAGGTTAGAACCTGTCAGCTGTAAATCTGAAACAAAAATTCTGGTTTTCATTAAGGAACAGAAAACGTGTTTCATGTTTCTGTCAAGTTATAGAAACACAGGTGGAAGTTTGGGAGAATGAGAATTGTTGTGGGAACACAAGTCGACAGGTGGGAGATTCCACAGCTATTGTGAGTTCTCCCAATCTTTTACGAGTGTTTCTTTAACTTGATAGAAACACAGGGAACATGTTTTCGATTTCTTTTAGAAAACAATGTGATACGAAAAAGAAAGCAACTTGTTTACTTTGATCATCAAAATAGAAATTTTCCTTTCTTGTGCCATCATTGCATCAACAGCTTGAGCAAGTTCTGTGTTTCTATTGAGTTATAGATTCCTTACAGGGTGTTTCTAGTGTATTCCGCTAAAAATATCCCTTTTAAGCTCAAAATGCAAATTTATACTCCTCTCTTCATGACATTTTGACAAGTGGAATGCCCTTCAAACAGTCTCTTTTTACTAGCAGCCCAGCAGGAATATTAAAAAATTTGCTCAGTTCAATAATATTGAATTTTTTGAATGCTGTTGTGTACATTGTAGGAGAGAGAGTTTCTCACACTGGTAACAGTGTCGTCCATTCCGCCTCTCACATGTTATGGGTCAGGAGCAACTGTGGAAGCTTCACGTGAGGAAGCTGCAAGTAACGCCTTGAAACCATTGCTTCAGTTGGGCTTGGATCACACTAACAAACTTAAATCCTTTGAGGAAAGCCAAGCTTCTTTGCAAGGTAAACTTTGGATTGATTTATTTGGTAAAAAAAGGTAAAGTCTGCGTACGAGCCATCAGGCCAGCGCGTACATGTATCTCAAGTTTCAGCAGCATGAGGAGACAAGGAGTATTTTTGTTCCCCCTTGGATGGAATGCTAGTCCATCTCAGGGTTACCCCAGCATTAAGTTCCCTGTTACCCATTTATACACCTGGGTGAAGAGAGACACTGTGAGAGTAAAGTGTCTTGTGCAAGAACACAACACAATGTCCCTGGCCAGAGCTCAAACCCGTACTGTTCCATCTGAAGGTGAAGGCTAACCATGAGTCCACAATGCCTCCATTATGATTGATTCCAATATGTACACCCTGTAATTTTTTTTGTTTTTTTTTACAATTTTATTGATCTTTTCTTGATCCTGCTTTTTTACAGGCGGTATTAAAACTCAACCATCTGCCACTAATGATGTCACTGCTAGTGATGAAGGAAGAGAGAGCCAACCAAAGAAAGATTAACAGCGACTTCCTACAAATGAAATGCTGAGAAAGTTAAGGGATGGATAATTATGAAGATCTTGATTTGGGGTATGATTTGGACTAGAAAACGAATGGAAATTTTCTGAAAGATTTTCCTGACCAGGAAGAAAATGAAAACTGAAGTCTAAAGTTATTAATGTCTGAGAAAAATGGCTGCCCCAAGCTCTTAGTTTAATTCCGTAGATTTGTTTCCATTCCAAGAGTATGATTTCGTTCACAATGTTGAGCTTGGGAAAAGACAACAGGTTGGATAGAGCATGGGTAAAGTTTCAAAACAGTGGTCACTCATATCTTCTCCAGTTTGTACAAATTCTTTTCCCTGGTCACCATAGATATTATAACATACTGTATAATATATTATTATTTATTGATGAATTCTTAGTTGCAACAGTTGCAATTTTTTTTCCAAGGTCAGGAAAAAGTAAGGGAATTATCTGGTTAGTAGAAACCTAAGTTCGTTGTCAACGGAGTCGGGGAATTCTATTTACAGTGGTTACAAGTTTTGATAAGTGTTGTTGATAATGGCCAACTTATTCAGGGCTCAAAACAGGGCTGTCTAGTCATCCAGGGGAAGTAGATTTTGTTGTTGGGCTAGTAACTTTTTATTCTCACTTGCCTAATGGGCAAGGGTCAGTTGAAAGTTGTAGAATTTCAGAATTTTTGAGAATTCTGTTGGAGAGTTTTTGTTTTCTGCCTGATTGACAACCATGAATCAAAAGTCTTCTATTCCATCTAGATACCTTCCTAATGAGTGACTGTTGTACAAATTCTTCTAACTGGTCTCTGTATATTGTTATAATGTTAGTTGGGAGAATTTTGACACACATTAAGACAATTCCTGTGACTCAGGTGACCACTTTTTTTTTTACTCTGCTATCATGTGCATTAGCTGCAGTGTTAATATTTTAGGGGAAAATTAAATTGAGATGGAAAAAAAAGTTGTATTGGTCTAAGTTCTGAATATGATGTTGATTGCTGATCTTATCACATAGGGGGTAAAATAACTGAACTAATTGGCAATCTTTAATACAGCCATGGCCATCGCTTCGCTGTCCCACCAGTTGTAATGGTGGCCTTTTCTGAGTAAACTAGATTGACTATTTGCTAAAGTCCTACCTCATCTAGTGCTTGTTAAAGAGGCAGTTGTAAAGCATTATTTTGCATGGTTACATATGCCTTAGTTGCTTTTTACTTCAAGAGTAAGGACTTTTAGTTACATTGTGGTCTGAAATGTCAGTTTTATTCTCACTCGATGGAATGTGAATCGATGTTATTCATTATGAACCACATACCTTATCTTCGAGTCCTTTCAAATTCTTTTTCCAACAGCTTCATTGATTTTTACAGCTGCAAAGTTGTTTCATCAAGTGATGTGAGAAAGAACAGAGCATAATGTAACATTTCACATCCACAATGGCAGTTGACATGAAACTTTGAATTTACCTTATGTAAGTAGTTGCAAAATGTTCACATTTTGTGATGTCTTACATGAACAAGACAAAAAACATAAACAAACTCTTGAGAGTGTGTTAACATCTGCAGTGGAAAGAAGGACATGGGTAGATATGGAAGCTAGTACAATGTACCTGCCCTATAGACAAAGTAAAGGAATTTCTGGATGTTTCAATTCTTGATTTAGTGTTTGTTAGTGATTTTAAGAATATGCCTTAATCTTGTTCATGTTGTAGCAGGAAACTAAAACAATGTAGTCACTGGAACCTTGAGATGTGGGAAACTGCAGTTAATGTTCAAGCCTGTAATACTTCTAAAAATATTAAGACTGGTCATAAATATAGTACATATTATATATAAATTACTGCCCTCTGTGTATAATTGGATCTGAGATCAGTTTGTGCCAGCACTACTGCTTGGCTTTGTAGGTCGTGAACCATTAATGTTGTAAGCTAAAATATTAAAGAAGTGTAGCAGCTCTTGTAAGCTTGTAATTCTTGTTTGGGGCTAGGGGCATTTTTTAAATAGTTTGTTTTATTGTCTTTTCAAAGGGTATCAAGCCATTCATGTGAGACGTTACAAGAGCTGCTACCTGACCCAAATATTAACAATACTAATTTATTAATCTATGAAATTATTGAAGCAACAGTTCCTTGGTTGCAATTGTTCTTTAATAAAATGTCATCATTGGCAGGCTTGTGTTTTTGTAGTCTTTCCTTTACTAAAGGAACTTCGAACAAGGATTTCCTTTTTTTAGCAAGTTTCTAGTTTGAAGTTTCATCCATAATTAAGTTGAAAATATTTTCAGAACTTAACAAAACATTACCAACTGTGTTGTACTTCTAGTCTTAAGGTCTACCAAACTTTAAATGATTGATGACAAGTCATGTAATGTTGGATATCCAATGTTATTATATGGCAAGGTAGTCTTGAGGTAAATACCAGCGTTCTGTGTGGTACTTTCTTGGTCAGGATTTTGCCACGTGGACCATTTCTATGGAAACAGTCATAAACCATGTATTTATTGTTTTTGAGTGCTAAAATAAAAATACAATTACAAACCAAACAGGAATTAGAAAAACAAATGCGACAACTGTATACACCAGGGGCCCATTTCTCAAAGGTCCCAAAAAAGTTTTCACACCCAGGAAGCTGTAGCAAAATCTCAAACCATATGATTGCAGAGCTGTTTTATTCACGTAGTCCTAATGTAAACAGAGGTTTCATTCCTTAAAAGAAGTTTCAGGTGTATAGACCTCTCTGTCTTACATACCGATTAACTAAAAATGGCTTTTCGGGCCCGAAAAGTTGCTGGGTCTTTCAAGAAACACTGGCCCCAGGCCTGTACACGAGAGAAATATTATAAGAATTTTGACAAAATGCAAGTGAAATTATTTCTTAATTTCACAAGTATATCATTTGATTACCTTTTAATCTCTCTTCAGTTCCCCAGGTCAGGGTTTGGGCCAAACCTTTTAATATCATGGGTGACAAAATTACACTTACGATAGTGGGTTTTTAGATTTGTTTGCTGTATTGAGAAATTTCGTGCCAAATGTTGCCGTGGCCGATTTTGTAATTTCACATGTGAAAATAAATTAACGCTGAAACTTTGTGCCAAAATTAAGGTGTTTGTTGTCACCCATGATATTACAACGTAAACTACCCAACTGTTACTAGAATGGGCCATGACAAACACTGCTTGTATAGCTCTGGTGATACACATTTCAGACGAGAAATGAAGTAATGCCTCCCCCGAGAAGACCACCATACCACAGGGACAGGGGTGCTTGTCAGAAATTTTGAAAAGAACCTCTAAGGTGCCTAGATCTTGTTTTGTGGGTGTTGCTTGAAATGCTTTTCACCCCTAAGAGGTACAAGTTCTAGAACAACACACAATCTCCTGCCATACTCCTGACTCTATACCTTTTTGGGTACCGAGTTAAAAACCTTTCGAGGCTGAACACCCTTAGAGGTACCAAAACCGCGTTTTTTAATCCCTTTAAGGTATGACCAGCACCCCATCCATTTTTATCATGGGAGTTCCCCCCCCCCCCTCCCCAGGGTAAAAACATGAGTTTACTGGGACTGACTCTGGGTGCCAAACAGATGCTCATTTGACATGAATTACAGTTTCCCTTGTGTGTGTTGATAATGGTCACAGGTACAAATCATACTGTATAGCCAGGGTTTGATGCGAGAAATGTCGGTTCAGCTTAACTCACTGGGTGACAGTCTCTTGAGGTAGGCTCCCATGTGCACAGGGGACTTTTGGTAGAGGGTATTAACTCACTGGAATATTTCAAGCTTCACACAGTGGGGCTAACTGGACATATTGTGAGAGGATCCCAAAGACCGATAAGTTCAGATTGTAAAGAGTAACTGTTGTACTTATTTTCTTATTGTGTAGTTCCAGAAAATATCCATACCTCCCCCACAGAAGGGAGTTTTTCTAAGTCCCCCCCCCCCTCCACCCCTCTGGAAATTCCAATTGAACTTCATACATTTCTTTAAATTTTTAGGTCTTACAGAACCCCCCACACCCCAGGAAATTCCAATCCCTTCTGTGGGGGGAGCATGGATGTTTTCTGGAACTGAACATTGCTGAAGTGCTTTAAAAGAGACTAGAAGAATTCAGTTGCACAGGACTAAGACAAGACTTTAGTTAGTGATGACAAAATAAGACTTCACAAAACACTTGTAATCTTTTATTTCAAGGTGATAGCGTAATAATGCTTGCATTGCATACTTACAACGTATGTAATTAAGGTAGAAAATGTTGTCACAGTATTGGCTGTTATGCCACTTACTTTACCTAGTTTAGAACAATAGACAACAAGCTTGTGCCACAGTGAAGCCGCCATTAGCTGATGAAAATAAATAATCAGCTAAATGGTTCTGTCTTAGTTCTTCCTCTCTTCCAAGACTTCACTCGTTTAAGGGCCCATTAACCGATTAATGTGCGCGCTCGGGCGCGTTGCTAAGGAGGTGAAATTTCACTTCCGGTTACTTACGTCAGCCTGAGCGCGGAAAATAAAAATAACTTAATAACTTCCAAATTCGTTCACATTTTAGATGTTTTTCTTTGTGTTTCACAAAATGCAAAGTAAAAAAAGTACAAGCGAAGAGAAAATAAGACAAAGACAGAAAAACAAGAGCAATAGAAAGAGAAAAACTAACTCCGTGTGGCTGTGTTTGATCTTACCGAAGTGTGCTGGTAGTATAGTGTCAATTGCGCACGTGCTGATAGGGTAACTTCCAATATAAATCGGGCGTACTTCCGGTTTCTTTAAATGCTAAATGAAAGGCGGTTTTTCCTTAAATCCAGCCTTTCTTGACAGATTTCGATTAAAGCCAACGTTGGAAACATAGCTATGCATTCCTTTTTCAAAATCATGCTTTTTTTCAGAAAATTACGAAATTTTTAATATTTTGAAATTCTCTCAAAATCTGACCTTTTAGAAGTGAAACAAAATCTATGCATAGTGTGATGAGGATTTAAATTAAAATATTAAATCAATGAAAAAAATTCTGATAAAGTAATTTGCCTAGGAGCCTTTGAGTTTTTTCAGTATTAGTCACATGACCATGGGCGTGGCCTGATGACATCATCACTAGTGTTGCTGATTATGAAAAAGTCAAAACTCATGAAAATAACTCTGAACTAACTAAAAATGATGCAGTTATATAAGAATAAATTTTCCCTAGCAACGGCTTGAAAAGATCAGTTAATGGGCCCTTAATATAAGGGAATCACAATTAGTTCTACCAGACAGGAGTCATGAGAATCTGCCAAACCCAATCCCTTTCCTACACTGTGGGGTAATCTACACTGGATCACAACCAATGAGTGAGCCCTGTAATATTGATTGACATGTATAAAGTTAACTATATGAAGGCAAGTGTTATGCCATGCATTAGATGTAAATATACCCGAAACAAAACATGGAGACAGCAGCCTGCACTGTCTCCATATGTAACAGTCTACTAACAATAATTACAGCCAACTCCCTTATTTAGAGCCAATGCATATCAAACCAACTACAGCCATACTGCCGCACTGAGAGAAGCAAATCCTGAAAGGAGAAAAGGTCTTTAAGTAGAGAACATCATCATATGTCTGGCCAGGGAGGGACTCTCTACATGCCAGGGAAATGGATAATTGTCACACTGTAGCGACCTTGAAAGTGCATGTTTCTGGTGACCCGGGGAGAATACCTCAGTGTAATATCTGCAGCTATGATATCAAGAAGACTGTAAACCAGTGTGTATGAATACAGTATTAATACCAAACTGCAAGCAATCTCTACTCTCCTCCCAAAACTTGGAATTTTGAGCATCAAACTGCAAACTGTTACCGGTAGTATTGCGATGCCCACTTTTTGCACTAAAAGCTAAAAGGGCGTTGACTGCATTAATACTTCTTTCTTTATACGGAATTGAACTGTTATAAAAAAGGGTCATTGAAAGTAGTATAATTATGCAACCAATTACTGGCATTGTCTCTGTGTATGCATAAATATCATTCTACTTTTGTGTACAATATTAGCATTCAAATAAATCAAATTGATTGCATCAAAAAGTAATTTATCAGAAAAATAATCTCGAATTTGATTGAATAACAAAATAATTTTCTGTCAACCACCTGTACTTTTTCAATCTAAACCTTCCCACATAAAAGCATGGTACTTAGAGATTTAGCTATAGCAGCCAGCTGTAACCATGGTAGATAGTTAGCTACTTGAGTACACATTACGGACCTATCACAAAGAAAGATCCACGTGCACACATTTGAATGCAATATGCACAATAACTAATTGTTTCGCTATTAAATAAGTCCATTGGAAACAAGTAGTCCCTAATAATTAGGGACGACTTCAATTATTGATTTAACACAATGGCTAAAATAGCCTTAATGACTCGTGGAATGAATCAATAACCACTGTCAGAGCTGTCATTAAGTTTTGAGTTACCTGTAGCCTTGTTCTCCACACCCGTAGCAAACTCGTTATTTTGTGGATAAATTCTATCAACAACAGGTAATTTCTCCCATGACATCGAGGGAAAATCAAGCATACTCAGCCGTAACAAGTGTTACTGGTTACGGCCCTTAACGACAGCCCTGAATTGGCGACTGTGCTTTATATCAGCATACATTTGCGTAATGATATACAAATCAAAGTGTGCCTTAAAATGTTCTTGCCACTGAAATCATAAGCCCTAAACTTTGCCTAGCTAACATAATAAGCCACTTATAACCCCAAAATAGTTACTGTTAAATACAGTGGATTACCCCATTATACTGGTCACTGACAGGCCACAAAAATCTGGCTGTATTAATGGGCTGGCCAGATAAAAGGGGTTCTTTAAATAAGGAAATGACTGACTGAACTTTTGTTCGGGCCAGGATACAGTGGCAAGAAGGTGGCTGTATGATAAGGTGGTCACAAGGCAGGGTTCCACTGTATAATGTAAACCATTTCAAGTAAAAGAAAAAATGTAAACATAATTATTTATACAGTGGTTACTTTCGGCTCTTCCTTGTAACTGTCCTTCGAATTGGAAACTTTAATAAACTGCGCAACTGGAATAAGCTCTGTCATATCCTTGTGTTCTTTGGGAGTGCTTCCATCCATGATTGTTGTCTGGGATGTGGTTTCTGGGTTTGAGTCACCATTACTCGACTCAGCTACCGGCAGTTTGTAAAATTTCCAAGCAAAGAAAAATGCTACTGCAGATAATAACTTGAAACCACCTCCCACTGCGAACATCAAATACCTATGTGAAAACAGCAATATTCAGTAATTCAATGCAAGTTAAATTATTGCAAAGGCATAAATTGGATGGTCATGGTTCAGTTATTAAGAAAACGCATTTCCTTGTCTCAAAAAGTATAAAGAAGCACACCACCAACCTTGTGGTGGCCTTGCTTACTGCAGTCATCCAAGGGTAAGAAAATCAATGGTGGATGGTCAACAAAAAGGTAAGGTACAACACACAAATAATATGATGTTATTTGATAAGTAAATTATTAAACTCTCTTATATATTATATGGCTAGCTCCGTGAGCAGGCAAGACGAATCAAATCCTGAATGGTGATTGGCTACCTGGGTGGGCAAGACAGCACTATCCTGTCTGCTCGGGACTACCCACTGTGTCTTGCATGAAAAATGTTCCCGAAAGCCATATTAATAATAAATCTTTTATATTGCCCAAGCTTGTTCAGTCAACATGGCTGGATATACTGGCCATTCTTGTACCCAGAGGCCGCACTCCTTTTGGTCAGCACCAAGAATCACGATCTTTGGCTAGACCCGATTTTCTGAGTATGCACAGGGAATTCATTTTGTATTCTCAGCCGATCAGATTTGTCAGATCTGATGGAAAGTCTGTGAATCACGGACTTCTGGTGTTGGACTGACCCAGAGGTTGCGATTCCTGGTGCTGACCAAAGGGAGAGCAGCCTCTGGGGATGAGAATGGATATTGGCCATTGAGTTCTTTTTTGGTGAGTTTACAGACCTAGACTCCATCTTGGTCCACAAACTCACAAAAATATCCAGCCACCTTGCATGGTCAATAACATTATTTATTATATGGCAAGCTCCGCGAGCGGGCAAGATGAATCAAATCCTGCGCTGTGATTGGCTACCCGAGCGGGCAAGATGGGGCTATCTTGCCCGCTCGGGACTACCCGCCGTGTCCCGCAAGAAAAATTTCCCCGAAAGCCATATAATAAATCCTTTATTGACCAAGCTTGTCCGGTCAAGATGGCTGGATATTGGCCTCGTTCTCTTTTTGCGAGTTTATGGACCTCGACTCCGTCTCGGTCCATAAACTCGCAAAAAAAAGAACTTGGCCAATATCCAGCCATCTTGACCTCACACTTGATCAATAACCCATATATATTCAGTGTATAATACAAGATGTTTAGGAACGACTGATTTACCTGAACAAATCAGTGTCATATTCCAGACAATTCCTCTCCGCTCCCTCGTCACAAGGATCCATTTGGTGTAAGCGACACGCTGCGTCAATTACATATCCAAAGATGATTGGTGACGGTATGAACGCCAAAATACGAACAATCAGCTGGTTAATACCAAGCGCAAAAGACCCTTGACTCTCGGGAACACACCTAACAGCAAAAGGAATTATTCAAATATATATAATTTATTATTTGATTTAATTATTATTGATTATCAACCCCATTTATCTTGGCCTTTTTTTCTTCATGAGCCTAGCAGGGGGAAAGGGTACTTTTGTACCCCCTGGTAAGTTTAAAAACATTTGCATAATAATTATGAAATTAAATTAATTAATTAAATTAATTATTGTAATCAAATCGTATATGGTGTGTAAAGCATCCAAACTTGTTTATTTTTAAGCAGTGATCAATGCATGATCTCATATCAAACATGGCGCATGTCTCTGAACACAAAAATTTATTGTCCCGCATAATTTTCAAAATGTCCACCATCTTGAAGTTCCAAATTCTTCATTCAAATAGTTCAGAACAACTGTTAAGATTCAGAGTGCAGTGTAACTTAGTAATCACCATATATACCACCATGCCCCTACTGAACATCAGCTATCAGTAACAATATGAAGTTACTCTAATAGTGTTAATAACAATTAAATTATAAATGAAATCAATATAGCCCAATAAAATTGTACATAGCAATTACCTTAGTGTTGCTGTGGTTGCAGGGATGTTGTTAGAAAATGTAAAAATCATGAGACACAACAAGCAGATCAGGAAAGGAATAAGAGCATTACACTCTGGTTCACAGCCGCTACCTTGAACTCCTTCATTTGATAGGGTCGCAAAACAGCTGCAGTTTTGATAAAGCTGTGGAATAAAAACTTATAAACATTTTATATTTACATGTCCCTTCACACAGAAGGGACATGGGGTTTCAATAAGAATGACTCTTTATCTACTTGCCTTTACCCATTTTTATTGCCTGATTATTACCAGATTCAATTTATAAATAATCTAAACAAGAGGAATCTCAGTTGTCCTGAACAGTCCCCCATTGAAATTGTTATTCTCAACACCTGTCTAGTTGGCAATGCATTGATATTTGAGGACAGGACAGATTTTTATCACGCTTGCATCAAAAAGCTAAAATATTGTCAGAATCTAAATCAAAGTTTACAGTTTTCCTCGAGCTATGCTCTCAGAAAACTGATCACTTCTCGGAACAAACAATGTTTGTGGACAAATATCCAAGCATATTTCTGTGCCAAATGGAGGCTATTATTGAATATATATCTACATGTAACAAACTTTGAAGGATTAAATAATTTAATAAAAAATATTAAATCATACCAAAATAACAAAAAATTAATACCCTTACTTTGTCACCCAGTACATCATCTGCAGAGCAACCCGCATAACAGGGAGAGTAGAACGTTAGCTGATCTTCTTTGGAACAAACTGGTGAATAGTATTTGACGTCGCAGTTACACATGGCATTACAAGATGAAGTAATGTTGACAAGTGATGAACTAGAACTAGAAATAAGAGAAATGACATCAACCAACACCTGAAAAGGTACATTCTTTATGACTGCTTGTGGCAATCTCTGATAACCAAATTGTACCTTAGTTATTTCCCAGCAAATCCATTTTTTTTAAGTCGACAGATTTTTTGTTTGTAAATTGAGACAATAGAGTTCCATCCACTTTAAGTTATTATTTTGGCATTTTAAGGCTTCTTTCTCTATTTTATGTTTTACAAACTTTTAGTTAGGGGGTGATTACATGGTGAATTTCAGCCCAGACTGAAGTTTTGGCCTATTTAGTCAAAGGGGGCAGTGGGGTGAAGGGTTAGATTTCAGTTCAGTTTCTGTCTAAGTTTACCCCTTTCCAAACTACCCTGTTTTTAAACCAACTTTCATTTCACCTGGAGGTTTGAAAAATCAGGTTCTACTGTATTTGATCAACTTCCTGAGTCTGTAAAAAAGATTGCCGTAAATATGTGAATTAGCACCCGGGGCGCTCATTTCAAATTTAAGAGAAGACGGGGCAAGCTTATTCAAGGGAGGCACTTAGCTAGATATGATATGATCGGGTTTTTTGCAATATACATATGTGTCCGTTCCTCTGAAGTCTCAGAAGGATCTTGTCTCTCTTGAAGAACTACATAATATAACCCATTTAGCCAATCTAGGCCTGCTGCACAAGGTTGGTTGGACTTTAGGCAATGAATCAGCAGATCATCACTACCATCTGTTGTGATGGTCAATGCACAATGCTTGAATGAGTTGATGGTCACTTGCTTGTGATTGAACAGTACTCTTCCATTTAATGGGTGGAGTGGAGGGGGTGCTTATTCCAGGGGAGGTGCTTATTTTAAATTCTGGCCAATAAGAGGGGCACTTATTTGAAGGGGGCGCTTATTTGAGGGGAGGCGCTAATTCAAAGATTTACGGTAAGTGACTTCGTTATAAATCAAGTCTTTTGTTTGACAAATGACTGTCTGGTAAACCAGTTTTGAATACCTGTTAATGTATGGATCTGTGACACCCACATATGCTCTGTTAGGGCAACCAAGAAAAAACCCAGCAGTCCATAATGTCGCCAACGAGGCAATGATGAAACAAGCTTTGATTATTTTATCACATGTCCAGTTCATTCTTTTAATAAGATAGCCACCAAACAACATGCCGCCACACCCTCCAGGCACCACTACCAGGCCAGTATATGTACTCGCCAGTCCAGCTGGAATACGAAACTGTGCCTCCACAAATTTTGGCATGAACGTCGAGAATCCCCCAACAGCAAAACCTTCAGCTGCGGCAGCAAGAGACAAAAATACAAAAGTTTTGTTTGTGAGAAGTGCCTTTAATGATGGAAGCAACTGTTTCAATGTGTGTGGCATATTGTGGTCCTCAACAGTGTCTGAACAGGCTTGTTTCTCAGCGCGGATTTCAGGAGTTCCTGGAAGTTCCCTGGGAAATGCAAGCAATGGAAGGCTGACCAACACAGATAACGTGCCACCAACCACATAACCCAGCCACCAGGCGCCAATGAAGTTCGAGTCCTCTGGTGTGAGTTCCACGCCCTGGGGCTGAAACAAAAGATGTGGCGACAGTAGTTATAATCATTGATTACTTTTAAATTATCGTGGCTAAAAGTAAAATCTTGTGCCATGTTGCACTTGAACTTGGGAGCAAGACTGGGTAATGACCCTTAGCAGGGTAACAAAGCTCTGATTTAGATACCTCCCCTTCCAAAAAGATCTCGGTCTATGATAAATTTAACGCTTTACTAAAAGCTGGTTTGTAGCCCACGGCCTGCAACCCATTGCAAGGCCTGTTGCCCACAGGCCAGGCCAGAAGATGTACACTACAGTCTTGAAACTTAACCTTATAAATTCTTGGTTGATTAGACTGGATTTAAGTCTGCAGACTGCATATTAAGCAATTTTCTCAAGTCTAGACTGTCTAATAACATCTTCAACAGTAAAAAGCATGCAAAGAGCCCAGCGATTCTCAGATTTTTCTTTGTTACTAAAAGAACTCAGCTAAATGCAGCACATGCATAGTTAGTCAAAAAAAAAAATTGAGATTGAATGCTGTGAATACCTTTCTCAAAAAATATGTCTATTTCTCAAGAACCACCCATTAGGATTTCAGGAAATTTGTCAAGAAAATGCTTTGAAGAATAAGTAAATGGAGTATCAAAAAAAAAAATGAATATAAACAGAGGAAATTATAGATATTCCAGTTATCCTTCAACAAAGGATAATTAAAAATCTAGGGTTAACACGTGAACATTGTTACAATCTTGTTGTCACACACATGCGTACACATGCATATGATGAAGAAAATCTAATGACTAGAATTTAAAATTGGTTTTGCTCATTTCAGAAAATCTGATTTTCTGAAATGAACAAAACCAATTTTAAAGGCCTGTTTATATTTATCTATGTTGCCATGGCAATGGCAGATATGTCAGCTAAACCATCAAAAAACTAATATTTGTGTTGTTAACTTGCGTCTTGCCATTTTTGGCAACCAAAGGAAAAACATGAATAAAACACGGTATTAAAAACTCTGTGCCACCTTAAGTCAAGTTGTAACGTTTTACTTTAAAGTTATGTTACATTTTGCAACAGAAGTTGCTATACTTTGTCACATTTTGCATTAGCTGTCAAATTTTACAGCATGACAGGGTCACAAATTATGAGTGAAATGATCTTGTTCACTGGACTTTTGTTTGACATCCTGCCAGTAGAGGCGTTCCTCGGACAAGACACAATGTTCTCAGTTCCCGGCGGGCATGGGTCCTACGGGGGGATAGTACGAAGTGCCCGTGTCAAGACCTAAGTCTTATCCGCATGTAAATGAAAATACTTACCTGTTCAATGTCCACATAAATCTTGAGAAATTCCCCTCCAAGCAAAAATCCTACTGCGGGTCCAAACGTGGCAATAGCATACATGATTCCAAGAAACATTCCTGATGTAGAGTGGCGAACATTTTCGTCAATGTAAGCCGTACCCAAAATATACACAGGGGTTGCTCCGACCCCAATAAAAAACTCCGCCAGTACAAAAACGAATATATGATACCAAACAGAACTTCGGCATATTAAGTTCGTTGGAAGAGAATCTATGGAACAAAGGTTTGTTGCACTTGAACCGGGCTCGTACGGGCCTACAAGGAGATGTGGAAGGGCAAATAAAAAGCACCCAATTCCTAAGATAAATGCGCCGATACCGAGCCATTTTGGTTTGTGATGATGGCCGTAGTAGCTGACTAAAACAGCCATGATCGCAGCAGCAATGTCATAGCAGCTCACCACAACCCCAAGCTCGTTAGTCTTCAACGAAAAACGTCTTTCAAGCGAAGAAATAACAACCCCCTGAAACCCAGATACGATCATGCCTTGCGCAAGCACGAACCAGCACTGGAACAGAAGAAACCACCTTGGCTTGGCAAAACGTTGAAGAAAGCTTGGCCTCCAAGACACCAGTCCGCAAGAAGGAGGCTGTTCTTCGGCTTCCAAGTCGTCGGTTAATCTGTGATGGTTTGATAGATTTCCATCCGCCACCGTGTTTTCGCCCATTGTTCACAGTCTTCTTCAATCAGGCCTAGGCGAGTTAACTTAAATCATGCAAGTCCGCAAGCAAGTTATTTACTATAACGTCGCTGATCACTTCTTGAGTAAACATGTCAATCGTTTCTAAAAAAAAGAATGACACGAAGTACCTGGTTAACGAACGTACAATGAAAATATATTGAGATTCCGTGAGATCGGCTTGGCGTATTGAAGCCTTTTATACACACACACTTCGGGCAAAAGTCTTCGTAATATTTGTCAACTCATGCTGCTAAGAATTTGTGTTTGTTTACGCAGGGAGGTTTGCTCGGGGGTACATGCACGTCAACCTCAACCAATGGACACTCAGAATTTAATTTAAAGGCTTAAAACAAAGACGGGACAACATCACACGAACCGAACGTAATCTTCCGCGATCAATTGTAGACAACAGGCTATAAACGCGACGCGGGAAAAAACAGTTGGTGGGAAAACTGAAATTATTTTGGAAATGACATTTATAACACATTTGTATTTTAAAAGTATCAATTCTATCAACTGTAACAGAATGATATTGTTAGCTCACCTTATAACAACACAAGACGCAAATGTACACAAACATGTTGAGATTTCACGAGTAAGCTTGTCGAATGAAACCTGCTGGAATTTGCGCGCCCACAGTTCAGTTTTCAAGAGTCACGTAATAAGCTTTTCTGTCCCTGAAATTAAGTCCCTCGATCCTCATATATTGGACTACGTTGTTTGATTCTATTTCCTACAAAAGGTTTCCAAATAAAACGCTTTGTTCTGCTAGAAGGCCGATGCAAACGGAAATATTTTCAGTGCCTTCAAGCATCTCTCAGTTGGTGATTACAAATATGGGCATCGGAGCGTGACATGACGTAACACCGTCTTAGCTCCTTTGATCTCTCAACTGCGTTCTCTTTTGTTTGGTTGCCTCGGAGGTGCCATTTGCCTGGTATGTCTGATTAAACCCCTTGAAAAATATTCATTTCTGGAGATTAAATGCTCTTGAAGGAATATGGTGGTTTCCCTATATATGACAGCTTGTGACGGGCAGTTGGTACTTGGTGTGGGGAGGGGTGGGGGTTGGGTGTTGGTGAATCATAAATAACTGAAAAAAACTTTCATACCCCCAAAATACAAATTATTTCGTACTTGTTCTGTCATTCAATAAAAAAATCACTTTCTAAGCTTCGGAAAATGAAATAAAGTATGAAAATGTGATTATCTAAATCCCTCCTTTAATGATAAATTAACCGTACGAAGCCAGTAGAATCGACATGTCCGTGTTTTCCAATACCGGCTATCAGGAAACGCAACCTTTTTTTTCGTTTTGAGTACTCTGGTTTCGAGATTAACAGGATTAAGCCTTTCACGGTGGCCTGTTCACGTACCCAGGCAACAACAATAGATTTATTTTATTTCTACTACTGTAAACAACTAAAAGAATTTACAAGATTATAATTACGAATAAATAAATAAACAGTACAGTACATACAGTAGTGGGACACCCAAAATAACTAAAAAGCTAAACTAGTTGGGTGGCCGTAATTATAATAATTAAAAATGTGAGAGTCAGGAAAGAGACACAACAAAGACGTTGGTACACATAAATATCATAAACTTGGTACAAGAGTAAATATACAAAACAAAACAAAATAAATAGATATAAACCATCAAAATATCAGTAAAGATTAATAGAGACTAATGAAATGCGAAGTTAGTTCTTTTTTAAATTGATTAGAAGTACAACACTTGAATCTTTCATCGAGTCAGGCGATGTAACTCATGTAAAATTTTTACATAAGAAAAGAACTCATTATTGTACATGTTAAAAGTTCCATCGTGCCGCAAAGCGCCGATGTCACAGTGATTTGGGTAACCCCGTATTTTGGGTACCCCGTACCCATATCCCTACTGGTTTGGGTATCCCCAGCAGGGATACCCAAAACACTGAAAGCGTTATATACCACAGATTGGGGCAAGTGAAATCATTCATAATTCTGTTGAAAAACAATTTATTTTCTTACGAAGGTTTGTCTCAATAAATTAAAACTTTCTTAATCTTGATATAAACACATAAAGTTGCTGAAAATAGTCGCAATTTATAACAGACTGTGTGATCCGAGTCCGCAGTTTAACTGCGGGGGTACGGGGGACGGGGGTACCCAAAAACGGGGGCACCCAAAACACGGGGATACCCAAATCACTGTGACACCGAAAGGAGTTCTCTTGGTGGATCAAGAAGTGAGAAGTCTGAGGCGAGTGCTCCAGGTGGTCCACTTGGGTGCATGCTCAAATCGCACCATACAGTCTTTCATAAGATGTGACCAAAGCCATCTTTTAACTGCCTTGAGGCAAGGCTTTGTCTCTGAAATGTTTCTACAACGACAGGCGGGTTGACAACAGACTCTGCAAAACAAGCTTATTTTAGTGCACCGAGCGTCGCACCGTATACGCCCGAGCGGCACAACAAAATGGTCTACCCCACGAGTGTGACCCACGAGGGGGGAGGGAACTAGACTAGTGCTTCATGTAAGCATACGCATTTCAGTTTCCAAAGATCCGTATTATCAGTATGCGGAGAAATCCTTTCGATGCGTGCAACCGATAGGGTAGTGCCAGTTGTCAAACATTGTGCCTTCAGCTGAACTATATTGAAGATCAAAGGTCAGCAAAGATGTGTTTTTAGCCGGTAGTCCCTTGCAAGTGTTAGACAGCCTGGTAGTATCCAGCGAGCAGTTCCACGACGAGAGCGGTATGGTGTTTATCCGCACCATCTTTTGTTCAAGATTACCCTTGATGCACCATTCTGGTGTTGTGTCCTCTTTAAATGACAGTCTGACTGGGAGGGTTGCTATGGCAACGGTTCCTGCAAGGGAAGAATGGAAGTGTTACAAAAATGGACTCGAGATATCGGAAGCCATGAATATTGGTATTCTCGGGATAAATAAAATCGTGCCGGCTTTCCGCAGAACATGCCACAATTTTAAGATTGTATGTGTGCATGTGAAGAAAAAATCTGAAGGGTGTTTAATCTTTCATATGAACGCATCGCAGTGGAAAATGTTGGCCACTGTTGATCAGCTTTCAAACAAATCGGATGTTATGAAGAAATAATTACTGAAAAACATAGTTCTTTAAAACCCGCACACTTGATGAAACAACGAGTTAAAAGGTTATTCTGAATTAGAACTGACGGCGTATATTGACAGCAAATATCACCTTTTGTGAAGAATCCACTCTCATGGAACCACGTGGAGGCATGCCCGAATAAAGTGGCGTTGGTAGTGACTGCCTGTCCGATACGGACAGTCATCTCAACAGGGTATGAAAAGGACAGTCGGGGCAAACTGCGGGTGACTGTCACATCAAATGTTAAACGCATGGCTGCACACAGTCGCTGGATATAGAACAAGGGAGCGCACATTACCTGAAACAAAAAGGAAAACAAGGCGACACCCAAAGTGAAGGAGTCGTAAATTTAAATCAGCTCCTTTTTCAAATGCAGCGGTTATATTCTCAGTTAAATTTGCTCTATAATCTATATTTCCTTAGTACTAGCTTCGCATTTCAAATTCTCTTAACCTCCTCGTGTAATATGACGACGATTTTGATTTGTGCCCAGTTTTCTTTTTTCCGATTGGTGATCGAAGCACCCTGATCGAACCGAGGCTAGAGGTCTGGAGTGCGTCCCTTCCCGGAACCCTCCTAGTGCCGTGTAGAGGCCCTTTCAGGGGTTTTTGGAATACGGGATATTTAATTTAGGTGAAAAATTAAAGGGACAGAGATATATGTGAGAAAAATTAATGGGATAAGGGATGTTCCAGAACAGATTTCCCGGGATATCGAGTAGGAAAATTGATAGCTTTTGTAAGCGACATTTACGAGATACGGCTATTTAGGCCAAAAATTAACGGGAAATGGGATATAAGACCCTCCCGCTTGATGCCCTAATGGGGCCTCCGTTTAATCTTGCAGCTAAATCGCCTCCAACCGGATAAAAAGAGACTGAGTACATGTCAAGTATTGACTTACGAAGTCTCCAGCGTTGATAGTCGACCGACTGATCTTCCGTTCTCCTTGGAGTGGTAACTTGTTCCGTAACTTCTTCAAGGTATGAACTCGTGTGAATGGCGCCATGCGATACTGTCCAAATGTGACCCGATAACTAGTAGTTATTGACCAATCTTCACCGTTATCATCTTCATTGTCATCATCATTATCATCTTCGTCGTTAGTTTCAACCTGGTAGTCAATCTCCGCCCGGAAATCCAGCCCAAAGATGGATGTCTGTATAATACGGGGAGCCTCGCGCAAGGGCATTGGGGATGAAGAAGCAAGTTCATCCCAAATCACATCCAGTTCAGGCGTTTTCTTTTCCATTTGTGAATTTCTGACAGTTTTCTTTCTCTTAGTGTGTTGTGGTCCCTTCGTTTCTACAGACCTTCTTCGTTTCACTTCATAACCGATACCAAACGGTGCATAATCTGGCTGGGGCCAGTATTGTCCATTGTTATCGTCATCGTTATCATTTTCATCATCATTATCATTATCGTCACCATCATCACTGTCCTCACTATAAAAGTTCGCGTAATCATCGTCATCTGCGTCCGACTTTTGCGCAGTAACCGACTTTGGAATATTGTGATGCATAATCTTTATCATTGAAGGAAGTTTCGTTGATCTGCCAACAGAGGTTTTGCTCAGTTTCATAAGCTCTTTTAATTCCTCTGCAAGCCTCTCGTTAGATTTGTGTTTTGGTGGCGCAAAATACATCAGAGAGGAGTCTTTTGCACTAGGAAGATTGAGTAGGTAGTTGATATCTTTCTCTTCTCGTGACGCACTCTTCCAAGTTTTGACTTTAGCGTGAGACTTATCTAGCAACTTCACAACGCTTCGAAATCTCACAGTTAATCCCAGACGGCTGGATTTGCTCTCTGGTGTGAAATCAGCGCCGATTGGAAGGTTGCAAGATAGAGACATGTCACTCCTTTTTACCATTCCAGTTTCCTTATTCACAACAGTAGTTTCGTCGTATGTTAGTTTCCACGACGCCTTCTCGGTCGACTTTCCTTTCTCGAGGTTGGAAAAATTCTCGAAGTCATCCTGCCCGGCCTGGGCTGTGACAGTCACCATATCACGTTTCGTAATCATCGTTTGTTTAACATGAACACGCCCAGGCAAAAATCCATGTTTTTCCACCACAGTTTTTCTAGAAGAGCTCGAAACTTTACTCAGCACAAATTCGTAGAGTTTGACTTTGATAGTGGGAAGAAGTTGGTGTAAGACGTTATGAACGTAGAATGAAAGCTCGTGGCTGGTTTTACGGTTTCCAAAAACTTTAAAATGGTTTTGAAGAGCGTCTTGAAAGTAACCAAGTTCTGCGCTTCTAACGTGGGTAAGAAAAACGTAATCTTTGGATTTAAGACTAGTTTTTGCGTCCTCTGGAAAGTTCAAAACTATCCCAAACCAACAATGGCTTTCAGTTCTGTTAATCACATGCATAGAGACAACAATGGACGTATTTCTTGTGGTGATCTCGTTGCCAGTGATTGCCGTCATCTCCTGGTCAAAACTATACACCCGTACGTTGCCTTTCTCCAATTGAACTTCCACCGTGAAATTCTTCAAGTTCATCATAAACACGGCCGTGGCCACAGTGGCGAATAACAAGATCAAAGCCAACAAACTAAAGCAGAGCTTGGCGCAAAGGGACGTGCGATCTTTCGGAAAGTGAACGTTGGAAAATTCTACAGAATCGTCTTCCGTTTGGTTGAGTCTGCTATAAGAGACATCCTTGCGCTTTTTCGAAGACAGACAACCCGAGATGCCCGAACTAAACACATTAGCTTCGGACGGATTCATTTTGGAATATCGAAAAGAACGGTCAATGAGATTACACTTTTCCTCGCTAATGAATAAATTATTCATGCATAAAAGCTGGTGGTCTCAAAAAGTTGTTTTTTAGCTGTGTGAATCTATAACAACAATAGCTTGAGTAGCACGTGACACGTGTTGAGCAATACTAAAACAAACCGGAGAAACAAAGAGAAGTTTTACAATTCTGAACACGGAAAGCAGAAATAGCCTCATGCTTGAGACAGTAATTCTTTCAATTGACATTAATACGCACAATTTCTGTTGGTGTTGTTTTTTTCGGTGTAATATAAGAAGCTGATGATTATCTTTATTCTTATTACTCGTTTGCTTAGCGGTGTATTGGCTTTATAGGGAGAAATTAGAAATTGATCATCTTGCTTTGTTTTCACTCTGTTATAAGGGTTGTCCTCCTATATCAATGCTCGCTTTTATACTAGAGACGAACTTGGACAAATGTTGAGTGTTTAATCATCGCCTTGTAATAAGAAAAAGAAAAAGTCGGACTTCTATTTAACAATTGGTTATGAACTCGAAACTTTTATGAGGTGATAGTTGATTCGATTTCTTGCGCCCGCGTTCCTATCGGATAAACAACCGGACTCCTTAAACGGCTGGAAATCGAGCCTAAGTTGACCCCTGCCGAGCCAGAAAAATACGTTTTCCATGTTTCTGTATAATGTAATTTGTGATAATCGTTATTGACATAAATTAATATTTTGCCGACACGGAACGGAAAACTGGGTGCGAGCGTAGTACGCGAAGGCTCATGGGTAGTACGTTTGTAAAAAGAGACGGTTGAGAAACTTGTGACATTCTACGGTCAGCCTAGCCACTAGCACTTTCCCATAAGGTTTGTTTTTATTGTGCAATTAGCGTCATATGATTTGTTTTTTTTCATTCTATTGTTTATAGCCCAACTAAAACCCCAAAGGTGGCGCCACTGCATTTGGTCGGGGGTACAAGGTCCCTATGTTTTCCTAACAAGAGGTTTTTGGGAATTACGTGTCCGGCTTTGGCGCATGTAGGACGTTACTTGATGTATCTCTTATCCACTTTGTTGTAAGCTTATTGTCGCAAATAAAACATACCTTGTGCCTGGCTGACCAACGCGCCCATGCCTCAACCTTTGAGTGTGTTCGTTTGTGTAGTGAAGGCAAAATTCGTGGATTTACAGAAATACTCGTAGAAGTTCCTGGCCGGATAACTAAAAATAGCTGTGGAAACACCTGCGTGTGGCTCATGTTCCAACAGTATTTTCTTGTTCTCCCAAACTCCTACTTGTGTTTCTATTAAACAATTAAATTAGGAGCCCGAGATTTCTATCGCGTGATAGTTCACGAGGGCGCAGCCCAACACAGGTCAACTATCATGCATGGAAATCGAGAACGAATAATCGAATTGTCAAATCTACTTCTCGCTTAAAACTTTATCTAAATCCTCTTCACGGAAACTTTGAAAACGCAAAGAAACTGCCGCAGTTTTGTTAACCTCTCACTGCTTGGTTACTCACTATCTACAACAGAATAGAGAGTGAGTAGCGTAGCCGATCTGAGAACGACATTCGTGATGGAACGTGCGAAGAGTTATAATAAAACTCCGTAGAAGAACAGATGATGTTCTCTACATGCCGCAAAGGGCATCTGGCTATAGCACGTCTTAAGATGAATTATCTGTCTGGGTGTATAATGGCGAACTTCTGACAAATTGTGCGTCTCAGTATGAAGAGGGGGACCAGGTGGGAAAATTCGAGCAGACGATCTATCTGCCTGTGTGATCTGAAGCCGTGAGGCTGTCCACAAGTCAGATAAGGAAAACCATGAATACAAGGATAGATAGGAAAACATACACAGTATATGTACAATGAAACATTTATTTATTTCGTTTTTAATCTGAGGCTGGTTTCTTTCCCTGCTGTGCTTTGAGGACACGCACAACAATCTTCTGTTCCTCAATCAGGAAGGCCCTGACTATCCTGCAAAAAGACAACAATCACTGGTTAGTTTAAACAGAGTGAGCTGAAGAAGTTTCTGTAGCAGGCTGATTTTTTTTTTTATGGGAGGGGGTTGCTGGTCTAAGGACGTTCCCTGGGGTAAATCTAGGGGGTTCAGGGGCTCCCCTTGAACCCCCTAAATTACAAAAAAAAAAGACACACACAAACACACTGACTTTACCTCAGAATGCCAGAAATCTCATTCCCAAGAACTTCAATTTTAAAAATTTAATGGGGGAGGATGCCCTTTGACCCCCTATGGTCTGTCGCAGCCACTCTTGGAAATTACTAAAAAGTTTAATCTGTTCATACATACAATTAATCCCTAATTGTTTTTTGAACAGACTGGTCCTAAAAACTTCCACATTAAGGTAAATACTACCACTACTAATAAAAAAGCAGCAGCTGAGTTTGTTTTCAATGTCCGTAAGAGAACCCATCCAAGGACAACTGAATGGGAAGGACCTATTCGGATGCAACTGTTTGCATTGTCCAGTGACACAGAAATAATGCATGAACTGGGTAATAACACAAGCATGGTGGGTGACTTTCCAATAAAATTCTCAATTACAACCAAATCATGAACAGAAGATTAGAGAAATTTTGTGTTATAGCAGAGTTCTGAAAAAGGTTTGAAGAACACGGCTTTAGTTTTGGAGTAGGTGGCTGACTTTGCCATCTTTTTCATTCTTTTTTTCTAAAGCTTCAGATAGCAGAGTAACCTGCCATGATCATAGACAGTCATTTTTTCCATCAGCTAGCTACCTTTGACAGTACTGGTTACAGTAGGTTGCACTGAATCATGGCCATTTTTTTCTTTAAAGGATGTGATCCCGTTATACAATAAAAATGATATAAATGATGAAGACAAACAGTATTTATATGACTTTGCCTTTTAAGTTGCATTTGACAGTAGTTTCACCGTACCTTTCTCGCACACATCGAGCACAGCGTGAACCACCATATGCCCTGCTAACAGTCTTCTGTGGTTTGGATATGTGCATCAGCTTCTTGGGACGAAGAGCTGGAAGCTATATAACACATTCAAGAAAATACGGATAAAAGCGTAATATGGATGTCTACCTTATTACCTCTAGCCATATTGTTAACATTTAGCAAAAGCCACGTACCCATCTATGACTGAATGTTGTCTCACATACATAGACAACTCATGAACTCAATCTACACTGAATGTTCCCAATATCTAACTTCCTTGTACATGGCAATATCATTCAATGGGTAGACAATGCTATCCACCTGGCCCCAGTTGTTTGAAGGCTGCATAACGTTATTCACTGGATAAACCACTATCCAATGGAGAAGTGTTGACAAAACAAACCATGTTATCCACTGGATAGTGATTTATCCCGTGGATAGTGTTATCTACCTTTTGAACAACCCAAGCCAGATAAATAGCAATCCAAAGCATAAGAGTTGACAAAATATACTGTGCTATCCACCAGATAGTGATTTATTTGGTTAAATATTGTCATCTGCTCCTTGAAAAATGCACTACACATGATGAGTTGAAAGCCTGTCTAGAGTTTAATAACAAATGCCAGTTTATGTAGCATGAAGAAGCTACAGCTGTAGAAGCAATGTTATAATTGCAATTTTTCCAACAGTTCACTATGAACCATTCAAATGCAGCATCTTGGGATATTTTGTTTGTCAGTCTGTAATTTGACTTGTTTCACAGACTCACTGATGTACGACACAACTGGTTAAGGTTACTTCAAACCTTCGCGGGTGTCCTCCAGAAGAAAATTCGTACGCGTGCTGTCTTGAAGGAAACCCCCACAAAGTATATATCAATAGACAGGTTATAAAATGTAGAATTTGATAAAATTATATTCTCTTTTGCCCACTGCTTTCCCAAGGCAGCAAATTAATCGGGTATCAAATGCGATCGTTAAAGCAAAATAACTGTACAGTGTTAATCACAAAGCATCAATCTCTCAAAGCATGTCAGCATTTTCTTTCATTTCTATTGGTTATCTTTTTAATAGATCTGTCAAGTTCCACTATGGAAAAATTTGTGTAACGTGTTGCATTAGAGACCGCCACTAGAAAAGTATTTGAAATTAAAGAATTCGCTAACACGTTTTTGTTCCATATCTATCAGTGAATGTTCTGGCCAAATTTCAAGGAAAACCATCGATTCTACATACCCTATTAATTCATTTACAGAGGAGGGATTCTCTCAAAAAACGAGTGCAAGTTTTCGCCTTCTAAAGATTAATAAACATGTCACGCCTTCTCAGAGGGATATATTAACTCAAAATGCCGCCAGCCAATGAAATAACAGAACCCCTAGCATTCACAGTAAGGAAAGTTGAACTTTGTGGTAAAGCGATAGTGTTACAGTCAAGTTTTAGGTGCATACGTTTTAGGCTGGTGGTCAGCAATAAAGGGCAAAACAGAGAAAAGCGATGTGGAACGAACAAAATAAAAAGAAACTGAACAATTGCCGAAGCATGATTACAAAAAGGCACCCTTGACGGACTTGAAATCTCAAATTGAAAGTATGTGATATAAGATCTCTGGATTAAGCTGTTTGCCGCGATAAGGTTGCTGAGGAGTCCATGCCCTTTGGGGATTATGACACCTTGACGGTTTATTAACTTTTATTAAAAAACCTCTGTTTCCCAATAACTCGCGCGTGTTTCAATATCTTATTTTCATTTTTTAGAAAATGTTACCTTGAATAACGAACTTTAATTTGGTTGGAAAAAAGACAATTTGGAAAAAGTAGCCCCACGAAGGTGTGGAGTAACCTGAAAACATCCTCAAGATACTACGATAAAAACTGTCCAAAACGATTCATCTACTCACCCCTTGTAGTTTCACTTTGCAATCACCACATTTTGGAACCTTGCCTTGTTTTTTGGTGTACAGGTAAACCAACTTCCCTCCTATAACCAACAAAAAGTTTAAATGAGGTTTTTTTTTTCAGGAAGGCAACCAACACGTACTAACTACAGCAGAACCCTGTATTTACAATCACCTTTTGGCCATAATGTGATCAGATTAGAGGAATCAAAGAAGTGGGGGTGCATCATACAGGTTCATAAATTAGGAAAATGACCAGGGCTGTCAATATGGGCTGTAACCTGTTCCTGTCACGCCTGAGTATGTTTGATGGACCCTTGATGTTACAAGTGAACTGGCCTGTAGTTGATACAATTCAGCCATAAAGTAACAAGTTTGTTATGGGTGTGAAGATCAAGGCTACAGGTGAATTAAGACTTAATGACAGCCCTGATGACTGAATAAAAATTTTCTTTAGTCCAAAACATACGCCCAAAATAATGAAGTGGCCATAATAACAAGGCAGTCGTAAGGCAGGGTTCCGTCATAGCAATAAATTTGAAAATGCATCGGTTTATTCATAGTTGTGTTCCCAAACGCTTAAATCACTTTCACTTCAGGTCATGGACAAAATCTTCTCAGTTAACAACACGTTCTAGTTAGCTAACATGTTTATTGTGCACAAGCATTAGGGTTGCTGTCAAAACAAACGATATACATAAACGAAAGTTGTAGCCTATGGATTCAAAGTAAAAAGAGCTGTTACTTTTTGCAAATTCATAACATGAAATCAATGGCAAGTTCCTAATTCCAACTAATAGTCGTTCGGGAAAGATCAAGGTTTCATGTAAATTAAACAGTGCAGACGTGAAACAAAAGGAAAACTTCGTGGAGCCAGTTGCTTTCTCCAGTAACGGAACAAGTTTTCACAGCAGCAATTTTGTTTTATTACTACATAGTTGTACTGTTTGCATGAGTGTTATTATCGTATCGTATCAGTGTTTTATATCGAAACTTGAATTGAAGACAAACTTACCAGGAGTCTTGGAACTGCATATGGCATCCAGGGAAAAAGAGTGTTGAAAACGATTAATATTACAGAAATATAAGAAAATTCCAAAGCAGAAACTACAGGTGATCGTCAAAGCATAAACTCTAACTCACATCCTTTTCCTGTTGGACCGAGTGTTGTAGGATAGACGACGTCTGTAGGTCAGTCGCTGCACCATCTGAAACAAAAATTGCATAAATGAAAAGAAGAAACACTACATATTTCATCTGTAAATGCATCAACTAGTCCGATGTATGGATTTCCGAAGATTAACTCAGATTGCTATAGGTAAGGTAAATCCTACGTACTTTCAACTTGTTGGTGATCGAAGAGAATGACATTGAAGCGCGCGATGCATCTTGAGCATTCGACCGTCTGAACATGCGATCATGTTGTACATAGCACGTGTGTGTGAACATGGTTGACAAATTTGAGCGAGAATCAACTCCACTCATGTCGTTGTGGTCGTGTTATTGCGTTGTCAGTGGTAATTCAAGGCTTCTTTTGTAGCCAGGGGTATCAAGCTTTCTCTAGTAGAACGATTGGAGCATTGTCAGTTGTCAAAGTCGCGAAATATGGAACAAATTGAACGCATCTTGGAAAACGATGTAAACATTGACAACTTTGGTGGCCAACAGTCGGAGAAAGACGACAACTCTAGTCACTCAGTTGTTACAAATAAAACTAAAGTAGCAGAAGAATTAGAAGAAGAGCGTGAACCTAGAAATGATACCGTCTTCCATGAGAAACAAAAAGAACTGTCGAGTATTTCAATAACTTCTGGCGATTCCAAAAATTGCCTCTCTGCAATCGCCGAAATGTATTCAAGTTCAGATGAAGAAACATGTCCAGAAAATTCTACAGAGCCTTCAATTAATGAAAGTAAAATGGCTGAAGATGCTGGCAGCAAAGAAATGGTTATCAGTAACTTTCAAAGTATAGGTGTTAATCCAATTTTTGCTCAAGAAAGAGGTGCATCTTTGCAAGAGGAAAACAACAATTTGAATAGCAATAACTCAGCTGACACTGTACCACAGATTACAATGATGGTAGTACCAGAGCTGCTCAAGAAGCCTGAAAGTGGTGGAGGAACACTTGTAGAGTCGGAAAATGATAGACAAATACTTATGAAGACAGAGAATGATAGGCACACACTCATAGAAAGTAAGAGTGAAGGACAATCAATCATAGAACCTATAAATGAGGGAAGCAAACAAATGGAGTCAGAGAGTGATAGGCAAATACTCCTAGAACCAAAGGGTGATGGACACTTATTTATGGAGACCAAAAGTGATAGACACACAGTCATGGAGACTGAGAGTGTTGAACACACACCCACACAGTCTACAACAGATGAATGCATGCCCATAAATCCAGAGGGTTCTGAATGCACACTTTTCGGGTCTCAGAATGATGGACATTTACTCACACAGCCAGGAACCAATAGACGGACACTTAGAGAGCTAGGACGAGACACACACACACCTGTACAACAAGAAAGTTATGGATGTATCCTTGCAGAGTCTAAGAATAATGGAAACATGGAGGACGACAATGATGGACACATAGTAAAGGTTGAAAGTGGTAGACCCACAGTCATAGAACCACCAAATGATGGGAATGAGAACACCCTTAGCAAATTAAAGAGTGATGGAGACACACCCATGGAGACAGATAGTGAAAGAAACGTTCTCATAAAGAGTGAGAGTGGTGGATGTGCACTTATAGAGCCACTTAATGATGGGTGCACCCTTAAAATTTCTAAGAGTGATGGACACTCACCCATGGAGACAGATAATGAGGGAAACATCCTCATTAACAGTGAGAGTGGTGGGCATATGCTCATGAACACCGATAATAACAAACATAGTCTCCCAGAGCCAGGGAATGATGACCATACACTTATTACAGAGGCAGAGGGTGAAATATGTTCTTTTATAGAACCTAAAAGTGAGGAATGCTCACCTGTAGAACTAGAGAGAGAGGAAGACACACCCACATGCTCTGATACAACTCATCAAGTCTATGCTATGACCAGTATTGATAAAGAACTAGATATTATTGATGACAGTGAACAAGTTTCTCAGATGGGACAACATACAGTGCATGGAACTGAGGATAGCTCTTTAAGTGATAGTTCTTCAGATGATGAGAGCTCATCAAGTGAAAGTGAAAGCTCTGAATCCAGTTCTGAGTGAGTGAATGCCAAATTAAGTATTAAGCAGTGCTTGAAAAAAGTGCCATCCGGTTGTCCAGGACAAGTAAATTTTCCCTCTGGGCTACTTGTCCCAAGGGCAAGCTGGAATTTTTTTTTTCAAGCCCTGATTAAGTAAATTGTTTAATTATGACTTCATTATCACCCCTGGGGGAGAGGGGGGTACTCCCAGAAAAATTGGGTGGGGTTGTGCGGCCCACTTCCCAAAACCCTTACCCTATTTATGACCAAAATCTGTGATATTCCCTACCCTATTTATGACCTGACCAAAAATTCAAAACCCTATTTGTGACCTGACCCTTAAATCAAAACCCTGTTTCAGACTCGCGTTGTAATTAGTTCTCTAGTTCAGACCAATGTTAAATTAGCGTAAACATAATTTCGAAGGGTTTTTGTTGATTTTCTTTTTGATAATGATGAAAAAGTGGCTTCTTCTTAAAAACATACCCATATGAAGGCTAGGGTGTAAAAATCATACCCTATTTATGACCAAAATGGCTGAAAAACCATAGCTGTTCAATGTTACCTTAGTTTAGAGAAAATATATATACAGCTTCAATGGCTACCTGTTTTACTTTTTCCCTTGAAACAATAACAACTTGATGCTGTTTTACACCCTTCAACCTAAATATTGGTTTTTTCCTATCAAGAGGTGTTATGACTAGAATTTAGTGCGCTATAATATTATTGGTGACATAAAATTGTTAAACTGACGAAGATGCTCCCTATCTTAACTACCCCTCACTTTGCTTTGAAGTTAGGCTAATTCTTGGAATGCCACCTTTACAAACTCACAGTTAATTTTTCCATTATCCTCTTTAAGTTGATAAATATTTTAGCTAGTATTTCACTTACCTGTTGATGCAGCACTACAGTTCCTTTAGAAACTAATGAGCAACTACTTCACCCGTGACTTAACTTCAGATTTTCCTTTCTTTTCCCCTAGGCGAGTGATAAAGCCAGAACTTCTGACTAACCCAAAGTGAATTAAGATGTACATAAATGGAAATAGCTAGGTCACAATCAAATCTTTTTTTTTTTGATTTCTTGATTCATAATTTTTTTTCCCTACAAAATTGTAAGGGATGACCTGGAGGACATCAGAAAAGAGATTGAAAAAGAGGAAGAATACATTCATAGAGGCCCATTGAAAACAAGGAGTGAACTGTCAGTGAAGGTACATAGTATATCCTCTAGCTTATTTGTTTTTTGTTCATTTGTTTGTTCGTTCATTCGTTCATTTGTTGGAAACTTTGAAAATCAAAATCAAAATGGTGATGGAGAGTGTAAGGAAAATGCAAAAAACAGGTGTAAACAAATAAAGCTTCCATTAACGTGGTGGTTATCTCAACAAACCAGTTGGAATTGTTTCATGCGCAGAGTATTGTGATGGCCGCATCAAAATTTTGTTTAGAATATTATGAGCAAAAACACTGTCTTTATAATGGTAATGAACATCCTCCCTTGAACTCCCATCATAAAAAGGGTGCATAAAATATAGCCCTAAGTGACTTTTTGGAAAACTTTGAGGTAAGCAGCATTGAAATACCTCCCACCAATAATTATTGAAGGCTTTCGTGCAAAAAGGGCTTATAAAGCATTTTGGGCCGATTTTTATTTTTTGCAGGATCAAGCTAATTTTTGGCAGACTGGTTTGTTTTGATATGAAAAGAATCGTTGCATAATTGTTTTTGTTGATTTGCACTTTGTTTTCGAGAAATGCTATATATGCCCTTTTTGCATGAAAGCCTTCAATTATTATGAAGACATGATTGATCATTGCACTCAAATAAATGAAATTTCATCTATTCACTTGTGTTCTTCACCATCTACAGGTATATTATGAATTCACAATTTGACCAGCCGCCCAGTTGGCTTGATAGTTGGTAGAGTACTGCACCGGTATCGCAGAGGTCATGGGTTCAAATCCCCTTCAAGCCTGAATTTTTTTCAGGCTTCATTGCACAACTTCTTAACCCCTTACCCCCCCCCCCCCGCCCCCCAAGGGGAACGGCACTTTAAACGGCAAATAAAGACACTCTGCCTCTGTACAATATACCATTTGAAAGCCACTAAGCAGCTTATTTAAGAATTGACATCAGCTGCTATGAAGGAGGTAGACATTTTGAGAGAAATTGCTTTAAAATGCGAAAATGAACGACTTCAAATTGTGTATCAACCTTATACTGTATTTAAGGTATACCCCTAAACTGTAGCTTATTTAGCAGCTCTTAGTGCATAGCTTGATATGAAACATTTTCACAGTTTACTCTGGTTTTATTTATTGTCTAAAAAAATAGTGATAATTACTATTTCCTTTTAGACAATAAATAAAACCAGAGTAAACTGTGAAAATTGCAGGTAGTTATTTCAATCCTGGCTACCTCAAAATTTTCCAAAAGTCGCTGAGAACTTTATTCCATGCACGCCTTCAATTGTTATACACCTTGTCTCAGTTGCTGAGAACATTAATAGTAAAGTTACAATGTATAATTCTGTTTTAGGATCTTCCTGAAGTTCCAGATCTTGATATAACCATTGATGAAAATGTTCAGCTTGTGGAGCTTGGTGTTGTGTTCAGTACTGTTGAGTCATTTGGTAGGTTTGTTGTTTTAAGCAAACTAAACTGCAAGTCAAGAGGCAAGCATTCTTAGGAGGGTAGCCTGTGTTACAGTCGCCCTCCTTAAAAGAAAAAAATTGGAGAGAGCGTCTGTGTGTTGCCACTGAAAATTGTGTTCCTTGCTTAAATTTTCTTGCATTAAAACTGTTTCAGTGTAATAACATCTGACCTGCCAAAATATTTGTTCAGCACAACCGATAAAATGCAAAGAGCAGCGTTCAACGAAAACTTTTTTAAACCACAACTGGTTGGTAAATCAATCAGGTCATTTTCTACACATTTCAGGTAAAATCTCTTGGCCTTGAACCACAAATGCTCTCACCCATTATTTTTTTTTTTTCGGAGAGGTTGGGTGTAACACAGGCTAACATCTTGACAGTCCAGGTGCATATATCCAGACTGGCCACCCTATTGTTCCACTTAGATGCTGACACAATAACTGAGGATTATTTTTCCTTGGATGTGTACTAGAAACTTGAAGGTTGTTTTCAGGGATACAGTTTTTCTTCCCCACAAGCCAAATGCACCTGTAACCAGCAATCAGTAACTCTGGTTTCTATTGTATGCACAATGACTAAAGATAGTATCACTACAGAGACTTCTCTAGACATGACGCAAGTCTGTTTTAAGAATCCATTTATAGGGACACTGTTTTCAAAGCAACATTGCTTGATCCTCCTCTTTATTATCTATCCAGATTAAAAAAAAACAAAAACAAAAACAGAAAAGTATCTGATTCCAGTTTAAGTATCAACTGATTTTGATGTAATTGATCATGTAGCATGCTCTTGCTCTTTCTAGTTGTAGTAAAAGCTTTGCCGCAGACTCCAGCTTTGGATTCAGATAGTGTTCTTTTCCTAGAGAACAGATCCTGTCTTGGCTTGGTATGACAATAATGATGAAGTTATAACTCACATTACTTGTTAATTGTCATCCTGCTCTAAACTTAATCGATCTTCCTTAACTTTTTAAATTCTTCCTAGGTGGGTTCTTTGTTCAGATATTGTATATTATAACCTTTTTTTAGTGACCTTCACTGAATGAACCTCTATTTTGCAGCATTGTTATGACAAAACTTTTTTAATTGTGGATTGGTTGAAGGATGCTATTTGAAAAACCATTGAGCTTCCAAATATTAGAATGAACTTGTAAAACTTTAATGTCCTATGCTCCCCTGGGGTTGTAAAGGAGTGATGATGATATTTATTGTCTTTCCTCTTGACAGGTTTTTGAGACATTTGGACCTGTGCAGACCCCATTTTACTCTATCAGATTTAACATGGACAGAGACATCAGTGATAAAAATGTCCATGTAGGAGACAAAGTATTCTATGCTCCTGATATGATGGAGTTTTCCAACTTTGTGTTTGTGGCCCAGCTTAAAAAGTATGTTCATCTGTCAGTAGTTTAAGAGATGTGGATGGGGTGGGCTAATGCTAGGAGTGACAAATAGTGAAGTCCAGGGATGCCAACCTAAAAAACTCAAAATCTGGGAGATTGCCAATTTCACCTCGTTTGACCCTAAAAAAAGTTGTTCAAAGTAGAACTCCACTAATTAGACTGCAAAATGCATCAAATATCCAGCATCCCCCCTTCAAAAAAAAAAAATTAATGCCAAAAATTGGCCAAAACGTTATGTGAAAAATGTATTTTATGCACTTTCATTTGTATTGTGTGGGAGATTTAGTGACCCATATGGGAGACTGGTAGCCTGCATAGCTTGGTGGTTTAAGCACTTTTTAAGTAATTTGAGCTCATTAATGCGGCTTTGGCACTTATTATCGTGGCTTTGCCACTTTCTTATCTCGTTCAAATTGCTTAAAAACCGCCAAGCTACGCAGGCTGGGAGACAGTGAGATTCAGTCTGTGTCAGGGAGACTCCTGGATAATCCAGGAGGGTTGCCATAGATACAAGTCTGAGAATGCTCAAGATGCCAGGACCCTCTCTTGAAAATCTAAGACTGAGACTTGTGCCATGTTAGACAATAGACCATTTTACAGTTGTCTGCTCAATGGCCTGGCCTTTGGATGGCAGCGAGACTGAAGTTGACTTTGTTTTGATACAGACCTCACTGCTTTTGTTGTGTAAAACAAGTTGTTTTGATGCTAACTAGGGGCATTTACATGACAAAAGCAGTGAGGTCCGTATCAAAACAAGGTCAACTCCAGCCTCGCTGCCATCCAAAGGCCAGCTCACTGAGCAGACGACTGTAAAATGGTCTATTGAAACACAGAAAAACAGCACTTTGTGACTCATCATCAAGGCACCCAAGATTTTGAGATCAGATTGAAAGTTTCCAAGACCCAGTAATTTAAATTTTTTTAAAATTTACATACATACATACCTACATACTTTATTGACTTCCCCTAAGAGGCTTTTCAAACACAATGACTTAAATTTAAATAAGTACAACAATAAAAATAAGATGGCAACAATAAAGATCTACTACCCTAAAAAGTATTTACACTAATATTTAAGAATCTATAAAATCCTTTACCAGTTTACGTTTTACGTTAAATTTAAAAGCAGATACTGATTTAAAAGTTCTAAGATAACTATTCATAGAGTTCCAAATACTGTTCTATAATAAAAAGTTCTTTAACCACTAGCAGTCTTGAAAAGCAGAATATTGAGCATCTGTGAACTTCTTGTGGTACGCCTGCTTATTTCTTCTCGCTTTATGAATTGAGAGGAAAGGTACTCTGGCACACAGAATGTTAGGCATTTAAACATCCTGTTTGCAGGCATACCACAAGAAGCTCACGGATGCTGAATATTCCGCTTTTCAAGACTGCTAGTGGTCAAAGTACTTTTTATCATAGAACGGTTAGTATTTGGAACTCTATGGATAGTTATCTTAGAACTTTTAAATACTAAAAAATATTAAAATTACTAAAACTTGATAGAAACACAGAGAACATGAAGAGAGAAGCCTAAGCCGTGTATTACACTGTGATAAAACATAACGAGCATTTGAGAACACGAGGGAAACGTAGAAAACACGAGCCGCATGGCTTAGGCATCTTCATTTGCTTTATGATGTAGATTTTACATGTGGTGAGTAGAAACAACAAAGTACACAGATCGACAAACTGACGCAATTTAATACCACTAAAGTGTTACGTGCCTCATCTTCAAAACTTTCTGCTGCTTCGCAGAGAACTCCATGACAAATTTCTTCAAAGAAAATGTTTTTCACCATCTCTAACAAAAATGTTGACTAGAGGAAATGTGGTGAAAAACAATATAACACACTTTTTCTATGTTTTATACTCTGATAAAACACAGGTTTTTGACCAATCAGAGTGTGCATAGGGTCCTATCTATATTATAATTCTTAAATATAGCTCAGTTTGATCATCTTTCAGGTTAAAAGGATCTGATGCTTCCTGGGAACATGATGAAGAACCACCACAAGAGGTGAATGACACTAAAAATTAATAACAGTCAAATTTCTTATTTTATTTATTTAGCCAAAGACTTCCTCTTGATGGTCAATATTTTACGGTATAAATTTTTACAGTAGATCATTAGTCAATCAAAAGTGTGATGTGTCTTTAGCAGAGAAAATAGCTGAACAATTGATTCATGCTTTAACATGCATTGTTATCTGACTGAGATAATAACCTTGTTGTGATTGGCTGAGAGCAGGCCAATTTATTGTTAATTTTTAATTTGCATTGCAGTGCAAATTAATGTGCGTGCATTGGCAATTTTCTCTGTCATGTAGTAAATTAGTTTATTATATGGTTAGCTCCGTGAGCGGGCAAGATGAATCAAATCCTGTGCTGTGATTGGCTACCCGAGCGGGCAAGATGGAGCTATCTTGCCCGCACGGGACTACCTGCCGTGTCCCACAAGAAAAATTTCCCCGAAAGTCTTATAATAAATCGTTTATTGACCAAGGTTGTTCGGTCAAGATGGCTGGATATTGGCCTTGTTCTTTTTTGTGAGTTTATGGACCTCGACTCCGTCTTGGTCCATAAACTTGCAAGAAAAGAACTTGGTCAATATCCAGCCATCTTGACTGAACAAGCTTGGTCAGTAAAC
This sequence comes from Orbicella franksi, assembly GCF_964199315.1. NCBI lineage: Eukaryota > Metazoa > Cnidaria > Anthozoa > Scleractinia > Merulinidae > Orbicella > Orbicella franksi. The sequence continues at coordinate 9,335,455 of NC_138152.1, read as the reverse complement.
TGTATAAATTAATTGTATGAAAGCTCAGTCAATTAAGGATTTGCTCTACTCGAGATATTTGAAAATTCTTTCTCAAACTCATTTATTTAATAATTCATCAAGTTAAAACAAAAAGAAAATCACAACTGTGAAGGAGATTAGGATAGCCGCTCTTAATTAGCGTAGATTTTGATGATTTTTCTTCTCCATTTACTCCTTAGTTTTAATATTTCGATTGAGAAGATATATCAAACACTCGAGACTGTGTTTCATTGCTGTCCAAACACCTCAAATTTCGTCAAAAATACTCCACAGTGCACCGTATTTTCAACTCTCTTCTTGGTGTTTGGATATCCTGATGAAGCACTGTCTCTCGTGTTTGATTTATTCAAATTACACTCGCCTGAAGGCTCATGCCATTCACCCCATGACCCTGATAGTGTGAATCCTTAATTGAACTTGCATTCATATGACTACCTTTTCTTATCATTATTGATGCAAGCAGGAAGTTTGGAGAGAAGAAGAACAGTAACAGTCACCTTGTGGCACAATGTGAACTTCATTCAAGTTTGGAGTTCTCTCCAAATGCTCTCAGCATATCATAACTGGATGATGCACAGCTAAAAGCGTGGATCAAAAATTATTTTAAACAAACGTTGCCAATGGAGATTAATTCCTCTCGCATAGCAAAGTTTACTTTCCTCACATCATGGACGTACATCTTTGAATTATGATTATGATGCACTCTCACATATGCTAAGTTTGATATCTATGTTATAATATTACTTGAAAAGAGGCATCTATCTATGAACATATTAAGTTAATTATGCTGTGAAGTTGTGCATTGAACTTATTTTTGCGTGCCAAAAACACAAAAATGGAATCCTTATGACGAGACTAAAGAAAAGAACCAAAATCCTGACGCTCACACAGTAAAATGCCATTATGTTTATTTCAGGCCATTGAATATTCTGATGACGAGGAAGAATCTAAAGCGAAGGCCAGTAAAAAGAAAGAAAGGTAAAAACCACAGTATGTTGATCACAGTTAAAAGCAGGAGTTTGATTTAGGGCCAATCACTGGGCAAATTGAATACTGTATCTGTGAGGATGATTTTACCCGCCTAGTTTGACCATCTACAGGAACGTTTTTCTCATAAAGAAGTTCAGTTCAAAGAGTTTTTCCAGTCTGTTAAAACCAGTTGCCCTCCTGTTGAAAATGTTAATGAAACCCCTATAAAAGATGTCAAAAATAAACACGTGTGGCTTGCGTCACATAATTTAAATTAAATCTTGTTTCATTGATCAGGCAACTGGGGTAAAACACCTTTTCTAATAATTTACAGAATGGCTAGAAAAGAGCCGTGTGCAAGTGATGTTAAGAAAGAGAGTGGAAACGGTGACTGCCAGGGACCTATCAGAGGTTTGTAAATAACAATGGTGTTTCTTGTTAAGATAAGTGAATTAAAGAAATTACTGAAAATGGCTATGTCAACTTCACTTCCAAGGATGTGAAGTGCACAGAGATGCAAGCCCACTCTTTTGTAAAAAAAAAAAAGGTTGGGCCTAACGTAGTTTTAGTGGCGGAACTTACTTGATGGAATGCTATGATTGCATATTTACAGGTTACATGTAATGGTTTGAAATTGGTTAATTTGTCAATTTTATCGCGATGGGTCAATAGACATGAGCCATATTGTACTAAATCACAGGAATTTGCTGGATCAGATAGCTGACATTGTCAGTGGCTGGAACAAGTGGCTGTAAGGTGGAACACTTGACTCTAACATGTAGCATGTGACTGTATTAGTTTGCACACTTGGTTAGAGATAACAGTGTTTTGACCAAGAACACAGTGCACCCGCACCGGCTCCATAAATTGATTTGAGTGTCTGGTCATAAATATCGCAATACAGTTAAACCCCTATCAAGCGGCCATCTATTGAACGGCCACCCCTATTAGGCGGCAAGTAATCCAAGTGCCAATGAGGTTTTTTCTATTGTTTTTACCTCAGTGTGTTAAGCAGCCAGCCCCTTTTAAGCGGCCACTATCCATTTCCCTGAGGGTGGCCGTTTAATAGCGGTTGAACTGTATTTATTTTTACAGGTGACAGGAAAAGAACTTGGCAAAGTCGTGGGAGAGGACAACTAAGCAATCAGAACCAGAATCAGGCAGTCCCTGACACCAATCTCCCTCCATTACAACACCCAGCTTACAGATTCCCTGTTCCTCAGCCAGGGGATTCCTTACCTCCCCAGGCCTCACCTCATGCGGTGCAGAGGCCTGCCTTTCCACCACAGAGCCCGTTTATGAGCTACCCAACACAAGACTTGCCTCCCTTTGGGATGAGACACATGGTGCCCCCAAGAGGGCTACCTCCAAGAGGTCCATTGAATATGATGCCACCACAGGCTATGGGACCTTTCCCTGGGCCAAATCCTGGTCCTATTGGAAATGTACCCATTCCCTCGTTTTCACCATCTAGGCCCTTGATTGGTGCTCAGCAGGTGCCGGGACACTGGCCAGTGGGTCCACCACCAGGATTTGTTCCAAGATACCCCATGCCAGGTCCCAGGGGAACTAATATTGGTTTTGGTCTGTCCCCACCCCCACCCCAACCTCCTCCACCTCTTCCTCCCCCTCCCCCAAATCTTTGAGGTTTTTCTCGTGTAGAAGAATTTTCAAATCTTTAAGGTGGAACTCCATGTACATATTTTTTTAAAACTTTGTCAAAAGTCGCGTCTTATCCTGCTAATCAAAATGTCATAATACCTTGCCATATAGCTAATGTCATTATTGTGTAGACATATCAAAATTACTGATGTAAGTTTATTTGTAAATGCTTCACGGTCTCGAACACTGTCATTAAACAATAAATAGCCAATAGTCACTGAGCAGTCTCTGTCTCTGGCGAGGATCCATACCGGTTTCCAACGTTTTGCGGAAAACGGTGAAATTTTTCAGAATGACTCAAAAACCCAGGAAAGGAGACTTAAAGGATTTTAAATCCAAACGATTTCATGGAGGAGCATGCCCTCGGATCCCTCCAGAAGCTTGCGCATTCCGCACTCGTTATTCCAAAGATCGGTCACCACTTCACCTAAATACGCACGTGGTTGTTGTTCATTGCGTAAACAGAGAGCAAATGAGAAAAAAAAGACAACATTTAGAGACTTAGAAAAAACCAATGAAGAGTTTTATAGTCATTCAAGTCACAAAGGGGATCTATTGTTCCGGCTGTTCTTAAACCCTCGTCCACACTACGAAAACGGAGGTTTCACTCTGAAAACGCGCATCAAATGTTTTCCGTGCACTCTACCCCGGAGGAATTTCTAAACCCAACAATCAACTGGTTGGATTTGTGTTTGAAAAAGCCTGGGCAGGGAAGTCACATGATTCTCGTGACGTCATCGTTTTCAAAAAGTTCCGTTTTCAATGTTTTCCGTCCACACGAAAACGAGAAGCCGGCGTTTTCAAATTCCTCGGGTTTGAAGAACGGTTTCGAAAAGCTCCGTTTTCGTGACGGATTAGTGTGGACGGTAGGCCTAACAGAAATAAAGCTGCCTTTTCAAATTCCTTCGGTTTGAAGAGCGTTTTCGAAAAGCTCCGTTTTCGTGATGGATTAGTGTGCACGCCAGGTCTTACCCTAGAAGTAAAGCTGCGTTTTCAAACTTCTCTTGCGCGCTGTGGACGGGGTCTTGGTTGACCAATGAACTTCAGGTATAATATACAGCTGTTTCAAGAAGGGTTGTCCTACGAAAGTGCAGAAGCGTACGCGACAATGTCGAAAGGTATTATGGGTAATAGCAACCTACGGTTGATTCAAGCTAAAGGCATTTCATCATGACAGAGGGACACAGCACAAGCACGTATATTTATACTTTTTCTTCCTGAAGCTTAAACAAGAAATGCCAAACTATTACTACCATTAATTGGCATATCAATCGGCATTGTCGCGTTCGCTTTTACGCTTTTGTCGAACAACCTTTGTCGAAACAGCCGTATATGGAGTTATACAGAAATCTTGGCTGTACTAGTACTACAGTGTCTCCTTTCATCGCCAGTTTTAATGTAGAAAGGTTGCTCTTTCTGCACCGACAAATGCAACAAGAAGCAACGAAGGTGTTCGTAAAGTGAACTTGTGATGAATAATAATCAGTAAGAAAAAATTTGCATTGTAAATTTGTAACCACGATCATTTTCGCACTTTCGCAATTTTTCTAATCTTCTAATTTGCTTTGAGGCGGACTGAAGATCTTGAAATCTTTTACTGAGTCGCCAGCCAGAATGAAGAGAAAACATAATGGTTACGTCGTAATGATTAGTTCCTTGGAAGAATGGTGGTGCCCCACCGATATAAGATGGGGTGGTTGGGGTTCCTTGTTCTACTGATAGCAAGGGATTAAGTTCAAGACATCGAAAACCTGCCGTAGGGGAGAGAGTCCCTTTCCACTTCTGCAACATTGGCGCAACAATTTTAACGTGTGCCCACTTTCTGCAACACTACACACAACAATACTCATGTAATCGTACTTTTTTATTATTACTACTCTCTCATCTTTTGTAGAGTATGGCCTACTTTACCTAACAAAACGTAATTCAGAAAATCTAAACAAGGAATTAAGTATCTCCCACCCCCAACCCCCCCCCCCCCCACATTCCTAATCCCACTACACCCCCTCCCTCCTTGAGCGGGACGGGTTGACTCATCACTCAAACTTGAAGTATAATTTCTCTCCACTGTTTGCAATACTCGTCTATCATTGTTTTGTTTAGAATTTCTTCGTTCAATATTTCTACTTGATGGGTTTCTATATTATTATCATCTAACTTGAGATTGTATAATCTTGTCTTCTTGTTTGGAGAAATTGAACGGTCTTGTGAAAACCTCAATGGATTTCCGATTTGTGGATAATGATTTGTAATATTTAATATTCACTGATGTGGTATAAAATTTACTGAGTCACTAACTAAAGATCAAGACTGCGCGTTGAATATCTTCCGCTATCCACCGACACATAGGTTGTTAACTATTTCAGTAAATTAAGCTTTAAAGAGAAAGGCTGTCCTAAGGGTACCTCACAATACCTAACTGCATTTATTACTAATAGCAGTTTATCGTTGCTTAATAAGTCGAAGTTGACTGTGTACAATCGCGAAGGATGGAAAACTACAGATACACGTACGTCAGCGTGCACTTTCACCCTTTCATAGGATAACCTTTCTCGAGACAGCTCCAGATCAAACTTATGATATCGCCGTTAAACCAAACTGTTCTGTTACCAAATACGAAATGTTCTGTTGCGAAATTCTTCGCGCGCGATTTGCAAACCAGTGCAATGTAAGCCGTGCGAAAAAAAAGAACAAAAAACCTCTACCCACCGCCTTGTTTAAGAGCTGTTGCAGTTCCATGCCTGCTAAACTCTGTCAAAATTCTCTTATACCTAGTCTGGCCAATCAGAACAAACATATTGTCTTTTTTAGCCAATAAGGAACAAACTAAATCCACCCGTGACTGTTTTCGCGAATTTTCCCGCGCTTTTCACAGGCTGCAAGGTTTTCCACGTGTGTATTTGACCCATGACAATTCGAGTGTGATGTGATTACAGTGACTTTGGATTTACAAAAGTCGTTAGAAAAGACCGTTCTGTACTAAACGTAGCCTGCTATAAAGACGCTTTTTGAGCGCGTGACGAGCTGGAAAGCGTTTCCGTAGGCACTAAAGTACTATGGTGAATATATAAAAGTAATTTCACATTCTTAAACAAGAAAGCATTCAAATGCCTTGTGAACGTATGATAAGAAAATTCCTGTTCAATTCTGATTCATGTCTTACATTGCCAACCTAGAATCAAACCTATTTACCCTCCTTCCACATGCTTATTTCACGAGACTACTTTAATTTAAAATCAAATTGTGTCATCTGATATTCATAAAACAACTTTATAAAAAAGTGCATAGAGACCAATCCATTCGCTCGGGCTTCTGGATCACGACTGACTTTTAACTTATCGTCTTGTCGCGCAGGGATATATTTAGTGTTATTTACTCTGGTATTGTGCTGTAGAGGTCCTCAAATGTCTGTTTAAAGTGTGTCTTAAGTGCTGGACGCTTGAACTTCAGTGTTGGTGTGAGAAGGCCATTTTCTACTGTGAATATCTCTGGTGTCAGAGAAATCGCCTTGACCTGAAACAACAACAACAAAAAAGAAAATTGAAAAAGCCGAGCGCGTTAGATCTTCTTCTCCAGACAACGCGTGTCACTCGTCTTGCAATTTTTTCGCATTTCCAAACCCCTGGAAGCTTGTCACAATTACTCCTCTATGTGTCCTAACATGAACTCCCGCCTCACTGTTTTGCGAATGTGATGGAGCAATGTCACTCGTGCTGGATAATTACAAACAGTGCTCTCGACGAGATAATACGTCTTCTTTCTAGTTTTAATACCCGTGAGCAGCTCATCATGAGACATGAAGTTCCTTTAATTCACATTGATCTACATCAGGTGACAACAATTGAGGAAGTGACTGCATAGCTTTTTTAACACTCTCGCAGGAGAAGAATTGAGTGTGCAGAAACGAAGGTATATTTAAAGTGAGACTAAGCTTTACCTGTTCAAATGACTTGAGCTGCTCTTTCTTACCCTCTGCGATCATCTGATCTAAAATGGCCTTATTTACTTTCTACAAATAAAATAAAAACCAAATATATCAGTAAGGCTGAATCTCATACAACTGTAAGTAAGAGCTTCTTTCCAGACTCGTTACAAAATGACGGATTGGCGGGACGTAACCCGTCAACAATGGATGATATTTCCCGCAGAAAAACACAGGTTGCCACCGAACAGTTTCCGCCAAAAAGGCAGGTGAGTTAGCAGTCTGCTTGTTTCCCACCAAAAATGACGCACAGAGGTGGATGATATTTCCCGCCGAAAAACACAGGTTGCTATCAAATATTTCCCGCCAACAACAACGGGCGTGTAAGCGGTTGTTTCACGCCAAAAAAGACGCGCAGGTAGAGGATATTTCGCGCCGAAAAACACAGGTTGCCGCCGACCATTTACCGCCATAAACAAATGCACCTTAAAGTACCTCATTGGTGCACCATGAATCCATGTCTCCTTCGACGCCATTCTTATCCGCCCACTTCTGAACGGGATCCTTCTCTGGCACGACCACAGCTATCAGACAGGACTTGGGTAAAGAAAAAAATAAAGCTGTCAGGAAAGGCACGTAACAAAATAAAATACCAGTGGAAAGACGTGATGGGATATGTTAAACTTGGTAAAGGGATAAGAAAGTTATTAACCTGCCAGTGACACGAGCTACTGACTTCAGGCAAGGCAGGGCTAAGAACAAAACCATTGACTGATAAAACAGTTTCCGAGAATACCGCCATTTTACCATCTCTTCAGTTTTCCATCTCCCCATTCAGAAATCGAGCCTTTTGCTCCCCCTACTCCCAACACCGCTGATTAAAATTACGTCCCGCTGTCCCTGTAATTGGAGCAACATTGTGCCGTATTCTTGCCCAGAGGCGTATCAAAGACTGCCCGCGTTATAGGAAACCTAACAAAATCTGCGGGGGGGGGGGGGGGGGGGAATGAGTGGCGATAGATTGGCATCTCATCTTGGGGGGGCTAGTCACTCACGTTACAGGAACCGGAACAACCATCAGCAATTCTCTCAAAGAAAGAAGTCAGATTAAGAGCCAGCAGAATTTTAATGTCGATAACGTGTTACCTTTTTACTGTCGCCGTGTACATAAACTTGGTGGACCAAAGAACACTGAGTATAAACTGTCTCAATCTTCTCGGGTGCAATATACTCGCCCTATAAGAAATATGAAAACACACACAAAGTACTAAGTAAGTGAACCTTCGAGTGCTGTGAAAATAGCTGTCTGTGAATTCTCGAAGACGAAAATACCTACTTGTTCGCTTTTGTACCTGTATTTAAGAAATAGAGCACTTTTTGCGTGTTTACATAGCTTCATCTAAATACGAGGGGGTTCGGAAAATTCGAGACAGTTATGCAGAACTGAGACGCAGTCGAGGGTTTGCATAACTTTCGTGAATTCTCCCAACTCCCTTAAGTGTTTAGACGAGGCTATGTAAACACGGAAAAGTACTCTTGCTTTTATGAAATAATTCTCAAAAATACGCGCGAATCTAAAACGCAACAACCATGTTTACATAGAGGTTTTCATAAAAACTAGTAGAAATGTTGAGCTTTACCTGCGACAGTTTGAAGATATGTTTCTTTCGGTCTATCACCTTCAACGTGCCATTCTGAAACAACAGAGAAAAACCCTTTTAGAACAAGATTGACAGCTGCTTATAAGGGTTACGACAAAGTCGTTACATGTCTACAAATTTAGCTTGAAACTACAGTGACAAAGCGACGTGTGGTTTAATTTAATATTGTCACGCAACGCTCTTACCTCAGAGACTTAACCCTCGCCGGGTCGAGAGTTAATTGTAACAAAACGTGTTTTTGGAAGGAAATGCTGGTCATAACACGAATGGAGGTCGTTGTAAGATGTGAGGATTAGCTTTTGGCAATTACACGCGTTCTAAATCTCGGACTTGAAGTTGTGTAAGCTCCCCAGATTTTGTCGAAGTATTGTGAAAATGTTACCACCAAAATTTGCATGAATGTTTGGGAATTGTAAGCCCTGTGAAAGTACAGAGTTTGACAATGACACTCACTGGTTGCCATTCCCCCACGTCCCCCGAGTGAAGCCAGCCATCCTCGTCAATGCTTTCTTTCGTCTTCTCCTCGTCATACAGGTATCCCTTGAACACATTCGGCCCGTAAAAGCACACCTAGCGCATGACATCAGAAAAGGGCCAATCAGAACAAGAGAGCTTGATTGTGAAAAAAAAAAGAAGACTCAAAATTGTCATAAAAATAAAATCCTTCACGTGTGATTCAGTGATTTTCTCACCTCGCCTTTTCCGTCCTTGGCGTAATATTCCATCTCTGGAACGTCGACGAGTTTTATTTTGTTGCATGGCAACGGAGGACCCACGTGACCTATGATAAAAAAGAGGGCAAATAAAGGACTATAGTAGAACGGTTATCCAATCATGTGACCAGTCGGAATCTGGTTTCCGAAAATTGACTGAGGCGGCGGCATTTGGCCAAAGAATATAGCACAACCAACAGAACCACGCTAAGGGATCTTAGTCACCGCCATTTTGAGATACTATGAGAGAAACTTGAAAATAGTAGTTTACTAAGGTAGAAAACACCAAAGAGATGATAGTAAACCAGAAAGGAACAAAGATGGTTAAAGATGGAGAAGATTAACAAGGCCGGATTAGAAACAACGAATATGAAACAGTTAGGCTTATCTTTTCGAGATGTCCAAACCGTGACGTCACTTCTTAAATCTTTTCATGAAATCGAATCTCGTTGACTTTTTTGGAAGCCCCGCGAGAGTTGCAACGCAGGTCGCAACGACTCATAGTTTCAGCCAAGTTGGAGCGGAGAAAAACAGAGATTGATAATATAAATAACATCTGATGTTGCTACGGCGACGTCGAGAAAGTCAAACATAGTAACATGACGGTGATGTTACACGAGCCAAATAGTAGTTAAAACTCGATGTCGCGTAACATGGCGCTCAGGGCGACTTTCAACGCAACATTTCGTTGCAGTAACATGTTGCAAGTTTTTGAAAGCGATTCAAAAACCTGCAACATGGTTGCCCAAGTTCCAATGTTGCGCCGCTAAAAATCGGATCGTGTAACATCACCCTAACACGAAGTTCAATTTTTCGCGCAACAATGTCACGCGGGAAATCATCGTTCCGAGTTGTTTCTCGTAACACCCCCTTAGAGTCAACAATACAAACAATGTCCCGCCAATTTCTAACAAGGATTAAACAAACCATCAAAAACTCTAGATAATTCACGCAAGCGCTGACACGGGGACAGGACGACACTTTCGATTTGTAATTGATTTCTTTTCTCACCGTAAGTCTGATCACCAATCATCTGCAAGGTGGCAGCAGCCGTGGTCTCAGTCTGACCGTAACCTTCAAACACCTGACGAAAAAAGACGAATGGATTGAGCAATGTTGACAAATAATTTTGTTTTTACTTCAATCAGTTTACTGAAAAAGTAACGAAATGTAGCAGGGACCCTTAAAGAAGCTCAGTCACGGTTTTTTTAGTTATTTTGACCACGTACAAAATTACCTTTAAATTGAAGGAAACCTGAAAATAATAGTTTACTAAGATAGAAAAACACTAAAGAGATAATAATAAACCCATAAAGGAACAAGGATGGTTAAGGATGGAGAAGATTGACACAGATTACCAACGACGATCTTCAAAAATTTAGGCTTAACTTATCACGATGCGCAAACTTTGACGTAGCTCCTTTAATTTTGAAGCCTCGGTTTTGTACCTGGGCTAAGCAGAAAATTTTGACCTTTTGAAATAAAATAATTATGCGATTCAGACCCACAGTAGAGTGTTCACAACATGTATTTCTTTGTAGCATTTTTTTCTTCTTCTTAGTAACAAGAAACTGTACAAAATATCGGAGGGATCAAGAGATAGGATGTATTTAGTTAGAAATCCTGAGTGTTTTACTCTTACGATTTTTTATTTCGTAACTACCTGACAACCAAGGGCGCATCGCAGGAAGATCATAACATCATCGCGGAGTGGAGCAGAACCAGAGATGAGGAATCGAACCCTTCCGCCAAGTGAATTCTGCAAAATAACAATGATCCCCGTATTCCAGTTTTGAACTTGCTGAGGGTCTCGAACGATTTATAGATTGAGATCAACCAGTGGACATTTTCGGGAAGGAAAACAGCAATGAATAAATTAATGAGAATCATGCGCGTGCTGAATAATAAAATGAACAATGATAGGGCAGATGGCCATTGCTATAGGTTTGCCTGGATTTAACGATCTTGGACGTTCGTTGACCCTATTTTTCTTTCGATGGATCATTTCCTCTACCGATTTTCTACGTTTAGCGAAAAAACGAAGAAAATCTATCGATTTGAAGTTTCAATTTTTGCAACATGCACCATCGAATTCCGTTCTTTCTAGCTCTTCGTTTATCTATGCTTAACTCGTTATCTGACTGTAGTAAAAATCTAAAAAAAATCTATCGACTGGAAAATTTTCGCGCGAACGTCATTAACCTCGTGTGAAAACGCTCTATAGTTGACAACGTTCAGCTTTTAATAAAAACCTAGTCATCACCAACCTGGATTTTTCTGAACACTAGATAATCCCAGATGCTGTCCTTCCGTACAATATTTCTACAAAGAAATGAAATTAATGAATTATTAGTAGACAAGTCAACGTAAAAAGAGAGGAACTAAGGCCAACATACCTGTCTAGTTCTGCCTTCTTGGAGCGCATGGCCATGTTAAAAAGAAAATTCTTGACCGGACTGGATGAAACCTGTTTTATAACCTAAAACAATGACAAGAAGAACGTTAAGGCCGTCACACAGTAAGGGGGGTGCTGTGGGCATGTGAACCGGGGCCAAGGTCGACCGATCGATCACTCAACACTTTAGTTTAACACGTTGCGCCTAAGAGTTAACTAAACTCGATCAAAACACTATTAACAATAAACATTCAGTTATGCACAGTACAAATCTGAATATTATTGATAGGCCTGTAAATATACAGTCAAAGGTCTACAGTTCTCAATTTACTACTAAAACTAGCAACATTGCTAGCCTGCGAACAGGCTCCCGGCGAGGACGGAAAAAAATTTCGCCGAGCGCGAAACAGAAAAATTCGGAGAGCGAAGCCATCGGGGCGGGACAGGCTGCGAACAGGCTCCCGGTGAGCTCCCGCCCCGACCGCTCTGCTCTCCGAATTCTTCTGTTTCGCACTAGCCGAAATTTTTTTCTGTCCTCGCCGGGAGCCTGTTCGCAGGCTACAACATTGCTGGTCAGTTTCAGTATTGTGGACAATCTATTCCAGAGCTGTGTGCAAATGTAGGTAAACAAGTTCTTCATAAACTTTAAATGAAATCTGGGTAAACATAAATTGACGCCATACACACAAAAATGTGTTGTAGCTTCAGGAGACGGTTTGCAAGAGCTGTGCACAAGATGTAACGTTGGCAATTCAGGTCATGTTGTCCCTGCAGCACGACACACGAAAACAAACCAGCTGGATTTCAGGAAACATGTTGGGGGAACAGGAATTGCGGAACAGTTTGCCGTAAAACACAAATAATGCCAAGCGAAATACTTTCAGTGGGCAGTGCTCTTACTATTAAAAATGCACTGAATCACTGTATGCTTAAGTCAGACAAATAAAGCTGGAATATGAAGAAAACAAACTCACTCTATCATACACTCTGTTTAACACTCGAGGAACCGAGATGAAAATAGTTGGTCTGAAAGAGGATAAAAATAAGAGGGCAATTAACATCAATAACAAGTTCAGTTTTCTTGGTAACGTTATCCTGCATGAGGCGCAAACTTACTTAAGAGCTTGCAGGTCTTCTAGAATGTTCCTTGCATTGCCACCAAAGAATCCTACTTTACCACCATACGTGAATATCATCAACTAGAAGAGCAAAAAAAAAAAAAAAAAAAAGAAAAAAAAAAAAAAGGGAAAGGCACATTACTTTAGTGGAACATAATCACCCATGAACAATAGAGTACTACAAAAACAGTTTTGCTGAATAATCGTACTCAAATTCACAATCAGCCAAACTGAAGCCTGTCCAGGTATCATGTGATATCATGTCCGGCCATCGCATGATAAAAACCTGATCGTTCCAAGCCTGCGAGCAGGCTCTTCGTTTTTCAAGTTTTTCCAAATATAATCCATTTACGGTGCAGTTTTTTCTGGACCATACCAAGCATTTTCAATCAGATTTTTGGTATGATCCAGAAAAATCTGTACCGAGACAGTTTAATCTTCTCCAGTTTTGCCCATCCAGGCCCCTCTTTGTCATTTCTCTGTTTCGTTTGATTTTTCTACAGTTTTCAGCGGTCATTGTGATATTTCAGTTTATTCTGTGACTAATTCATCAGTTCTAAAATTGCCTAAGACTGAATGACCTAGCCCCTTTAATAGACCTAAATCAACACCTGGGTTCCTGAAAAAGGTAACTTCTCTTCTACATTTTATAGCAGATTCAAACGGAACAGTTCACTGACCTGAGCAAGTCGCTCGTACATGTGAGCCAAGGGAAGATACGATATGTGAACATCTTCTTCACTAATAATTATTCCACACTACGAAATAAGGAAAGAGGCTGTCACGAAAAACCACATAAATAAAAAAAAAATCCCTGAAAACATAAAACCATATCTTCACCTTACTTACGACATGCGCATTTTAAGGGGCTCAAGAACTTCAAGTTGATAACAGCCAAATTTTTCCTTGTAGGTCTGGACTTGTCATTCAACCAAAGTCTTGCAATAAAGTGTTCTGGGACAACATGCTCTCATGGGTTATAATACGTGTCAATAAAAAAAAAAATTGTATGTTGTATGCACTAAAAAGCATGAAGTCTCATCAGTTGAACACAACCCTGTCAGTACATGTACATGTAATTACCATACCTCTTGAACAAGATACACAAGACCAGACAGCATTGCAATCGCATTTTTATGAGTGATCATGGCTCCTTTGGGATTCCCTGTTCAAAGCAAAAACTAATTCAACCAGCTACTATGCAAGGGAACGCACTGGGATACTTTTAAGGGTGTCAACATGAGATTTAGAGGTTCATTAGTGCTGGCTGAGATCACCGAGGTATGTTCTTGGCAGGTACTTTACATTCACAATGCCTGTCTTCATGTACACTGGACCTAACTGCAGAATACTTTACCTAACTGCTTGAAGACAACTAATTCTGCAGCTGCTTTCAAGAAGTTAACAAGGAGGGGACCTTGACAAGTATCAATTCTTAGCTTGACAACATGTCCTGCAATTCTTAACCTATGCTCAGCTGGTAAATTAATGTTATTAGTGACATGTTTTTAATTTTAACTATTTTTATAACTTTCATTTGTTTTTCATGAAGAGTAATTCTACTGATGGAACTCAAGCAGAAACACAGGGATTAGATGATTCCTAAGTATTTGATTATATTTTCCAGTTGTAATCTGCTGTTGATTCAAATCACTTCCTGTGGATAGGATTTCACTAGACGCATAACACAATCACATCTATACAGTTTGATTACGTACAGTGATTTGAATCAACAACAGATCGGCTCGCACTGCAATTGTATGGTGCATTTAACTGGAAATACAGTCAAATAGGACTCCTCTGTACCCAGTGGCAGAAACTGTTATCACTGTCAGTGGAGGATCCACTGAAAACCCTATCACTAACCTGTTGTTCCACTAGTGTAACAAACAACAGCTAGATCATCTGGCTTAGGGAGCTATTAATACAAAGGCGATATTATCTTCATTAAGAACTAATAAAAACGACAATAAAATTATTTATAAGCAAAGGTTTTGGTATTGCATAAACAAGTAAAAATAACTAAGAAAGAGCAATGTTTCGGTGACATCATGACACCATTTTCAAGTTCAAATGCAAAAAGATAAACTGTCTTTCTTATTGCTAATATTTACTTGTTTAATAAAATTATTGAGTATCAAATAATGATGTATTTTCGGCTCAGGGTACCATCCACACTATGCTGTAGACATTTGTAAACACAGCTTTATTTATATGGTTAGACTAATCCGTCAAGACAACAGAGCTTTTTAAAAATGCTCTTCAAACTGGAAAAATTGGAAAGTGCTGGCTTTGTGTTTTAGTGTGGATGGAAAATATTTTGAAAATGGAGCTTTTCAAAAACTATGATGTCAAGATAATATTTAGACATGTAATTTCCCTGCCCGAGTTTTCTTCAAACACAAATTCAAAATGACCGGTGATTGCTGCATGAACATAGATGCAAGTTTGTCTAAAATTTTTAGTCCATTCTGTTTTAGCATTAATTAAGAGAGTATCACTGCTGCTCTTATCAGGTCCACAATTATCCCAGCGATGCAACAACAAGTACATCTTTATGTATTTCTACAGTATTTCATATGTTTTATTAACAACAATGATTTTTAATTTAATTCCAGGATTAAGTGGAGGGTTACTTGTCCAGTGATACCCTTGCTCAAATTAACTGTGAAAAATGTATGAACATCTCAAATATCAAATTAATATCAACACATTTCAGTTCAAAATTTACCTTCTTTTCATGCCTGTGTTTCTTCCCAATTTCCTGGTGTTGTTATTGTTTAGGAAAGAAAAAACAATGCATTAATAACCTAATATCTAGTTT
This sequence comes from Orbicella franksi, assembly GCF_964199315.1. NCBI lineage: Eukaryota > Metazoa > Cnidaria > Anthozoa > Scleractinia > Merulinidae > Orbicella > Orbicella franksi. The sequence continues at coordinate 9,320,170 of NC_138152.1, read as the reverse complement.
TAAGTAATCAGTCACTTAGAGGGATGCCCCCCCCCCCAATTTATACCATTAACAGTAAGTAATCTGGACAGTTGATGGGGGAGCAGTGGCCTCCACTAATGGCCAGGGCATAGAACTCTAGGTTGAAAAATGTTTGGTCAACTGTGACTTTCCTCTACTTACCTCTAATTCTTTAAAAGAAATAACTTTAACTCCAATGTTCTCTCCTGCTTCTTTCTCCTCATCAGTAACTGCAGGTCCTATTTTGACTATGTTTTTCAACTTGGGGCATTTATCGCACTGTTCCAAGAGAACCTTCATCTTGCTTGCATCACACACCACAGTCATCATTTGAGCTAATAGTCAAAGAGTAGAACAGCACAGTTACACAATCATGTATGACATCTCTCCAGTCATAATCAAGCAATATTGTTGAGTTCAATGTTAAACTCATTGGCCAAAAATCAAGCCTCATTACTGTTCCTATGCCATATAACTGGACAAAACACTTATTTCAACTTAATACTGCTACGCCGCCAGCAGGGAAGAGCAGTGGCCTAATGGCTAGTTCATACCCTTACAGGTTGTCGTGTTGTGTTCTTGGGCAAGACACAGGTGACTGAAAACAATGGGGGAGGGGGGAGTGGGCAAGGCTGTGGTCTAAGAAAAATTACGAAGAGCCCAAAGATTCCTAACCATGAAATCCTGGGTGCCTAGCACTCAAGCTTATGTGAAAAAAGTAGGTTACTCCAGTCACCCAAAGGCGAAAAGTTAGTTGCCTGTGGCACCCAGGTGCTTCTAGAGCACAGCCCTGGGGGTGGGGGTGGGGGGTAATCCTGCAATCCTCAGACATTTTTCGGTCCAAAGTGTCTATATCAATTTTGCTTGTTATCATTTAGAAAATTGTATCAGTAGTCAATATCTCATATAGCTGCTGTTGCCACCAAAACTACAGTTTGCTAACAATATCCTTCAAGTCAAATAATTCAGCTCAGGAAAAGTTATCAGATGAGTGGTTTTAGCTGCTCAATACCTAACTGAGTTACCTTGGTTAATGATGTAGGCACATGATTCTGGGCCAAGCGTATCATACAAGGGAACAATGGTCATGGAATACATGTTGCAGGCTTGCTCCACAAGCACCCACTGAAAAAAAGAAAAAAAATAACAACTACGGAATGAGCACCCAACCAACCAAAATTATAACTTTCTCAAACTCAGTATCAATCAGGATTTTAGCCAGAATTTGAAGAGCGGCCGTCCAAAATGTGCTATAGGACCTGCTCAAATGGGCAATTTAGAAGGCAAAATATGAAAAATAAGACAATTTTCTGTAGAAAGTGGCCGTCCACAGGATGCCTGGACATGTATATAGCTAAAAGCCTGGTAACAATTCATCAAGTTTGAATGAGATTATCAATAATCAGAGTTAACTGGGAGATCTACTGTTGGCCAGCAGATGATCGCTGAGGGCATGTGTAGTTGTGCCTTTGCTGTGCAGTTTTGCCCTCATGGTTTTGCTCTGCCTTGCTTTGTTGCTTTGTCTTTGGTTTTCCCCATCCCACCCGCCTCTTGGTTCATGCTGGGCCCTTGTGTCTTGGTAAGTATACGTATTCTCCACTGGGTATTCTTTGGGACAGGTGCCAGGGGGAGGTGACCCATTGGAGGTTGACATGGTTACCCCCCTTTATTTACATTTTGCCCACACTTGCTCATTGCCTGCTTTGCTGTCAATTGGCACCTACCCTCCATTTTGAATATTGCTTATCAACAAGTTAACCAAGGAAAATCATGACCGTGACAGTCACAGTGCTTGGATATCTGATCTTATTAGCATAGATTTTTACGATATCAGTCTATTTCTCCATTTTCTCCTTAGTTTTCATTTCGATTGAGAAGATATATCAAACACTCAAGACCTGGTTTGACCACTTTACCAAACACTTTGAAGTTCATCAAAAATACTCCGCTGTACGAGGTATTTTCAACTCTCATCCTGGTGCTTTGACATATCGCCAAACATAGCCTTTCATGTTTGATAGTTATATATTAAGCTTTCTTTAAGTCCAGTTAAAAGTAGTGAATTAATATTGAAATGGTTTAATTCCAGCAGACCGCCATTTTGGCTTCTGGCAATGTTTAGGTTTGATTTCCCCCCGCTCTCTCGGGTCTGGCCATGTGGGATCATTTCCTGAAACAGCAGCTGGTAATTGATCCTTGGCAATATTTCTCTTTTCAACCTATTCCCTATGCAGGGAAAAGGAAATCTGATAAGGATGATGATAAACTTGACTGATGAGTCGTACAAAAAGTGCCTGTTTGTCAACAGCAAAATGAAGAAAATGCAAATGTTAAATAATTTACAGTGTGTACATAACAACATATCAACACTAATAATCAAACAAACAACCACCTCAATTTTATTTGGAGCATAAACACCAACAAACACATGGCCACCGTCAGCTGGCTCATTACCAATCTCCATCAAGCCTGATCCAGTGTCCATAGCTCGCTCAAGGACCTAAACAGAGGAAAAGAAAACAAGTTCATTAATTTACGTGGAGTGGAGGCAGTGTCACTGAGTGGTGAGGGTGTAAAACTTGACATCCAGAGGCAGGGTTGTCGCTAAGGGTCAGCTGCCAGCAAAATTCACTGGTTGAAAAAGAGGTGATCACCAGCTGAATTTTGGCAGTTGATCACTAAGTGAAGGACAGCGAACAGTTTTTAGGTTATACACGTACAATCATTCCATATCTGAAACATATCGAACTGTCTAAATGAAAAGTTTGGAATAAATTCCTGACTACCTTGAGTATCTGTGCCACTATGACGAGTAAAGTAATTGAAATAAAATCTTGTCCTGAGCACTTTTTTATCGTGTCCTCTTTCCATGTCCTGTGTCCGCCATATTGTAAACACGAAGCTTGGTAGCCCTGCATTCAAGGCGTTGGGAAAGATTGGGGATGAAAATTTTGTTCCTGGTCTCTCACGAAATATTGTGACTGGCTCAATGAGTTGGGGGGTTTTATGTTCAAATCTGAAGTATTTGTTTCTGAAATTTAATTGCTCAGTCCCACTAGCTTTTGGTTATAGCCACTGACCAAGGGTACATGCAAAAAAAATTTTTTTTTTCTATTTTCTATTTATAATGTTCCTTCAGACAACCATCAGAGAGAACTTTGTTGTCCAATTTCAACCAAAGTGTTTGTTCAAAATAATCTAACTACCTACTTCAAATCTTTCTGAAAGCAATGTTCCTAACCTTTCCAACACTTTTGTCTTTAGTTAGGATTTATGTCTAGGATCTAAGAACTGACAACCAACCTCATTGTAGGTAAGCCAGGCATAAGGTCCTCCAGGACTGCTGCGGTAACCCAAACATGGTTTATCACCTGAGACAATAGTTATAAATTCACATCAAAAGTACATATAGTTTAAAATAGAAAGTTCAAAAACATATAGTTTGATGTCTTTGGTTGAAGGCATGGTGGCCTGGCCTGGGTTGTTCGAAAGGTGGATAACGTTATCCACTGGATAAATCATATCCAGTGGATAGCATGGTTTGTTTTGTTAACACTTATCTACTGGATAGCGAGTTATCCAGTGGATAGCGTTATCCAGCCTTTGAACAACTGGGGCCAGAGGGTTTGTGCACTGATAATTAAATTGAAGCAGTCCAGATTTGAGCCCTGGCAGGGGTCATTGGTTGTGTTCTCGAGTGAGATACTTTAGGGGTGGATCATTTGACTTTTGATGGAGGGACTGGGTGGGTGATTTGGTACAAGCACAATTGCTTTTTTCAACCCTTTCATGCTCACAAGGAAATTTTTTCCCCCAGATGTGTGCATGATGAATTTTTTTTTTCTCCATACAACATGAATTTTTTAAGCTCAATCAAAGTGTGTGAATTTGTTTTCAAAATCACCCACCCCTCCCAAAAAAGTCAAATGGTTCACCCATCAGTGTGCATCTAGGTCCGCCAGTTAGGTCTCCAATTAGTTGCGAAAACTAAATACATTGACACATTAATAAAGCTTTTACTTACTTACCAGTATATGTACCGGCAAATTCTGAAGTTCTTTGCAGCCTCTAGATCAATATTTTAATTCTTCATACTGATTGCTATACATTTCTTTCCATGCTAGTTGTGAGAATTTGGTAGTACATCAAGACAATCATCTTTTAGCTGATGATTTTCTTTATTCTCATCAGCCATCTACTTTTCAATGCATTAATAACATAAGGAGAAATTAGACTGCGATTTAAAATTACAACTTGTTGAGATTAAAATTTCTGACCTGATATTCTCACGCCTCGAAGGAAAGCTTCATGGCTTGTGTTCACGTCATCAAATAATTTTTCCACAAGTTCTCTAGTTAGGGAATTCATTCTGGCATAATCACCATCCTGTATTTTTTTAAAATAAATTTAAAAAAGTTTTCATTAACTTGCAAATAATTATGGGTTATTGAAAATAATTATGGTTATTGTTAAGATATTGGCCAAAACACAAAAAACAATATGAGGCCAATATCCAGCTGTCTTGACCAAACAAGCTTGGTCAATAAAGGATTTATTATATGGAAAAAGAACACTGTTTTCTCAGGTGGTTTAATTAAGAGCTGGGCACTGGGCAAATTGACCGCCTGTGAGGAAGATTTTGCCAACCTGGTTTGACAATCTAGTGGACAGTTTTTTTTACAAAGAAGTTCAGATCAAATAGTTTTGTCTGCCTGTGAAAACCAATATTACTCTCCTGCTGAAAACATTAATAAAAACCCTGTTTTTTTTCAGTGGCTAACCCCAAGTGAGCAAGATAGCACCTTCTTGCTTACTCAGGTAGCCTATCACAGTGCAAGATTTGGTTCATCTTGCCCGCTCATGGAGCTACATGAAGCCAAATAATAACTAATGATACTACCTACAGTATAGGGGAGTCCAGTTTTGTTCATAATCATATAGTCACATGATTAACAAAATGGGGATTTGCCAGTCCTAAGTATTGCAACAAAAATAATTATTCGACCATGTGAGGTCCTGTTATCAATCAAAGCCGTAACAAAACTTGAGCAAAATTATCATCATTTACATGACTGTAAATATTCTCATGAATAAAAAACACATTTTCACATTTCACTCTTGACAAAGATTTATAAGAAAAGCAACCCAAAATGTACGTAACTAATAAAAGTAATGAGCCTGAGTTGTACTGCAGTGTATGAATGCAGCTGTTTTGAGAAGGATTGTTGGGTTTAAAGCATAAAAGTGCATGAGGCAACCCTGAAAGTTAGTATGGGCAGAAGTAGATAGCTGCTACACATGCTGAATACTTAATCAGATATAATGACAAGGTAAATTGCATCATTTCGTATGGTTTCTTTTTCTTCTGACTTGTGGAACCAAGGTTCTTTTCATCACACTGAATTTTAGGAGAATTTTCCACTAAAAGTCATGTAACAGTGAACAAAAAGCTACAGACCGTGTTATAAGTGGAAAATCTTATGTATCCTTGCCAAAACTTCACCTACCAAAATACAAATTTGTGGATTTCCTCTACACGGATATACAAAGTTCCAATGAAAACTCGGACTACCATTCGGACGTGTCGCATAAGCTAGACCCTTTCATGTGACAGCCTTTCTCAAAACAGCTGTATGTCAAGGATAATTTTATACTTTGCTGCTGCTAAATCAAGGCCAACAAATCTATTTAATTTTGCACCAAAAAATAAACTGAAACCACACTTTCACACCATGGCAAATCCTGGGCTTACTAGTAATTTTACCCTATTTGGGCACATCTTATTGAAAAGTTCAGTTCCTTGGGGGAGGAGTGGGCCATGTGGATAAACCAGAATTACAGGGCCCATGAGTACAACTTACCTCATTCCAACCAGTTGCATGTTAAATGGAGAATTGCAGATCTTATATTTCGTTTGTAAAAAGATTAAGCTGGATTAAGTAATATTGGGGGAGGGTCTTGTGGAAAAAGCTAGGATACAGACAAGATCTTTGTAAGCTTATCTAGATACCACAGGAATAAAGAACGTTTAAAATAGTTTCGTTATAAAACGAGAGAAAATTACACGCGAAGAAGAATAATGGTCGTGGGTCTTGTGGTAAGAATAGTTACCTGTAACTCAAAAGAGTGTTGCTGAGGATCAACGGGACAAGGCTGAGGCGTCGGACGTGACGCAAGGTAGTACATCGACGCCAAGGCTACTGCTCCAAGCCCTGCAGCCATGGCAGGGTCTCCGAGATATTTCAGAGCGGAATCAGCAACACTATCCGCCATGGCTTTTTCAAATGATGCTTTGATTGCCTGTGAAACGTATCAGAAAATGACAATTTTAAACCAAGCATGACAAAATGGGTCTTTCACGCATAACTCAAGAATCCGTGAAGCTAAAACTGTGAATTCAAGCAACAAAACCGTGTGATAACCATGGAAGTTAAGCTTAACTCATTTTCACAAAGAATATCGCACTCTTAACAATGTAGTAGATACTTACTATAATGCAGTGTATGTCCCTTCGGTTACTCGCGGAGAATGGGCTTTTATAGACGAACACGTTCCAGGGAAAATCACGAGATTTTGTCACGCTCTTCGTCTACTTCCTCGACCTTTGATCAATGGACTGGTCAAGGACAACCGCTGGACAATACAGCCTTCTCTCCCTGACACTTTCTGTCAACACCTCTGATACTTAAGCTAAAAATAACCATTCTGACTATTGAATTTTTTGACACATTTTATTGAATACCAGAGGATCCGTCGGAATTCAGAGATTACTTTGTAGTTAAGAGGAAATCGCACCTTTGGTGGCTCCAACAATGCGCATTTCGCGGGGCGCGTGTAGTGCATAGGCCGGATGTAGCGCACAAATTTGGAAAAAAGTCAAAGGTCTGACACCGTAAAGGTCTAGAAATATTTCTGACCTCATGTTATTTTGCCTCTGAACTTTAATCAGGGCTATGTAACCACCATATATAAACGTTTTATAACTGACGTTTCTTAAATTCATATATTTTTTTTTGGCGGGAAGTGAATTTCAGTAGACTTCAGTCGCTTCATAATCCCCCAGCCCGGGCTTCTTCCCATCCACGAGATCCACGAACCATATGTTTTCCCTGATCTTCGATCTTGTATGATTAGTGATGTAAATTCGATAAGTCCGGATTTTTTTTACCGTTCGATTGAGCGGAATACCTTTTTCACTTGGAAACAAGTGAATCGAAATTGTCGGCGCATGTCCACCCCCCCGGTGGGGGACTCCCATATGGAATGGACGGGGATGCGCGTCGTCTCGCTTAGGGGTGTAAATTTCGGATTTTGGTCTCGCTTAGGGTGTTCTGGGCAAAATGTCATTATTTTTAGCCGTCAAGGTCTCGTTAAGGGTTGCACGCGAAGAAGTCACTGTACTTTTTATTTGTCTGTTTTATAAACTGGTCTCTTTTAGGGGTCTGCATAAGCTTCGGCCACGCCCAGATTGGTCTCTTTTAGGGGTTAAATTCAACATTTCCGCGAGCATCCCCGTCCACTCCATATGGGAGTCCCTCCCGGGGTCCACCCTCCCCCGCCACCACTACCCGGGATACCCCCGCTCCGGGAATGGACGTTGACCTTTTAGTTCCCAGTCCCACGTGTTTAGCCCATTTCCCGGTCACACTCGAACTTTTCGTGACTTTTAGCATCTTTTCTCAAATATGGCCTCACTCTTTCGTTGCACTGCCTCGAAATTACCATCTGCCCAGTTTCTGAGGCACTCATCATTGGGAAAGAACTTGGCTGTGGTTTCATCTTTTTTCAGTTCATCCTCTAGTCACAATGCCATAAAAAATGTCACGGTCATTGGCAGTGGACTTATGGGAGCCGGGATTGCTCAAGTAAGTTTTAATAAATGAATGGGTAAAAACCATTATTCCAGCTCACCTGTTAACTTTGGCGAAATCCTGATTTGTTATATCGTTATGCACTACAAATTACAATATGCTTTGAAGTTTTCCAGTCGTTCTCTGCTTCAAAAATTAAAAGTGTTCACGCATACAAGGGAAGCTAGCTTTTTGCTATCAGGCTGCTAAATTGACCTCGTACGTTCTGTACGTTTAAGCTAGCTCAAAACTGTTTAAGCAGAAATGCGTTTAACTGTAAACTCAAATTTAGATTTGTTTTTTTTTTTGGAAGTGGAAATCATATTACAGTTTGGCCTGGCTCAAACAATTTTCACATGGATTTCTGGACGTAAATGTGACGTTGGAGTCACACGTGTTTTATTTATAAAACTAACGCGGGCTTTGATGTCGTGATTTAGTGCACGTAATTTGTTCTTGACGGAAATAATCTTTAATAATTAATAAAAACAATTGCAGAAGACAAGGTTTGCTTCACTGAAGATTATAACCATATTTGAAAGGTTTTTTTTTTTAATTTCGGTGTTTGATCCCTCGCATCCCCCAACATTTGGGTCTTGTTGCAGCTCTCGTAAGATCTCACATGAATGCCTTGAAACCCTTTGAGAGGACAATAAAACAAAAAACAGAAACAATGCCCCCAAGCCCCAAAACGATAACAGCTGCTGCAATGACAACAAAAAGAATTACATGATACACTACCGCAACATTTGCGAGGTTTCGGGGACGACAGAGCCTGGCAGGGGCTTATGGGGAGGGACTGTAGCCAACCCCCCCCCCCTTAAAATAATATTTAGAAATGGCAGAACCTGGGAATTAGGGGAAGGGACTGTAACCCCCCCCCCCCTTATAAAAAAATAACTATAAATAAATAATAATTATTAATCAGCAAATTTTCCACTGCTGGGTTCAGGTACAGTCTTCACATTATATATTGGTGTCTTGTGGATGTCTTATGGTTTAACAAATGGATAAAAACAGAATCTAGTAATATACTAACAACTAGTCAGCCGAAACCTTATCAGAGCTGCATCTTCTCCTCTTCTTACAGATCATGGAATTTTCATTAACCCTTAGTGGTTTTCAAACTTTGCAAATTGTTTTAGACTAAACTTTTTCACATTCTGTTACAAATTTTATTTTTCATTAAATATGCCAAACCAAACGAGCATGTGTACTAAAGGCACCCATGGCTAAGTGTCGATTGATACCATTGGTTGACACCCTCAAGGGAACCTTGATCGACACTCGATCAGTACCCAATCGATACTTGATCGACACTCGATCAACGCCTCAGTTGACAGTCCATCAACACTCCATCGACATCTCGGTCTTGAAACAGTTGGTTTCACTGTTGACTAATTTTGATCGATTCATATGAGTTGGTCCACACTCGTCTGACTTTTGACTGACTGTTGATCAAGTGTCAAATGACTATCGATTGGGATGTTTATCAAGGGTATAGATCAAGAGTATCGATCAAGAGTATTGATTGAGTGTATTGATGGGCACTTGACCAAGGATGCCGAAAGGTCAGTCACCAACAACAGTTCTTTTCAGAACTAGCCTCACCCAGATGATGACACTATACAAACTACAAATGAATGTACTCTTAGTTATAATTTTATAATGTTGAATGTAATTTACATACTCAGGTAGCAGCAGCCACAAATCACCAGGTGACGATGGTTGATCAAACAAATGCAATCTTGACAAAATCATTGAGGTCTATTGAGAAAAGCTTGGGAAAAGTAGCAAAGAAAAAGTTCAAAGATGATCCAGAGGTAGGTCTTTGAGGCCATATTATTATTAATAAGGCAGTAAAACAACAAAATTCTGCTGTTACAGAGATGCCTCTCTAAAAAATAACCAATTCAGCCTCAAAAATGCATCAAATATTCAAAAACGTTTTCCCTCAGAATGCCAAAAATCAGGCAAAATATGTCTGACAAATGTATTTTATGCACTTTCCATTTTGTTTTCAAAGCTTGTGCTTGCACTTGCACAAATTAGTTTTCCATATCAGTCAGGGTGGCGAATGGTAAATGCGAGACTTTGCGAGATGGCGAGATGAGCGTTTTTCTTTGCGAGCCCGAGACATTTTGACTTTTTAGATTGCGAGACCGAGACTTCAAAGTGTTTTGAGTGTGAGTGTGAGACGTTCAGACTCTTAAACTTTGAGCCCCAGATTTAGTTGAGAGCTAGAGTGATCTTGTACAGCGTTAAGCCAGCATCTTGGAACTGACTGGAACTGGAAATTCACTATGTTATGCAGAGCTCCCAAGCTGTCTCACGCAAACAAATTCAGTCTTACGCTCTCACCCTGAAACTATTATTTCTCACGCATTTAAGATTTCTTGCTGCTTTAGTGAAAATCCTTCATAATAAACTATCTTTTATGATATAATTTCATCCGTGATTGGTCAGTGATCGGACTGACAGCATGTAGAACAAGCGTTATAACATGTTAATTTGACTTCTAGATACATGTAAGTCAGAATGTTAAGAAAGAGTTGATATTGGTCTAATAAAAAGAAAATTCTGCGATCTAAACAGTTGCTTTTAAAGCATCACATTTCTGCTCAGAATGAAGGAAAACATGTCTTAGCTACCCCTAGCGGGATGCCGCCTGCGGTGCCACAAATAGCAGCTACACCTTCGAAGATCTTATTTTTAGCCAACATATGAACTTGAGAGCTCTGGTTATGATATCCTAGAGAAATATAACAGTTTTTCTGTTGCCAAATCAGACGTTGCGGTAGGTTTTGTACCTTTTTGTGGAATTAAAGTGCCTATGAAGTAAAAAATAATTGCTGCTTATTTGAAAGGGTTTTCAAAGTAAAGAAGAATGGCCTTTCCCTTTTTAGAATAACTTTTTTCGTTCTAGAGATATTTACGTTTTTGTATTATGCAAATGAGGAAATTGATGACGTCATAGGTGGTTCCACTTGAACAGTAAAACACTGAATCAAGAATATCTCTAGGAATATTGGAGCAGTGTTCTTCAAACTTGGCACCACAAATGTGCATCGCAAAAGAAAGAGAATGACATCTTTTGTGTTGTTGCCATGGCAACACTTTTGGCTCCAGTCTCTTTCTGTGAAAAACCAAATATGCCAATTTGTCACCCTTCGAAAAGGGACAGAGGGTCTTGCTCGGAACACACATGATTCCCATATTGTTTTAACTCTCCCCATTAGATTGTTGGGAGTGGATGATCCTTGTTTATGATAAAATCTGGTAATGTTAGTTTTAATTAAAACAGGACCAGCGGCATAACTGTTGTCATGGCGACGGCACAATGGGTGTCATTTTGTTTCTGTTGTGATGTACATTTCTGGTACCAAGTTTAAAGAACACTGCTTTAATATTTCTAGAGATATTCTTGATTGAGTGTTGAACTGTTTTAGTGGAACCACCTATGACGTCATCACTTATAATACAAAAACGTGAATATCTCTAAAACACAAAAAGATATTCCAAAAAGGAAAATGCCATTCTTCTTTACTTTGAAAAGCCTTTCAAATCAGCAGCAATTATTTTTTACTTCATAGGCACTTTAAGACAATTTAGGAGAAGTTAGGATTAACTTTTTCTCGGAAAATTTGTAAGTTGCTTCATTGAAATTCCATATCATGTAAAGACAAGATGTAATTTATAAAAATTGTTAAAGGAACGAATTGGGACTTCAAGACCTTTAGCCTTGTGAAAAATTGAGACTCCGAGACAGCTTCGTAGAAAAATCGAGACTGCAAGACGCACATAACCGCTAAAAGACGAGACTGCGAGACCCGTAAAATTCGACTAAAATTTTACGAGACCCAGAGTTTTTGAAGGACCATTTGCCACCCCTGACAGTGCTCAGGTTTTCACGAAAGAAGAGGGCTTGTTTTGTTTGGCTGGTATTCCAGCCATCTGTGGGAGGGAACATTTTGTAGTTCCAGAAAATATCCATACCTCCCCCATGGAAGGGATTTTTTATAAGACCCCCCATGGCAATCTCTTTAAAAATTCCAATTAAGTTTCATACAGTCTTTAAATTTTTGGTCTTCTTTCTAGTACCTTCCTACCTCCAGGCAATTCTAATTCCTTCTGTGCAGGGAGTATGGATATTTTCTGGTACTGCACATTTTCCTTTGGGTGGGAAAACTCCCCATTGGTGGTGAAAGGGAATCCCGGTGTCAGACTTATTGAGAGAGTTCCGTCACACCTCCCTGAATCTCTGGAGTCTTATTCAAGGACACAATGCATTGGCAAGACTTAAACACAGACTACAAAACTCAATACACTAAAAGGTACTGCAAAAGCTCCCGCTGCGGACCTTTTGGGGCTGAACACCCTAGCAGGTACCAAAACTGCTTTTTCAACCCCCTAAAAGGTACGACAAGCACCCCTGTCCTTTTTATAAGGGGTCCCCCCCCTGCCCAGGTACCAGACTTGAAATCTAGATGTCAGTTTAGTTCAAGTCCCGCTTTAGCACAAGGTTGTTATAAGATTTTTCATGGTAGACGTGACTTCCACTCCTCGCCTATACTATCTTGTGAATATGTAGCCCACTGGTTTACCTCGTGCTAGTGGAGGATTTCAATCTTTTTATGTTTTATGTTAACTTTTTGGTGTCTGGTGCTTGAGCATGTAGAAACCTGTGGAAGAGCCCCCCCCCCCCCCCCCAAAAAAAAAATTCGAAAAGTACTTTATGTACTGCAAAATATGACATCACAGGTAAGGTTACAGTCAGGTTTACATTTTGTGACTAATAGCATGAATGGAAAAGAAAAGCATTAACACAGGAATGTGTAGTCAAATCAATTTATCGTCGTGAGCAGACAAGAAAAAAAAAAATTCATTCAAGAAAAAAAGAGCAAGGAACAGTCAGGACAAATTAAATTTGAGAACGAAAAGACTAATGAATCCCTGTGGTTTCGACTGTGTGCTTTGTCAAACCCAAGCATTCATCGATAGGGAATTTAGACAATTTAGTGAGTGAAGCTTTTCTTTTGTAGCCTTTATAACGAATTTCTTTTAAGTTAGTTTCTCAATTGATATGCCACAGTTTTTGAACTACGGGTCGGTCTGACCAAGTGAAAAGTTTTGCAAGATGCTTTCAATTGTTCGATCAATACCGTCAATGTCAACAAAATGTTGAGCATGCTTTCATGAATACGTTGAAGGCATACCTTTAAGGCTTTGAGCCTCTTTAGGGGAGAATTGAGCCCCAATTGGGGATCAGAGCATGTTAGTTTCAGTTACACAATATTGAACTGTTCCAGTTAGCTTGCTCTTCATCTATTCATTCAGAAACTATTGACTGATGACATTTGATGTAGTTACAATGATAATGTTAGCTTTGAACTGTCTCATTCTCCTTGGTTTCTCTTTGATAGCATTTTTATTTTTTATGTGAACAGAGCTAACTGAAAGGTTTGTTTCAGAAGTTTGTGCTGAATACAACTATTACATTACAACTACATGGGATTGTATAGTTCTAAGGTGTTTAATATGTACTTACATTAGTTCCGGTTACACAATATTGAGCTGTTGCAGTTTGCTTGCAAGTGCTTTATACTGAACTAAAGATTTGATAAAACAACTACAGTATTTTTTATCTCTCCAAGTTATAAGCCCATAACTTAGCCCATGACATGCTGTTATCTGTACTGGTCAGTCAGTTGTAATACAAATTATGCATATGTTTCCTTAAAAGATATTTAGCAGTTTCTGGTTAATAATTCCTTGTTTGTAATTAATGTTCACTGCTTGTGTACTTTCTTGCAATTGCAATGCGTCAACATGTTTCAAATTCCCACAATGACAACCAATTCATCCCAAACCTAACACCAAAGCAACAAAACACTCTCTCACCAGTGGCCCTAAAGAGGATGTTGCTGATTACTGCAGCAACAATTTAAGATACATAGAAACAAACAGCTAGCACTAGACAATGTATACAATGAATACCTATTTTTTGATAACAGGGTGAAAAGCAGTTTGTCACCGATACTATGTCAAGGATACATATCGCAACAGAGCCAACTACCAACATAGCTGAAACAGATCTGTTAATAGAAGCCATAGTGGAAAACATGCGCACCAAACATAAACTCTTTACAGAGCTTGACAAAGCAGCACCCAGGTATCAATTAAGTCATGGACTAAATAGCTAGTTAACAAGTTTATTCCATTCAGTGTACTATATTTACAGGGAGCCAATAATATCTATCAAACTTAGGTACAGGGACTGTGGAGGGGGAAGGGCTGGTAGGGCTACAGCCCTACCACGTTTATTGCTGGGAGTTATTTTCTAGGGCTCCAGATGGCACGCAAATGCAAGATAAATGGCAAAACACTGACCTAACGTTTGTTTTTAGCCCTAGCACTCTTAAATGGTCTCCGCGGTCCCTGAGGTATATGTACATAATATTATAGATAAATGCAGTGAAAATTTGATTTCAAAATCATTGTGCAATGAAGCTGTAGAGTCTCAGTATACATGTTCGTAATTCAGACAGGCTTCACCAAGCTAGGATGCCAATGCCTCCCATTAAGGAAAAGAACTATGGCCTGTGAAATTAAACTTTTAAAGATCATACTCCGATTGTTTACTACCCTGGTCCTAGAGGTTTTTCTTGATTTTTCTCTGCATGAGAGAGCTGTGGGAGAGCTGCGAAACGGTGAAAACACGAGTTGTGAAGTGGCAAGAAAGAAAAACCTCTGGTTACCTTGGGTGCAAATCAATATGATTGGTTTGTTTGTTTGGTAATACCGAGGGTACGGTGGGGATATCTGTCACTGCACTTCTTGAGGTAAATTTTGCTTCTCTACCAGGGAAGGAATTTGTTTGCAAAATACTTCAGTTCTCAGTTTATACACGTTCAAGATTTGCCTGTGTTCGACATGGATTACGTTTCTGACTGTGTCTTCGAAGAAATTTGCAATATCTCAGGGTTTTCTCTTAGTATTTAGTTCACCAGTACTCATCTATCCACCAGGCCCCGGTTTTTCGAAGGCTGGATAACACTATGCACCAGATAAATTACTATCCAGTGGATAAGTGTTAACAAAACAAACCACGCTATTGGCTGGATAGTGATTTACCTGGTGGATAGCACTATCTATCTTTCGAACAACCCAGGCCTGGTCCCAGTTATTCAAAGGCTGGTTGATGCTATATACAGGATAAATCAGAATCCACGGAATAAGTGTTAACAAAACAAACCACACTACATGTATCTACTGGATAGTGATTTATCCACTGGACAGTGTTGTCCAACCTTTGAACAACTGGCCCCTGGGTTATGAAGAAATTGACCAGAGTTCAAACCCAGATTACTCTTTCTAGAACCTGGCATTCAATAACCATTTAGCAAACAGATTCCATGTTGCCTTGTGTCTATTCACTAACTGATCAGAGATTAAGTCAAAATGTGTAACGTGGACAAAATTTTGTCACACAAGCTGTTAGGTGAGTATGTCACTGATGTTTGTACCACATTTGACATCTTCTGTGAAAAAAGACACAAAAAGACACAAAAAATGTTAATGCAGGGGTTTCATGAAGGGCCGGGCACCAGGCAAATTGACCGCCTGTGAGGATGATTTTGCCCAGCTGGTTTGACCATCTAGCAGAAAGTTTTTCTTACAAAGAAGTTCAGTTCTAATAGTTTTGCCCGCCTGTGAAAACCAGTTGCCACCCTGCTGAAAACATTAATTAATGAAACCCCTGTTAATGACTCCATCTATACATAACTCCTTCAATCAGTCATAATAAGAACCAATCAAAAAATGAGAATAATTTGATTTGTTATCTAATACATGTAAGTTATTGTACCTCCCATAAAACTTTCATTTTTAACTTCATTGAAAGAAAGACAATAGTCATTCCACTTCATTACGCTCTATCAGGGCCTAAAGATAGATCAAACTGATTTAATTTTTTTCTTGTTAATTGTTTTTCAGTCACACCATCTTTGCGTCCAACACCTCTTCTTTGCCAATAGGTGAAATAGCAAGCGTCACAAAGAGAAAGGACAGATTTGGTGGACTTCACTTTTTTAATCCTGTTCCTTTGATGAAACTGGTTGAGGTTTGTTAAGATATTTAGCACTTCTTTTGTTCATGTCTAATGCTGTACAAAGTTGGATGATTATTCCTTAATAAGTGCATACAGTTGATTCATTGAGGGCCTGTCAGTTTGGTCATGAAAGGAAATATTTTTAATTACTTTTGGAGTAATTTTATCCATGCAAAGCAATTTTCTAATGAAGTGGCATAATTCAGCACTAGGGGCCTGCTTCTCGAAAGCCCCGGAAACTTTGCAGGCCCGAAAAGCCATTTTTTAGTTATCGGCATTTAAAGACAGAGAGGTGTATATGCCTGAAACTTCTTGCATGAAGGAAACCACTATTCGTATCAAGAATATTAAATGAATAAAACAGCCCTGGAGTTGAAAACTTTTTGGGACCTTCTAGAAACGGGCCCCAGAAGTCACGTCAATCTGAATCTGATTAAGACAATTTGTCCACATTGTCAACCCTCCTTGTTTGTCTTCTCATTGTCTTATAAATTGATCAACTTCCGTATTTAATAACCATTGACATTTTATATTTTCGTCATTTCAAGGTTATTCGTATTCCAGAAACAACAGATGAGACATTTGATGCTCTATTTCAGTTTAGCAAGGAGCTCGGCAAAGTGCCAGTCTCTTGCAAGGTAAGCAGTGTACCCCAAAAGACATTTTGTACCCCTCTGCCCCCTCCCAACCCCTGCCTGAACCCCATTTTTGCATGTGATTTTTAGCAATCCTTGAATATTGCTGGCTTATCCTTGAAAAGTCCTTGAATTAAAGTCATTGGTAAGAAAGGTCTTACTAATGTTTGTATGAACCATGTGTCAGCTCTTACCTCTGGTTATAGTAATGTGGAGGGACCAGGAGAACCTGGGAATACCCAAGCCTTTCCCTGGATAGGAAGAAAGTCAGGCTGCTCCAATGAGAGATTATTTTTATTTATGGTCATTTATAAGAACTTTAGAATAAGTGAGAGTAACACTGAAGTTGATGAAGGTAAATGAAGTGCCGTAACAAGTTTCTGAAGCTAACATTACAAAATAGCCCTTCATCATAGCAAACTTGTTACAACAGATTTTATCAACTTCAAGTTCAGAAATAGCAATAAGCGATTCATGTGTCCACTGATTCAGCCCACCAATGTCTTTACAACTAGTAACTTTTTTATTCTATGGGAGTAGAGTACAACATCTTGACCCCAGTTAGGGGTTGAACCCAGACCTGACAATTAGCGGTAAAGACTCCATACAGATGCTGTTAGAACTTCCTCAAAAGGTTTGTCCTGCTGATCAGCCTTGTTGCATTTGTTCATAATGATGACCAACTCCTCAACATTTTATTCCATCGTGTTTTGTTTCTCTTTTCTTTCAGGATACCCCAGGTTTTATTGTGAATCGTTTGCTTGTTCCATACATAATGGAGTCCATCAGAATGCTTGAAAGAGGTGAGAATTCAAAATGAAAGATAATAGTTATTATTAAGGGTTTTTTCTTGTAACCATGGCTGGGCTGTCATTAAGTTTTAATTTATCTGTAGCCTTGATCTTCACATCAGTAACAAACTTGTTACTTTATGTGAGAATTGTATCAACTAGGGCAAGATCACCTGTAACATCAATCAGAAATGGTGGGAGAGTTGCATGTCTGTATGTTGGTCTGGGGTACCATATTGCTTCGATTTAGCCCCAGAACTGAGTTACTTTCGGCCCTTAGCTCAAGGAAGGGTGCCTGTTGGGCGGGGATGCTTATTGGCAATGAGGTCCAACCGTAACATGAAAACGCAATAAGCAATTCAGTGAACAACAATATATGCTCACATGTACTGTAACTCAAGAAATGTTCTATCTCTTATTTAAATGATTCTTATTACCTGAGCTCATAACGAAAAATTCTTATGCCATGTACCTCTGCTTGCTTACAGGGGATGCCTCAGCAAAGGACATTGACACAGCTATGAAGCTTGGAGCAGGTAAGGACCATGTTTTTATAATATACTTCATTGCAAGCTTCAAGCTAATGGCAATTGTAATAGGCCATTTTTGACATATTTAATTCTCAATGCTGTGTTAGAAACACAGTACAGGGATTAAAACAAGACAAATAACGTATTCATCCTTCAACCTTGTTGTTTTATTCCGCTAAACCTCCGCGCAATTAATATTTCAAAAGTGGCTTACTGTTTATACACACGATTGTGGGCACTTTGTTCACCCTCCCCACCCTGTTCAATGTTGCCATCACCCTTCTAAACTGCTACATGCATTCTGCCAGTTTCCAACAATGCAAAGGTGCAGAAGGGGTGTGAACGTACTTTTTAATGGTAACTGCGAGTATGGTACGACGTCTCTACAAAATGTTTCAACCTTGAAAAGGCTTTGCTCGTATTGTTGTAGTTAATTTCTTAAAATTTCGAGCACAATTTTTTTAATCAATCAACAAACACCATACGGATCTCTGTAGAGGCAGAGGGAGATGGCCGAGTGTGGCCGAGTCGTTAGGGCGTCGGACGTGAAATCCGGAGGTCGTGGGTTCAAGTCCCGCTCTGACCACTAAACTGGAGTTGTTATTCGGTAGACTCTTGTTCAACTCCTCGGTCATTCTTGTAAATAGCCAACTGATCTGCCTCCCGCTAGTTGGGATTTTTAAGCCTATTATGGTTAGTTGATGTTTGTTTCTTTCAGTTTAAGTGGCAAGCCTGTGAACTAACTAGGTGTAGCTAAGCGCATTGACCATTATAAACAACGACATTTGAACATTTTAGAAGATTTACTTTCATGTCCCAGGCAAGACTTGCATGGGCGAGAAAAAATGTACCTCTCTTCAAAATCACGAATCTCGACAAAGAGTTCAGTGAAAATCTTATATGATGGTTTGAACACAGGAGTTTCAGTAGTTCGTATAGCGCGATCGTCCAGGTGAGGGTAGTTCTGAAAAGAACTGTAAGTTGTAGTTCATTGAGATTTCGACTACGACAACAGACTAATCAAATCCCACTAAACCTGACCAATCACCGTTTACGAACCTACAGCCAATAACATCACGGCTAAACTGAGTGATCAGTCTCAACAGCCAGACTTCTAACACCGTTGACTTAAACAATGACTTTCTGGTGACTATTGTTTTGGCCACAATTGTTCGAAGGCTGGATAACACTATCCATAAGATAAATCCCTATCCAGTGGATAGCGTGGTTTGTTTTGTGAACACTTATCTACTGGATGGCGATTTATCCGGTCGGTGGATAGGGTTATCCAGCCTTCGAACAACTGGCGCCAGCTCTTTAGAGAACAACCCACACCCGGACGATCACACTACAATACGTTCCACCAATCAGAATGAGAATCTTAGTAGAGAATAAAATAGTAAATGTTACAGTAGTCCAGGTCCCTCTGGGCAACTGTCTTAATGTTCGGGCTTTTCAGTTAAAACCTCGTAAACGTTCCGAAGAGATTCCGAATAAAATTGACCAATCCGGAAGTTTTCGCGAGTATTACAAAAATTGATTCATGAACTTGTCTTCACCAGGATACGTCACTGTTACCTAGCAACGTCAAAGACGTCAACCGCGGGCTCAATCAGCTCTTGAAAACTAGATTCTGACACATAGCTGATGAATACGTTGTCTTTTAAAATTTAAATTAGCCAACTTTTTTGGCATATTCTTTTTACGATCAAAATGGTAAACTCTTCTACCGTGCATAGTAATCGTCAACAGTTGACTGGAATTGTTTATATTATGTGAATGGAAATAATTTAAAATGTGATTAACTGTGCCAGGAAAACTTCAAACTGGTAGCAAATTTTTGACCACAACATAAACGATTTGCAAAATTTGAAACCGCAAAAGCTAAAAAAAAAATAAACCACTTATACAATTAGCTTAAAATTGATGGAAACTTGAAATGAGAGCTATCTAAAGTAAGAAAGAGGTGCTCAAAAGGCAAAATGCAGGGATGGTTAACTCGGGGAGAGATGAGAGGAATTTCCAAAGGCAAACTTTTAATATTCTGCTCCATTTTGGAGTCTCCTCTAGTTAGAACCGTCTGAGGCAATTTTTACTCAATTCTCGTTTTCGTCTATGTTTTTTGTGTCCATATCTACATGTGTGTTTGATTTACATTAAACGGTACAAATTGTTCGTTAAAATCTCTTAATGTGTTCATTTCGGCTTTATTTATAGCCTCATCACTTCTTATTGATAAGGTCATTCGTGAAAGACTGTCAGGCTGAAAAACGGGCTGCTTTCCTTTGTCGACGTTTTATCAGTGTGTTATATTTGGATACATTCCCCTGTCTAGCTGTCTTTATTTTCCTCTAGCAGTAGCAGAATAAAGAATTTATAGACAAATTGTATGCGGAATAAAATTTACGGGACGAAAATCAAAATAAAGTACAAAAAACAGCTGGGGATGCCAATATAATTGGATTCAAAAGGGGAGTAACATTAGTAAAAGTGTTATGCGAAATTTAGACCACAAAAACTTTTTTACTTAATTTTAAACGGGCTATAACTTATATATTGGAATTTTTGATTGGTCAGTTCTCTGGTTCATTTGATTAAGATAGGTTGATTTGGATAAAAGGCCGATTTCAGTCGCCATGCGGGTAACCCTTGTGGTAAGGGTCCCCGTGGGGTGAGTGACCAAGAAAACGGCGGGAAAACCACGAAACGGCGGGAAAATGGTAAAACGGCGACGAAGACAAACTTGGAATAGGTTTCGCTCGGCGCTGCTGGCATGTAATCGTCAACCGCAAATCAAGAAACATTTGCTAATTTCGTCAAAGTAGACGTTGTTCGTGCTGAGAAACCAGCCTTGTTTTAAGGAATTTTTTACGGAAAAGCAAACATAGTGAGTGCCAAGCACCAGAGAAGACATGATGAAACACCGGAGATCATTGCAGCTCGAGAAAGAGCTGTATTTAGCGAAAAAGAAGCTTGAAAAGTTTGAAACTATGGAGCGAGCTACCGACAAAAGGAAGTGTGATGTGCAGCAAGAGTTGCTCTGTGCGTCGAAAAATGTTGGACGTTTAAAGATTTCATGTTGCAGCTCTTTAGAAATAGAGAACAGGGTCGAGCAAGAGATTTTTCTTTGCCGTGATAGGACTTGTGAGTTAGAGGGGCGTGATTGTAAAGTTACGGATTTGGAAACCACGAATCAGAGTTTTGAGAGAAAACAGGAATCTTTGCATCAAGAGCTGTTGAAAAGGTCAGAGAAAAAAACCGATGGCGAAATTGCGCTCCAAAGTATCAAGCAGAAAAGAGGGTATGTTAAAAATGGCAAAGCACAACAGGGTGCGAAAACTAATGAGAACGAAAATGGGAGAAGAAAGCTTAAAAGCGATAAGGGATATCTCCAAGGAGTGTTGATTAAATTACGGGAAGATATTTCCACGTCTAAAAGCCAGATTGATACTTTATTCCAAGATAAGAATGAATTGACAGCTGTGTCAAAAGAAACGAAGAAAAGCGATATAGGAAGCAATTTGGAATTTGGAAAACGTTTCAGAGACGGTGGAAATCGCGAAAGATCGATTCCAAATCAGCACTTTATCCTGGAGGCTTGCGACAAAAAGTCCACAAATGAAATCCGCAAGCTGCACGAAGTCGCTGCAGATTTAGAAACAAAGTACGCCACCTGTAAGACCGAGCTAGAAAACCAACAGGACCTTATCACAACAATTATTTCGCGCGAGAAAGCTGTCTCGCGCGCGGCGCGCGAGGCTGCGCGAGATCTGCAGGTGCAACTCGACGAAAGTCGGCAAGAGATTGAAAAGCGTGACGTTATGATGAAAACACTCGCGAAAGACAAAAGAAGTCTTGAGCACAGCATTCTGGAATTTAGGCGAAATTATCACCAAAAATGCGATGCCTTTGACGCTGAACTGAACGAAACAAAAACTCTTCGTACGAGGCCAAGGATAGAGGCACCTATAGTCAGTACAAATCTACAGGATTATTTGGAAAAATATCAACAAGGGGCCGACCTGATTAGCCAAGAGCCAAACAGACAAATAACCGGCTCGTCGTGGTATCATTCACACGAACAAAAGGCGGCCATTTCGCTTTACAAAGCTAGCAAGTCTGCCCACAGTGTTTATGCAAGACGCCACCGTAGAAACATCGAGAGTTTGAACCCAGACGAATCGCTTCTGCAAGACCGCAGCGAAGAAAGGAAAGAGATTTTTCGCGGTCATTTGCCAAAGAAAAGAAAGGATAAGTTAACAGAGGTTCGCAATCGGCGGCAATTTCACGCAACTGCGGAAAGCGCCAATGAGAGCGCTGATCTCGAGTGGAACAAACCTCACGCTGATTGTGTAAGCAAATACCGCGAGAGCTGTCACGATCAGAAAGGGCTAAAGACGTTGTTGATGGCGGTAGAAGACGGGCGAGCGCCGACTGTGGAGATGGAGAACGAGTTGGATGAAAGATCGGTAGAAAACGACAGTAAATGCGAAGAATATCAACCCGACGTCGACGGAGTTCGATCGGAGAACGATGCGGTAGAAATCGAGAATTGTTCTTCGACACATGAAGAACAAGAGATCAAACAGATTGAGCCTTTAAATGTTTGTAACGGCGACGAGATCGCGTCTCCGATCGTCGAAAGCGAATTTACGAATGGTCATGCAAGCCTAGTGCCAGACGAAGACAAAAACGATTCTGGAGTGAGTGTAGATCCGACGAAAGATGATTTTGACACGGTGAAGAAGAGAAAAGAAGAATTGCAACAGTTATGCGAAGTGTTAATGGAGGAGCGAGATAAAGCGACTCGTACGCTCAGAGGAAGAGATGATGAAGTAATGCGGTTACGAATGCGCGCTGTGGAAACTGAACACGAAAGAACTGATCTGAAAATCCAATTAGCTAAGGCCATGGATCGTTCAGATGGCCAGGAGAACGAGCTCGCGTCCGTTAAAGAAGAGAACGAGAAACTGAAAGCTGAGGTCGAGAGGCTCGGAAAGAGAATTGAAGAATTGGAGGCGGAGAACAGCCACCTTAATAGTAAACTTCAAGCACGTGCTGATCAAGATCATGCAGATGGAAAGAAAGAAACAGCTGATTTGGAAAGTGCTGAGTTAGTGGGCACCGTGGCGGAAGATCGAGCGGAGGAGCCTGTTACTGTCCAAAGCGAAGAAAGGCTTGAGAGTGAACCTCAAGAGCAAGAACATGGGATTGGGAACGTCGTAGACGATACAACAACTTCAGAAGGCGCTGCAAAAGAGAGCGCACCCGCGGCAGACGAAGTCGTCGTGAAAAGAAGAGAATACAAACGCACCGCACCAAACTATTACCGTCACTCGTTCGCCGGCAGCCTTCCGAGGCCATTCCACAGCCATGAGTTACACTCACAACGTTCCTTCGACCATAGCCCAAAGCACGAGCGTTCGGGATCGGTTCACTCTGACACGAGTGAAGAGAGCGAGTCTGGAAGTCATGCCGCGGCTCCGAGTGTGCCTAGCTTTATGAGGAGGAAGGCGAATAATGCGTACTTGAAATCTGGGTTCAGTCCTGTGCAGTTCAACTACCAGCCGCTCCCCGAGAGCATCTTGGACAAACGGGAAAGCTGGCTAGATGGGGTACGAGCAAGAGGGGGTAGCTTATCTAGAGCGCGCGATAGCTCTTCTGACAGCGAAAGTAGCGGGATCGGCAGTGGTGCGAGCGCTTCAGTGGAAAAAAATCACCAATGGGTGGAGTGTGGAGAGACCACAAACACGCTGAACTCTGCACCTGAAGATCGAGAGAAACACTCAGGAAATGCCGAGAATTCCACCGAGGATTTACTTCAGTCTACGCACGAAGAACACGAAAGAGTTTCTTTATCGGAACAACCATCAGAAGTAGTTACTGGTCAGTCACAAGTTGACGGCGAAGATCACGAGAGGAAAGAGCACGTGTCTGATTTAGTCAGTATGTGGAACAGCAGAACAACAGAAGCATCGGACGTTTAAATTGCATGCGAATGAAACTGATACGCGGTGGCCGATCAAGCGTTCGAAATCGTGACATACTCAGACCTGAACATCATAATAGTAACAGTTGTTCATTTCACGAAGCAGGAAAGCATGTCAGTGTATTTCGTAATGGGTCAACGGATCGGCACGCTTGTGGTGATTAGAAAACACAAACGAAAAAAGCGAAAGAGCACGTAGAAGATATTGGCTTAGGAAGAAATTATTCATAACAAATTCAGTGCGAAACTAATTTTGAATTTTGTAGACGGTGTGCTGAGTTTTTTTAGGACATCCGTTCTGTCAACAGACCTCTTAAATATAAATAATAGCGTGTGTTGTATGTAACGTTGTTTGCGCACAGGATTATTTTTTCCCAATTTCAATGTTCGAGTTGATCCAAGCAGATATGCATCATTAGCCAAGCATAGACCAAAGCACAGACTAAATGTAGGCAAAGGTGAAGATTATGGACACACAGACGCGGGTCGCTTTGAACATTTAAGCAATATAATTAAGTTGGAATTTTTATTGATTGGAATGGAATATACTTGATATACAGATCACTCAGTGGTAAGCGTGATTTAGAGAAATGAGCACACTTTTAAGTTGTACATTTTTGTTCTTCAAGACAATCGGACAACTGGTCTGTCAAATAATAAAATGCTTTTTCAAAACAACAGTTCTTTCATCGTGAGCCGATAAAAAGAAGTGTTTACACTCCATTGATTCTCAGGAATGTAAATGCCTACGCGACTCGAGAAGCTCGCGTGGAACGCGCGAAACACGGATGAACACGTGCGTTTTAGGCATGAATGCGTTAGAAATACGTTTTTAACGAGAGCAGTGGAGTTTCTGTGGAAACAAATGCTTTTCGTCAAG
Source organism: Orbicella franksi (assembly GCF_964199315.1). Lineage (NCBI taxonomy): Eukaryota > Metazoa > Cnidaria > Anthozoa > Scleractinia > Merulinidae > Orbicella > Orbicella franksi. The sequence continues at coordinate 9,295,385 of NC_138152.1, read as the reverse complement.
CAATCCTCTGCGGGTTGAAACATGAAAGAAAATACGTTTTTAAACGTTAACTTAACGGACAGGAACAGAATCTTTTTGTTTTATTTTGACTTATTTTTCACATAAGTTGTAGAGATCGCAAATATTAACCTCGGGGATTTGAACGAGCAAGAACGCAGGGGTGGTGGAGAGGGGAAGGGGAATGGTACTCCGTCATGAATGGATTCAAATTTTGATAATAAACGTTACTTCCATCAACAGCAACCCCTTCATAGCTGTCGTGCCAAAACTTGTTTCAGTACATTTAGGTCGTGTTCTATTGGGATCAACCGTTTCTGGTTGGTTGGGTTTTTTCGTGTTCTTTTGAGGAAAACCGTTTTCGGTTGGTTTTTGTTATCAACTTTTTCAACCAACCTCGAACCAGGTTGAAATGATTGAAAAAGCATTTGTGTGATTGTAGCTCGCGTAAGGACTATTCCCAGGAGTTACCGCGTTTGAACCGAGAACGGTTGGGAAAGTGTATTACTGAGAAACGTCAACCGCATAACTCGGGTCATATAACAGCTCTCACAAGGTCTCACATTAATGCCTCGATACCCTTGGACAGAACAATAGAACAAACAACAGAAACAATGCCTCTAGCCCCAAAACAATAACAGCTGCTGTGATAACAGGTTTTGGGCCGCCTAAGTTGTTATCCTTGTTACAACAATCCAGAGGGAAACACGCTTGCAGCGACGGAGTTTGTCAGACTCCTAGAGGACTCGGGATCTGTTACAGCAAAACAATCCAACGGGAAGACAGAGAATACGCAGTTACTTGGGTCCTACAATAGAGTTTAATCCAGTAACGTACACAGAGCGTAAAACGTAACCAATACGGGATAGTGGTATCCGGCGTCCCACCACCGGGGACGTAACCGAAGAACAATTTACAAAACACCTGTATTTATACTAGACTCTAAACAAGTGATCTAATATTTCGTTTAGTAATCCTAAACCACTATTGGCTGCCAATGAGCTCATTGCTGTTCTAGGCTATTCCATCATAGGCAGTCAGTTATTCTGCTCGTAAATATTAACTACTTACAACTTCAGGTAGTTCTCACTACAAGGTGTTACGCGATAATACAGATAGACAGATGGTTACCATGGTTATTGGACTTTCGCTCGACTGCGAAATGTTGGCTTTTTTATGGTTTTGAATATCGACAAATTCTCCCCTCACACTGCTACACTATGACGACAAATACAGTTGCAAGCTTACAAGAGCTGCTACAATACCGATCAACTCAAACCAGTTGCGGTTGAACCTGTTGATCCCAGTAAGACACGGCCTTAAAGAGTTAAATTAACTAATGAGGACTCGTGTCAAAACTCCAAAGCTCAGAACAATGTCATGTGACAAAGAATATCACGCTAAGTAGATCTTTCTTGAAATTAAGCAAAAACAAAACAAAACAAAACAAAAAAACAGCAAAATTCCGACACACATTCTTCTTTGGTTCTAAACTCGTATTAATCCACATCCATAGTGGAATCTTGACCTTCAGTTATAAATATTAACGCTTGTGTTTGAACAGTTATCTCTCAGCCAAGCCTCATTACTTAAAAAAAAAAAAAGAGAAAGAAAGCCTCATTATTAAAATGATGTTTGGAGTGTTATTATTGTAAGTTCTAACGGTGATGTTACACCAGACAGTTGGAAGTTGGTTTTCACTAGCGCATAAGCAAAAGCAGCATTCGCAGTCGCAGTAAAATGTTGATAATTAGCGCCATTTGTTAGGAACTTTCTTCACAAAAGACTTTAATTTACAGTACTTTCCTGTGTTTACGAATGTTTCTGATGCTTATGCTTAGGAGCTTGTGAAAACAGCCTTTATAGGGCCATAGTATGCGACGTGAAGCCTTGGCGACGTCGATTAATACTGAAATAAAACTCCAAGCGTAATTTGTGTAAGCTTTTCTAGGTGTTTAGTTAGTTCGGGCGCAGCGCGAAAAATGGCACACGAAAAATAGGGGAGAAGCTCGGCGCGAGAAGGCGCTCCTCGCACCAAGCCTCTCTCTTTTTTATTTCGCCTCGTCGTTTTTCGCGCTGCGTCCCAAATGACTGAACGCACATGGTTTTATTGCGACATGGCTGGAAGAAAAATTGTCTACCAAAGTGCTTAAACGGATAACAGTTTTCTAACAGCTCTCAAAGAAAGTGCATTTAACCAATCACAATAGACGCAAATAGCCTAATGAACTAACGAGAACTCCAGACAAAAACGTACAACAGCGGAAAGCGCGGGAAAACCTCGGCGAGTCACTGTTACTCAACACCGGTTGACAAAAACAGCGCGTCTGCGGTGATTGGCTATAGGGAAAGTGACACGGGTTTTGTTCCGATCAACAAAACGCACGCGCAAAGCTTGGGACACGGCGCGCCAAAATTAGGTCCAGTTTTTTTTTTTCCCCGCTGGTAAGGGAACGTCAGATGGTACAAAAAACGCGGTCAGCTGACACAGTCATCCCAATGCCGTCACTTAGACGTAGACGACTAAGCGGTGAAGCTTCCTTTCTTCCCTTTTTGTTATTAATGCAGGAGTGTTCTATGTTAATTATCAGGTTACCCAATGGGCCCACTGGAACTTGCAGATTATGTGGGACTTGATACAACAAAGTTCATCATTGACGGTATGTAGCGCGTGAACGTGGGACTAGAATCGAAGTCTTTACGTGAAAGTACTATTCAATAGCTCTTATTAGAATGATCACACACTAGGGTTTCATCCACAGACTTAAAAGTTAGAACCACCTGGTACAGCATATTAAACAGCACCACATGAAATTACTGTTCAATAGCTTTCATTTGAATGGTCACACACTAGGGTTTCATCCACAGACTTAAAAGTAAGAACCACCTGGTACAGCATAATGAACAGTATCACATGAAAGTGCTGCTCAATAGCTTTCATTTGAATGGTCACAAGCGGCATTTATTTGAGGTGTAATAAGCTATAGGTACACTATTGCTAAATATATCATACGACCTCGGGCCAATATTCCCTGACACGGCCCTCCCGATCAGTTAGTGAGAGGTTAGTATTTCTGTTATTTCAGGCTGGCATGAAAAATACCCGGATGTGCCGCTATTCAATCCAAGCGAGATCATGAACGACCTTGTAGCACGTAACAAGCTAGGAAGGAAGACTGGGGAAGGATTTTACAAATATGATTAGGACCCAGGCCACAAAAATAATCAACTCTCTTTAGAGCTTAAAGCGGGAGGAAAAAAACGCGGACAACAAAGCTTAAACGTGATTGGCTCGTTGGCTGTCACATGTTATCGCATGGTCTCAATCTGCTTTTATGTAAGCTGGAAAGTCAGTAACGTTTAATGAAAATCTTCGTGTCGTTACTAGCTTTTGTTGTTCTTACAGTTGAATTTCACGGTACTTGTTAAATAAAATAAGGTCTTTCAGACTGCATCGTCTTGTTGAACCTGTTTGTGTTTGTTACGATCCGAAACCGGCAATAAATGTTTACTTCTGCCTGAGCAGCTAACTAATAGAAACGTTTCGTTTAAGGTTACCGTATACCTTCAGGGGTGTCTCGCTTCCAAGCGATGTAGCGCGTCCGGTTTAAGCTGTAGATACCTAAGCCCCTATATCAAATTAAAGCTTATAGAGCTGGCTATCAAACCATACCAAAAATTTTGAAATAAAATGAATTGCCAATTTTTTCACGGCCACTAAATGCAAGCGTCCTAATCACCTTTTGGAAGCTACAAGTCAAAGCGAATTTTGTTTTTCGCCAATTTATATTTTTCCTCGGTTTCAGGACAAAAAGCGCTAAAAAAGCGTGTCTGCGTTTTTCCATATTCAATTGTAGTAAAAAGTTACGGAACATTTTCGAAATAGGATTTAAAAAATGTGAAGTGATCGTACAAAAATCGCTCTCGGAGAAAAAATATTTCGAAATAAACAATTCGTAGACACGTTTTTGTTTTTTCTATGTTAACCTAGCTACTGTCCAAATTTGAGGGCAAACAAACAAATTCAGTTTGAGTTGTAACTCTTTAAAGTGTCTGCTTCAAGCGAAAAAATTTATTCGAGAAAACAGCGCTAAGAAAAATATCTTGCTTCGCAAACAAACTCCGCCCACAAACGCCTTCAACTGGGTTCTCAGATCACTGAGCCAATCAGCGCTTGGAAAATTTACTACCATTAACTCACGGTGAAATTTACGCGTGAATCTGCAAAAAAACCTTGCGTTTCACAATGCGCTCAAGGCGGAGAGATAATTTTTCTGCAGCTGGGTTTTTCTTGAAGCTGGTTTGGCAAAATGGGGTAGATGAAAAAGGATACGAACGCTAGAGTAGCTGGGCGACGAGAACAAACTGAACAAAAGAAAGCGCGGCAGAGCAAATGTGCATGGATAATATTCCAATGGATCTCGATGAGTTGGATGATTCATCGGTATCGAACTCAACAAAAGAGTCACTGTAAACATCGCTGTTATCGCTGTCGAGTTCCCAAATTTTACACAATCTTTCTCTTCTCTTGACTCGATCTTTTTGCCCGCTTGATACGTCCGTAGCTTCATCCGCGAGGTCAACTTTCGCTTCTTCACTCATTGATGTATTTTTATTCATTCTACGCTCTTTCGAACTGGTAAACAGAGTTTTCCGTGGTCCATGTTTACTTATAACTTAATAGAATTACATCTAATACGAAAAATGCTTGGATTAACAATGCTGATTAACTGAGTAGCCAGCCAATTCGTGGTATCCATATCGGTAATATTCCCGCGAAAGTAGTCTCGGTTGATTGCATACACGTTATAGGGCTGTCAATCAAGAGGGAACTTTTACTTCCGGCCATAACGTAAAACATCCATTTCTCCGCCAGTATTAGGTTTTTTTCAATTTTGTTTTCAGAAATTAGAGATTACTATTCGACCATTAGTTTGAACCAAAAATCCAAATTTGAAGAAAGTTGCCGATCTGAAGGTATACTGTAACCTTAATGTAATTTTTGTATAGTGTGTGAGCGCAAAACAAAAGATTTAACCCGGCCCTGGACCTTCCAACAGAAATCTTCGTATCTTCGTTTGCTCTTTTGGAGTTTGCCGAGCTTAAAGATCGCTTTCACTGTCACGCAATAAAAAAAAAAAAAAAAATGATAAATCGAAAACCATCTAGTGGAAAAAGTTAAGAAATTGTGATGTTATAGAAGATAACTAGATAAGACACTTCTCCAAGTTTTAGGCCTGTGCGTTTCCCCAAACTTCAGATATTCCTCGAAATGTTTCGCAGAAATTTACAGAGCCCAGTATGGAAACGCTACGTTGGTGTACATCCGTGGTAAACAAATGTGGCGGCCGGAAAATAATGTAAACATCTGGAACTTACTTTGGCTATCTAGGCGACTTATTATCAGTACTGAACAAACAAGCATTTACATAAGCACTTTTCCTAATGCTCTAACTTCTAAAAGGGCTCAAAATCATGAGATAAGTATATATTTTTCAACAAACTCGATCGTGGCCTTGTGTCACGCAACTTCATAACCCTGAAATTCAGATGCTCTGGTTTCCAAACGAAGCACGCCATCGAGCTGTAAAATTGTAAACAGATATAAATATACCCCCTCTTATGCCCGATGAGGATAAAAACTGTGGTGGCTCTTTAGTTTTGGATTTTAGAAAGTGATGACGTCACGTGAAAACGATCTATAAACTTTCCCCTCTATCAACTATGAGTGTAATTGATCAGGTGCTAGATTTACAAAGCCCTCGTTGCTAACGAGCTCTAGAAGACACCAAGAAAGGAAACTGAATAACATCCTCAAGGTTTCGAGAAAAAAAATTATTCTTTCTGCACAAATTAGATTACACGACTCGAATAATAAGCTTATCAATCCATCTATCGAATCCTCTGCTGATATGACATAGAAATCAGCCGAGAATTATTGAATTTTTGTTGGTTAAAAAAAGAAGGCATTTTTCGTTAATTTTGTTGGTCGAGGGTAAAATTATTCCCAAGATCATCCGGAGACCGCCGAAGATTCCAACTTGGCCCGAATAACATCTTCAGAAGATGGTTCGAAGTCTTTCGAGGAAGAATTCTTCTGTTGATAACATAGAGGGCAGAAATACTAAATTTTGTTAGTCGAGGGTAAATAAAAATTACTCCGAAGATCATCCGAAGACCTCCGAAGATTCTTTCTTTTTCCGCCTTGGGCAAAATTACTCCGAAGATCATCCGACTATTCCAAATGTGACCCGAAGAATCTCTGTATCTTCAGAACATGATCCGAAGTCTCGAAAACTTTGAAAATCTCCAGCGTTACCGAAAGTCAAGCATGAAACAAATTTTTGAACTTGGATGCGTAACATGTCAGGGTTTGCCTTTTTTCGCTCTTTCGAGATGGTCCTTTTTCATAGTGCCTTAAGGAGTCAGACTACAGTTAGCCTCACTTTTTCTTTTTGTAATAAAATTCAGTTTTCCCGCCAATTTGAAAAGGGTACAAACATGTCATGTATACGCACTTTATTTTTTTTACCACAATTGCTACTAATCTCGCAATCTGATTGGCTAATTTGCCGTTGTCGATTAGAGTCCAAGCAACGCTGCTCGCGTCAATGTGTCACGCTCTTGGTCACGCTCTGATATTGTGGTAAAGAACAATCATTACTCTTATCGACAACGATATGCGTCATCGCTGTGGTCCAAATTTGTTGTGGACTCACAAGGCGCAGCCTCATTTTGACCACTGCGATGACGCATATCGTTGTCGATAAGAGCACAGACAACGCTACACATTCGATTTGTTAAATGTCGCAAAGTCACGCCACGTCATACATCAATCGCGCGCGCTAGGGAAGAAATATATAAACTATAGCCTCCATTTGACGCGGAAATAATGTCCTAGGACAAATATCCGAGCCTATTTTCGCGCCAAATAGAGGCTGTTGCGTTTATTATCCTTCAAATATTTTTCGAAACAAGCGCGGTTTTGAAAACTGGGGAAATTCACTCCCATATTCCCCAGTTTTAGTTTGGGAATATTTAGTGACGTGACGTGCTTAGACCAATCACGCGCGAGTGAAAATATTTAATGGATTGTAAGAGATGATAGATAGCCAACGAAGCGCGTAGCGCCGAATTGCCTATAATCATCTCATATCAAACACGCGCAAGTGGAATCATTGTGTAACTGAAAAACTCCCCCAAAATATAGAAAAATAAACTAAAATTGAAATAATGACGCCTGCAAAAATAAGGCGTACGCTTACCATATTTGTAGAGCATGGTATAATGACTCATAACCCATGATGACTAAGCCAATGAAAACTCTCGAGTTGCGTTATCCAATGATTCAGTTTTTAATAAAAGCAAGTATAGGGTTTGGTACCGGCTGCGCCAACTTCGCCTGCCGTTTACTCTCTTAAATGATTTCCTACATTTTAACAAAAAAAAAAAAGAAAAAAAAAAACAGGCAAAAAATCTGTACATGAGAAGTTAGTTCTCGTGTCGTCAGCCTTATTTCGAAAACGAGGACGGAGACCCCGCATTGTTTTTCACCTTTTGGCAAAACATTATGTTTACCTTCCTGCATGGCGAGTGTTTAAAAAATTGGGCACGTGGGAAAATTTTGGGCGCGAACTTCCTTAAACGTTCCTAACCATTGCGCAACATCAATTTCTCTTTAGCAAAGGATAATAAAGCCAAAAGAAAAACTGAAACAAAAGTCAAACTTGAACGGGATTTAAACCTATGACCGTTACGATATTGGTGCAGTGCTTTGCGAACTGAGGTATCAAGCCAACTAGGAACAGTTTAATTTTTGCGATCATTGTCGTAATGTATTCTTAGAAAACAAATGCAGTTTGTTTCTTGACTTGTAGACGTACTCGTCCTACAACAACAACAATAACAACAACAATAACCATATTAAAGTGTCAAGCCTATCCAGCTGAGGGTAAAGACCCTTTACCAATTGAGGACACCTCAAAAAAGAAATTCTAAAAATAATATTAATACAAGTACCTAATTATCGATTAAAACTAGAAATTCAGCTATTATAATTACGCTAAATGGATCATTTGATTTAAAAAAAGCTAAAAATATCACCTTTTTACAATAATACTTTGCTGTTTACAATAATTGATAAAATAGTATCAGACAGGCTTACTGCTCCTTTCAATAACATGCGGACTCTGAAATTCAAAGCTCAACCGACAAATGCGTTTTTCGCTACCGTCAATCAAATGTTTGGCGGCTCCTCCCAGCCCCCGACTGTGCTATCTAAACTGTGCTCGACGATTTGATTTGGTTATCGCGCGCTCGGCAATAGTCGGAAGCTGGGAGGAGCCGCCGAACATCTGATTGACCGTAGCGAAAAACGCATTTGTCGGTTGAGCTTTGAATTTTAGAGTCCGCATGTTATTGAAAAGCGCAGCAAAAGTCAAGTGCTTTATAAGACATCTCTTCCTTTCTTGAACCAGACAATGGTACGAGATCATAAGTACCAAATTTTAAGTAGAGAAATCCCAAGAATAAGGGCTCGGATCGCCTAATAAAAAACAGTTTGGTTAAAGAAAGGTTTTCCTAATAATTGAAAAATCTGTCGATACACTTCTCCAGCTCCTTACTGTACATCAGTGTTTCAGTGTTAGATTTTGTCCCTGTAAAGAAAAAGGGAAGTTTCAATTTTGATTCAAGTCACGCAGCTAGGTAACCAACTTACCAAATTCATGAAATGTTGTCTGCGCTATTAGAAACATACCTTTATTTTTCAAACGCAAATGTCACGTCATCTCCAATCAGCATAAACGGCGCCCAGCTGGGAACCTTGGTGAAGCCATGATCTCTCATCCACTTCATGGCCGCGTGAAGAGATACACTGGTACTTTCTCCACGAACAAGGTGCTCGTAAAAACGACTCATCAACTTCTTTGTTGCATTGTCGTCTAGAGCCCACAGTGCCACCAACACTGAGCGTGCCCCGGATCCTAGGAACGCGCGAGCGATTCCAACAACTCCCTCAACTCTAATTTGTCCACGGCCACTGTGACAACAGCTTAGTACCACCAGTTTAGCCCGTACTTGAACTTTAGCAATGTCAGACATTTTCAAAAGGTAATCGTCTTCTTGTGGAATCCCGGTGGTGGAGGCTGGAGGGGCAAGAGCAATTTCTCCTCTTTCAGCATTGCCATGTGCAGCAATATGTATGAGACTCGCTGACTTCATCCTCTCAAGTACCGCTGGCTTCGTAGCGTCCTGTCCTAACAAAGGCTGAACGCCCAGCCGACGTGCTATCATCTGTGCTTCCTTTCTTGCGCCAGGCAATGGGTAGAAGTCTCTCTTTTCACTTCCCCTGTAAATCACCTTCCTACCAACATCAGGATCTCCCACTACCACAGCATCAGTCTGACTGTGAAAGTCTGCAGGACTGTCCTGAATGAGCTTGAGAGTTGACAAAGAAGGAACCACGCGGATTCTGAAATTCTCTGATAAATATTTTCCTCTTTCATTGAGTAAAGCTGGAAATGGAACACGGTACAGGCTGCGATCAGGAACAATGATGATTTCAGGCTCATCAAGTAAGTCGGATACAGGATTGACGAGCAGTTCGTAGAACAAAGTTAGACTCGGTTCGGGATAACCCATATTCCCAGGTTTACCTTGTCGCAAAGTTGCGGGGCCCTGTGTTTGACAAGGTTCAGGATTTGTTTCAATGTTATTGTCACTTATAGATCGATCTTCGCAAATCTCCGCGGGTAAAATACCAAAGCTTTGGAAGCTTTCAGCCATTATGGCAAAAAATTCATCCAAATCAGCAGCAACCTTTGTTAATCTGGTGTGGAGAGTCTTTTTGTCCAGCTCAATTTTTCGAAACTGAATGACACCGCTTGTCTTGAGAATCCAGAGAAACACACTTTGCCCAGAATAGGAAATGTATAGACAAGTGCAGTTGCTTTCTTTCTTCATGACATTTTCAACACCAGTCGATGATTTCGGATCAGCTGACATGCGTTTTTCAGTAGGGTACTGAATTGCCATCAAGTCTGCTAGGGCTCTAGCACGTCCAAGCTCTTCAACATTAAGAGCATCCATAGGATTTCCAGCATAACAACACAATCCACTGAGCAGCTGGTATGGTAAAACATGCTTGTCGACAAATGATATCTTCATTTGATCGCTGTCTTGAAGAAAACCACGCATTTTTTCGGATTTTTCAATACTTCGAAGCAAAAGGGAAGAAGCCTCCGCATATTTGTTTTCCGATAACTTCGTCAATGAAAGTAAACAATAGCAGGAAAACTCAAGTTTAGGGTTTCCAATCTCTTTACCTGTTGAAAGGGCCTTTTCAAGATATTCTTCGGCCACGTCATGATCGCCAAGAGATTGAAACACGCGCCCAAGGCCGAGGTAAGTGTTTGCTTCCAGTTTCCTCGCACCAATTTTAACTGCAATTGCAAGTGCTTTCTCAAAGCAGGCTTTGGCTTTCTTTTTATCGCCAAGGGATAGAAAAAATCTCCCTTCCGTGGAGTAACATCTTGCTTCTATTTTTTTACAACCACTTTCCATGCTGATCGCAAGTGCGTCATCACAATATGATTTACTCTGTGTATATTGTCCAAGAGCGTCAAACACAGCTGCCAGGCTTAGATATGATTCTGCTTGTCCACTTCGGTCACCAATTTCCTTTTGGATCTTCAGCGCTTTCTCATGATATTCTTCAGCCTTTCGATATTCACCGAGAGAATCAAACACATTTCCAAGCATTCCATAACATTGTCCTTCTCCTGCTTTGTCACCAGTTTCCATGCTGATTACAAGTGCTTTCTCGTTATATTCTTTAGCCTTGACATATTCACCGAGAGAATCAAACACAATTCCTAGGCTTCCATAACATGCTCCTTCTTTTGCTCTGTCACCAGCTTTCATGCTGATCGCAAGTACTTTCTCGAAATATTCTTTAGCCTTGAAATATTCACCGAGAGAATAGAACACATTTCCTAGGTTTACACACCCTGTTCCTTCTCCTGCTGTGTCACCAATTTTCATGCTGATCGCAAGTGCTTTCTCGTGATATTCTTTAGCCTTGCGATATTCACCGAGAGAATGAAACACCATTCCTAGGTTTCCATAACATGATCCTTCTCCTGCTCTGTCACCAGTTTTCATGCCGATCGCAAGTGCTTTCTCGTAATATTCTTTAGCCTTGCGATATTCACCGAGAGAATAAAACACATTTCCTAGGTTTACACACCCTGTTCCTTCTCCTGCTGTGTCACCAATTTTCATGCTGATCGCAAGTGCTTTCTCGTGATATTCTTTAGCCTTGCGATATTCACCGAGAGAATGAAACACCATTCCTAGGCTTCCATAACATGCTCCTTCTGTTTCTCTGTCACCAGTTTTCATGCTGATCGCAAGTGCTTTCTCGTAATATTCTTTAGCCTTGCGATATTCACCGAGAGAACGAAACACATCTCCTAGGTTTCCATAACATGCTCCTTCTTTTGCTCTGTCACCAGTTTTCATGCTAATCGCAAGTGCTTTCTCTCCATATTCTTTAGCCTTGACATATTCACCGAGAGAATAAGACACTCTTCCTAGGTTTACACACACTGTTCCTTCTCCTTCTTTGTCACCAATTTTCATACTGATCGCAAGTGCTTTCTCGTAATATTCTTTAGCCTTGACATATTCATCGAGAGAATGAAACACTCTTCCTAACTCTTCATAAGCTACTGCTTCTTGCTCTCTGTTACCAGTTGTTCGTAGGACTGGGATTGCTCTCTCAAGAAGTTGTTTTGCTTCAGCATACATACTTTGCTGCCGATATATCCGTGCTAGTGCTGTGCTGTGCAAACTTTGTTGGACTGTATCGCCACACTCGCGGAAAATAGCGAGAAGTTTCCTGCCGTACGCTATTGCATTTGTGTGATCGCGAACATGGCGGTACGCTTTAAACATGGTGCAATAGATCTTTTTGTGAATTAATTGGCCTAATTGCTTTTCTGTACTGAGCGCTTCGTTACTGAGCAAAACCAAGTTTTCCTTGCATAACTCGATGGCTTTTGAAGCGCGACCAATGTTGAGAAGAAAAGTAGCAACAGCTAAGCCTATACGGATGGCTTGCATAATTTCTTCTTCGTAATTCATGACGCCTTCCTCGGTAAGTCTTGTAACTGAAAAATAAACCGAGTAAGGCTGAGCTTAGAATTGTGCCGTATTACGTAATGAGCCTTGTGTCATTACGAAGAAGTGCCGGGACTCGAAGAAGCCATGTTTGAGCAAATTTCCGGGAAGGGGACCCCCATATAAGGGCTTTATAATAAAGCCCTTATATGGGATTTTTCCTCCCCTCCCCGGAGCAAATGAGCATGTTAAATCTGTGCATTATATCATTAAGTCTGACAGAAAAAAAAAAATGGCAAAAGAGTGCTTGCTTTAAAATGACCGAATTCATATCAGGTGTACAAATTAATTTTCTCAATTCTGTGGTTGAACATTTTCGGTACGCAAACCACGAAATGTTGGAATATACGAATCATCTTTGGCTATAGGAAACTTTTCATGAGTAAATTCAACCTTGTTAAAAGCTGGAGTGATTATTCAAGTCCGTACATGAATAAGCTTGTCAAAAAGTGAGTTGAAGAAGCAAACGACAAATGGCAAAAATTACGTCTTAAGTTGTTTTCTTTCTCTATAATACTGAAATTAATCCATAAAATAGACAAAATAGACAAAAAGTTCTCCTAGCCGCCGGAAATTCTCATCTTCTCTCTTTACCGTGTAAACGGCAAAACATTTAGTGCAAAAGTCTCCCATTCGCCGTGAACGTTTTTCTTAATTATCCGCCCTTAATTGTCGTGAGATTTTTCCTACAGTTCACGGTAGCATTTCGCTTGTTTCGGACTTGTTACGGTAGAGCTTCTCTGAAGTATTTAAGTCTTTGCCAAACAATATTTTCCCTTCTTAGTTAAACTCGTAAAGATTTAATATAAAATTAAGGCAAACAATTCAAGGTAAGTTGTACTCACCGCGCCAATGTTGAAATAAAAGTCTGAAGACTAGCTGGTATTTCTTGCATGAAGTGAACTTTACTATCAGGTTTGTTGTACACTGTTCTCTTTGGAAAGTAAAACACCGGATATGCGTAAGTACGTCATACAATCAGACGTTGCAAAGGAAATTAGAAAATGAAATTTTTTAGTTCTTCTTTTCAGATTTTCCATTTTCCAAAAAAACTGAAATTTTGAAATGCTTTGTTTTAACCTATTAATATCATTTTGGATTTTAAAAAATGGACAACGTTTTTCAGTTTTACAAAATACATGTATCGACAGTAACGTCTGTCATCTTTAGTTACAACTGGAGTGAATTTTAATGTAGAAGTTACTATACAAGTTTTGTGCAATAGCTGTTACCTAGAGTAACTTACAAAACACAAATAAAATACGTAGGTTGAAAACAAATAAAAACAAAAGTTGAACGCAGAGAAAACGTGCAGAAGCAATTTACTATAGACCTTCAGGGGTGCCTTCCGGAAAATGCTTTCTGTACGCGCTGCTTTAAAGAAAACCATGGTAAACTATATATCATTGTAAAACTAATCAACTGTAGAATCCGAAAATAACAATACATTTTGCTAGTTTTGCTTTGATGGCCACGTGCAAGCCTTTAAACGCAAAAATGACCGCCCTGGCTGAACTGAATGACCAGCCAAAGGGCCTTTGTGTTACCGCGGACATCCAAACTGAGTGGACATTATCAATCAGGAGTTGATGGGCTAACAAAGTGTGTGAGGCTTTTTCGATATTTCTATTGGTTGCTTAGGAAATCCCTTTTAAAGTTGGACAATAGAAAATTTTCTGACTGCTGTTACTCAATGGGACGCCACGGGAAAGATATTTCGATTTTCGCAAAAGCCTCACACACTTTGGTGCGCTAATGTCAGACGAAGATTTTGGCCAAGTTTCGTTAAAATCCGATAAATCTACATACCCTATTAATTCATTTAAATAAAGGTAATTCACGCAAAAATAAACTTTGAGGTTTCGGCCTCGAAAGAAATTCACATTTTTCGCACCTCACTGAAGCGGTTGTCAACGCGGCCATGCCGCCAACCAATGAAACGCAGCTTTGAACTCCCCAGCCGTTTATAGTAACGCTTCCCGGGAATGAATGTACAATGTTTATATTTACAGTATATCTTTCTATCTTACATCGGGAGTAGCGAGGTCTGCCGTGAAGCATTCAGCAGCTTATAAACCGAATCAGCAGATTAATGGTAAAGAAGGAAAAGGGAAAAAGAGGAATGATAGTGGAATAGCCTTGAACAGGCCTACTCAGCGAAGACAAACAGTAGACTGCAAGGCTGATACTACGTGAAAAACGTTTCGAGACACCAACATGACAAGAACCGATAAAGTAGGATCGCAACAGTGGACAGCTGTTTCGCCCTTCTTGGGGCTTGTCAGCACTGTGTAGCGAAGATATGTAACGCCTACTCAGCGAGCCGAGTCGAGTGCGGATATTTACACATTTTTAAAAAAACCTAAACGCATAATTCATCGGCCTGTTTGTTTTGCTAGAATATGGAAAAACATTCTTCGAAGCGGAGGAAAGGAGCGTTTGGAGAAGCTGCCTTGTCAGATATAAGCGATTAAATTCGCCGGTCTGATTCCGCGGCAATCAATTGCAACTTCCGTGCCAGAAGAAGCCAGAGCAGGGAATCGACGAAACATTCGCTTGCGATCTACGCTTACGTTCAAATGTGGGACCGCGAAGACCGTGCAAAATCACTTAAGAGACGAAAACAATCAACAAAAGCGGAGATTTCTGTGGAGAAATTGCAAGATGTAAGGGATAAACAAAAAATGCGAAATACGACTCCGCGGATGAGATCGATCAGTTGCCGCGAAAATATTACTGCTCAACTCAAGGGTTGACACATTTTAATTGGCTTATCACAGTTTGAAGTTTATTGACTCGTTTTGAAAATTTGCGTTTTCGTAGATAACTCGTTCGCGTTTTAAGTTTTTAAAGTAATTTTTTTTTGTAAAATTCAGATAAAGTTGAACAGATAGGCCCTCGAAGGTCTACAGTAACCTTAAGTTGCACAATTTCTTCAGAGGTTTTTTTTTTTTATCGAATTTTAATTTTTTAAACAAAAATAAAGGTTGCTATGAAATCTAACATTTTTCAAAAGATTTTTTAAATAAAAGTTAATAAAAAAAAAGGTGTCATAATTCTCATAGCGCGTCGATTTTCTGCGCGAAGCAGCTTTGTCCTTGAGCTCCTAATACAAGGGCTACATTAACATTTTCTTGTTTACACCCGATTTCGCTGTTTCGGTTCTCGAATCCTGAATTCCCTCTTCCATCATATCTGTCACTGCTTATGGTCTTCAGGTCATGAAAGGTGCTAAAAAAAAAAAGAGAAAAGTCTTTAAACCGGGAAAAAAAACGAAGCCAGGAGCTAAGAAGATTACAAAAGCGGAATTTCTCAAAGGCAAGAAGACCAGGCTTGTAATTCTGGCATGAAGTGAATTTTACTATCAGGTTCGCTTTGGAAAGTAAAACACCGGATATCCGTAACTACGTCAAAAAATCAGACGTCGAACGGGGTAATTAGAAACTGAAATTTTCAAGTTTCTCATTTCAGATTTTACATTTCTCGAAAAAACCTGAAATTTTGAAATGCTTTGATTTAACCTATTAATATCATTTTGGATTTTAAAAAATGGACGACGCTTTTCAGTTTTAAATACATGTTTCGACAGTAACGTCTGTCATTGTCAGTTACAGCTGGAGTGAAGTTGAATATACAAGTTAATATACCAGTTTTGTACAATCGCTCTTGCCTAGAGTAACTTACACAACACGAATAAAACACGTAGATTGGAAACAAAAGAACAAAAGGGAAATGCAGAAAAAAACGTGCAGAAAAATTTAAGATAAGAGAGAGAAATTAGAGAGAAGATAGAGAGAAATTAGCCTGATGAATTGACGATTTAAAATTAATGTACACAGCTTCTTTAATTTTTACTTGAAGCTTTGTGGCGGATTTATTGTGTGATGAGCAAACATTATTTTCCATCCTAAATTGTTTACATAAAAGGAGCTAGTTAGCAGTTTAGAGACTGCTGAACTTATTCTGCTCTAGGGTAATTTCAAATCAAGCTTTCGTTTGCGTTACCATATCTTTTAGAAGGTTTATTTTAAAAAATACATTGAGGTAAATATCATGAGAGCAAGTTTTCAAGCGTGTCTTTAGCACGCTTTCTTGGAAATACGATATAATTCGAACTAGAAACTGTCTTCTTGTAAAAAGAGTATTTATGCCCCTTGCTCCGTCACTATGGATTGTATTTCACAATGTGCATTGCTAAGGCTAAGCTCGGTTTGCTGGGAAGAGAAATTAACTGACACAAATCTTTGCCATAATTTGGCCACTCAGTTAAGTGGTCGTTTATTGTAAGATCATCTCAAATTACAATAGAACTGGAAATGAGTACCTTTTTCCAGCAAAGGTGAGTGCAAACACACCAAAGCCCTGAACGCATTAACGAGACAGGGCCGCCCCACCCAAAGCCAAAGCAATGCACAGTGCACCAAGTTCCCTAACAATAACCAACCAATAACAACTGAAACATGATTATTGCATCTAACCAAGTAGCCCCGGCACACATGGTTTGATCTACAACTGTTAACTTGTTAACCGTGGCGCAAAACATTTAAGTTGTGCTAAAAGTTAGTTGCAACTTTTAGGAAAACAATTGGCCTCTGCACAAATGTTCCCGATGAGGCAACTATATAACAGGGCAAAAGCTCTGCAGGAACTATCTTCTAGTAACTGAAACTGTCTTAAGTTATTAAACCAGGTGGACCTTGCACACAAGGTCTGATGTACAAATTGGTAACCTGCCTTCCAACATTCAAAATATCCAGGTTAGTCTCAAGGTTTGTTGTACCTTTTAGGAAACGATTGGCCCCTGCACTAAAGTTCCCGATCAGGCAGCTAGATAACTTAACACCAAAGAAATGTATGTTGCACTGTTAGCCCGTGCACAACAGCTCTGAATGAACCAAGTGACCCCTGCACACATGGTTTGATCCAGACATTGTCAAATAAAATCATTCTAAGATAAGTTGCACCTTTCAGGAAACAGTTGGGCCCTGCACAAATGTTCCCAATCAGTCAACTCTATACGTAACAGAACAAATATATCAAGTACTGTTGGCTACCAGTAAGATACACACAATGCAGATACACTTGGCCCCTGCACAAAAGATCTGCACTCTGCTTGAGGAATAATACTATATAGATAAATGTTTTGAACTGCAAGCATGAGCATATGGAACTGGGTTAAGTTATATGTATAGGATTATTTAGAACACTTTTTGGAAATACGATATAATTCGAACTAGAAACTGCCGTTTTGCAAAAGGTGTTTCATTTTATAATCCAGGTATTTCAGGATATTCAAAGACAGATTGTCATATGACATCAATATGACTTGAAGGTGTAAACAAGCCAGCCACAGTGTTTCGATTCTCTGACTACCTTTCGAATGAGATGCGGAGAAAGACGTAAGAAGCAAAAATATCACGCGAACACTTAGACTTAGGGGTGGCATGGTGGGGGGGCTGGAATGACGAGGAGGGAGTGGGGGGAGGAGGAGTAGAAGGCGTGTCTCGTCTTTTAAATTTCACAATTTCTTAAGAGGGCTAATTTTCTCGAATTTTAACAAAATTAAAGGTTGCTATAAAATCTAACATTTTTTTCAAAATGTTTTGTAATAAAAGAGGGTGTCACAATCCTCATAGCGCGTCAACTTTTTGCGCGAAGCGGCTTCACCTTTAAGCTGCTAATACAAGGGCTACATTAGCATTTTCTTGTTTACACCCGATTTTGCAGTTTCGGTTCTCGCATCAGTTCACTCTTCCATCATATCTATCACTGCTCATGGTTTTGTGGTCATGAAAAGTGCTAAGAAAGAAGAGAAAAGTCCTTAATCAGCGAAAAAAAGTCGAAGCCAGAAGCTAAAAAGAAGACAAAAGCGAAATTTTTCAAAAGCAAGAAGACCAGGCTTGTATTTCTTGCATGAAGTGAACTTTACTATCAGGTTCGCTTTGGAAAGTAAAACAGCGGATATCCGTTACTACGTCAAAAAATCAGACGTTGAACGAGGTAATTAGGAAATGAAATTTTCAAGTTTTTCATTTCAGATTCAACACTTAAAAAAACCCTGAAACTTTTTTAGTGCTTTGTTTTAACCTACTGATATCGTTTTGGATTTTAAAAATTGGACAACGCTTTTCAGTTTTAAATACTTGTTTCGACAGTAGCGTCTTTCATTGTCAGTTACAACTGGAGTGAATTTGAATATACAAGTTAATAAACAAGTTTTGTACAATAGCTGTTACCTAGACTATCTTGCATAACATTTTAAAACTCGTAGATTAAAAACAAAAGGACAAAAGGGAATTGCGGGAAAAACGTGGAGAAAGAAATTAAATTCAAAGAGAGAAATTACGGCATGATAAATTTGCTGATTTAAAGCAGACTTCTCCCAATTGTGTACATAGCGTCTTTAATTTTTACTTGAAAGTTTGTGACGAATTTATTGTGAGATGGGTAAACATAATTTTCCATCCTGAATTGTTTACATAAAAGGAGCAGGTTAGCGGTTTAGAGACTAGACTACTGAACCTATTCTGTTCTAGGTTAATTTCAAGTCAATCTTTGGTTTGCGTTACCATTGCTATTAAAAGATTTATTTTAAAAATACATTTTGAGGGAAATAAAACGCAAGTTTTTAAACGTGTTTTTAGAACACTTTCTCGGAAATACGATATAATTCGAACTAGAAACTCTTTTTGCAAAAAGTATTTCATTTCATGATCTAGCTATTTTAGGACATTCAAAGACAGATTGTCAAAAGACATCAATATGACTTGAAGGTGTAAAGAAGCCAGCCACAGTGTTTCGTTTCTTTTACTACATTTGGAATGAGATGCGGAAAAAGACGTAAGAAGCAAAAATATCACGCGAACACTTAGACTGAGGGGTGGCAGGGAGGGGGCTGGAATGGCGAGGAGGTGGGGTGATAGGGGGAGTGAGACGCGTGTGTCGCCTTATAAGTTTCATAATTTCTTCAGAGGGTTACTTTTCTCGAACTTTAATTTTTAAACAAAAATAAAGGTTGCTATAAAATCTAACATTTTTTCAAAAGGTTCTGTAATAAAAGAAGGTGACATAATCCTCATAGCGCGTCAACTTTTTGCGCGAAGCGGCTTCACCCTTGAGCTCCTAATACAAGGGATACATTAGCATTTTCTTGTCTACACCCGATTTCGCAGTTTCGGTTCTCGAATCCTGAATTCCCTCTTCCATCATATCTATCACTGCTTATGGTCTTCAGGTCATGAAACGTGCTAAGAAAAAGAGAAAAGTCTTTAAACAGCGAAAAACACGAAGCCAGGAGCTATGAAGAGGGCAAAAGCGGAATTTCTCAAAAGCAAGAAGACCACGCTTGTATTTCTTACATGAAATGAACTTTACTATCCGGTTCGCTTTGGAAAGTAAAACACCGGATATCCGTAACTACGTCAGAAAATCAGACGTTGCACGAGGTAATTAGAAAATGAAATTTTCAAGTCTTTTATTTCAGATTTTGCATTTTTAAACAATCCTGAGATTTTGAAATGCTTTGATTTAACCTATTAACATCACTTTGGATTTTAAAAAATGGACGACGCTTTTCAGTTTTAAATACATGTTTCGACAGTAACGTCTGTCATTGTCAGTTACAACCATTGTCAGTTACAACTGGAGTTGAGTAGCGTCTGTCGTCGTTAGTTACAACTGGAGTGAATTTTAATATACAAGTTAATATACAACTGTTTTGTACAATAGTTGTTTCCTAGAGTGACCAAAGAAACTTACATAACACGAATAAAACACGTAGATTGAAAACAAAAGAACTGAAAAGGCAATGCAGAAGAAACGTGCAGAAAAAATTAAAATGAGAGAGAAATTAACGTGGTGAATTTGTATAGGTAATCATACGAGTTCAATTTGGAATTTATTTCTATGAGTGAGTTTTTCAAAAAGCTGAAATTGCACGAGGCGCTTATTAATAATATAAACATGAAAAAATTCGCGTGGAGTAAGTGCCGACAGATCTTTCTTGAAGCCTTTTTTCTCATTCGAGAAAACTTTTTTTAATGTTTCCGCACTATATTTTCGTTATCATGTTACGTGATATCATTGGCCAATCATAATCCAGAATTACGAAGTGTAATTTGCATTGGTGTTACACTTGAACTGCACTGCTCTCAGCCAATCAGAATCGAATAATTTTTTCATGTATATAATTAGCTGATTTAAAGTAGGCTTTTCTCAATCAGAATCGAGTAATTTTTTCATGTACATAATTAGCTGATTTAAAGCAAGCTTGTCCCAACTAATGTACATAGCTTTTTTTACTTGAAACTTTTTAGCGGATTTATTGTGAGATGGGCAAACATAATCTTCTATCCTGAATTGTTTACATAAAAGGAGCTAGTTAATTACAGGAGCTAGTTAGCAGTTTAGAGGTTACTGAACTTATTCTGCTCTAGGTTGATTTCAAGTCAAGCTTTCGTTTGCGTTACCACTGCTTTTAAAGGTTTATTTTAAAACTAAATTTTGAAGCAAATTAAGAGAAAGTTTTCAAACGTGCTTTTAGAACACTTTCTCGGAAATACGATATAATTCGAACTAGAAACTTGAAAAATGTATTTCATAATTTTTTTTAAAAAAAGGATGATATTCAAAGACAGATTGTCACATGACGTCAATATGACTTGAATGTGTAAACAACTCAGCCCTTTGCGTTTTCCAGCGAGATGCAAAAAAAGACGCAAAAATAAAAAATGTCACGCGAACACTTAGAGAGGTGCGGAGGGTGGGGGGCTGGAATGGAGGGTGCTGGGGGGGAGGGGGCGGGGTGGAGGAGAGACGTGTGCTTCGCCTTTCAATAAGGAGTTGAAGAAAACCATGACGGCAACATGAACGGAAACGTCGCTAAACAAAAGGTTTAACGAGTAGAACAATGGACGAGCACGTGCATTATAATTCTTGGTACATTTCTTTGCCGTCCTCTGCAAAACGGAAGCGTGAAATTCTGGATTTCTGGGAAACCTAAATAACAGCGGCAATTTTTTCACATTTTTATTTTAAATTTATCCCGTACGTGTATCACAGATTCAGTTTCCTGATAGTTTTAACAGTGATAAACGAAGCAAATGACTTTACAGTATCGTGAGGTTCGTAATTAAAATATAAATTCACTATTTAATTGACGTTGTCCTCGCCGTCGCCGTCGTGGTTTAAACTCCCTTATGCTAAGGGAGGAACTTGAATCACGTGACTCTCTCGTAGATCCTACCTTGGCTGCGTTTATCGTATGCGGTTCCTTGCAGCTTATGGTTTCCCGGTCGAAACCTGGAGACGAGCCGCTACCCACACAAAGAGAAGCCTGTTGCTAAGAACACCAATAAAAAGATCAGGCAACGAACCAAATTGTCTTGATAAAACACCACATTCTTCGTAATGCGTCTTGAACGACGCGACACGAAGGATATTTCGTCTAGACGTATAAAACGTCTCATGCCCGTCTTTATACTAGAGACGTATAACCAGATGAACTAAAAAATGTTTGTCCAAGTTCGTCCAGACGGATAATGCGTCTTTAGTATAAAAACGGCCAAAACTAGCAATAACTAAACGGAAAGCTATTGTCAGAGACCAATGAAATGTCTGTGCGATCCACCCCATCACTTTTTCTTTCAGTCGTTAAACTCTTGAGAGAATTAACGGAGCGAATGTGGCAAGAGTATTTTGTTTACATTTATTGTAGCCTGCGCAGCAGCCGTTTCCTTTCCTTTTCTAGGCGGAGAGATCAGCGAGCGCGTAAGCAGGGGCGCGAAGGAGCGCGCCTGGGGTGAGCAAAAACTGGGGAGAAATGGGGAGGGGGTGAGTGAGGTGAAGAAAAATTCCCTCTCACTGCTCCTTATTTTTCGTACTCACTAGCATAGGCATTTTCGATCCCTTTACTTGCTTTTTTCGAAACATTAACGTCTGCTACGCATGCTATATTTATTGTGTAGACTTCTAGCTGTATCAAATTTTCAGCTGTAGCTGAAACTTTAGCTGCAGTTGTATCAAATTTTCAGGCTCGATAGTTTTAATGACCTTTCTTTTGGGGGTGGGGGGTGGGAGAGGGGCTGCCATTTATCAAAGCAGGAAAGGTTACTGTCAAATATATGATAACTAGATTAAATAAGATTTCACGTGGGTAGCTTAAATTGTTGACCGTCAAGGAATCCATCAGTTTGTTTCAATACCCTTTTTTGCCAGTAGATTTCAATGTCATTGATCATCAAAGGCTTGAGACTTTTAAGACATGGAATTCCACAGACAAAAATGCTACCTTTTAATTTGCTTTCTACACCCTATCATTCATTATGAACCTCTCTCGCACAGTACTCTCGGCTTTTGCCTGAGATCACGCGGATTTTAAGATAAGATGACCAATTTGAGCTGTAATAATAATGAGAAGCTTAAAGACCTTTCTAAAGTTGCAAGGTTAATGGAGAATTTAATGCTTTTGCCATCCATTAGTGTCAGGTCAGTTCTTAACTTCAAATCGAATTCAAATTTAAAATGGAAGCAGATTTTAACACCACAAGTGCATGTGTTGATGGCCAATATGCGTTTTAACTTCTTAGGCTATGTCAGCCGGATGTATGTACTTAGCACCTGTTTGATGTATGAGACACGATCAGGTTACCCAACAAGAAACGATAGCCCTGTGATAAAGCTGGGTTCGTTTCTTTAAGTTTGAGGATTATTGAGAGGATTTTGCCAGTCTTGTGAACAGAGTTATTGCTTCAAACTTTCAGAGCTGATCATTATCTTATTTCTCTTTACAAGATCAATGCAATGTCAAGCAGCTTGGTGATGAGAATTGCGAAAATCATCAAATTGCTCATCGGCTTTGGTAACGACACTAGACTTTTAAAATTAAACTTTTTGAAACGGTTCCCTCTCGCTCTTAACAGGACAGCTCAGTTCTGATGCGTAAAGCAGATTAAAGGGAAGTGGTGGCGTAAAAAGAGATGTAGATTCTTTTTTCCTACTCTTGCATGTATTTCTAAAAAAGGCACAAGGCTGTTAACAGAAACGCAGTCATCGGATACGAAATCAGCATTTGGAAGACCAGACCTTGACTGCCACTTGATTCGTGGACGCGGCCCAGTGAAAACACGCCCTCGCTCTATCCGCGCGCAAGCTGCAGCTTGCTTTATAGAACACTAGTGTTATGAATATCAGTCACCAAGTTTATTCCCAAGTTCTAAATATAGATTCTCCTCTCTGCATGTCCTAACTCTTTCAATATCTAGATCTGAGAATTAGATGTTACATCAAGACATTTGTTTTTAGGCTTGACACGTACAGGACTTCTTTTTTGTTTTTATTTTTACCCGAAAGAGCGCAATAATGACTACTTCAAAAAGTGACTACGAGCCCTGGAGAACATAAAAAAACTTAATGACTCAAAAGACAACAGCCTCTCAAAAAGTAATTTAATACAAAACACATTAAGGCGTTTAGTACAATTATAATGGCAGATGTCTGACAATTGCCAAGCTTTTATCAGTTTTCATCTGTTATCATTTGTTCACCCACGCTTTCTTTAGTCCCTCATTCCGCATTGTCACATTCTCCCCCTTTGCGGATCGATGCTTAATTAAGGCTCTGTTCACTACGCTAGAGAAATTTAAAAGCGCAGCTTTATTTTCTACGGTTAGGCCTACCGTCCACACTAATCCGTCACGAAAACGGAACTTTTCGAAAACGCTCTTCAAACCGGAGGAATTTGAAAACGCTGGCTTTGCGTTTTCGTGTGGGCAGAAAACATTTTGAAAACGGTGCTTTTTGAAAACGATGAACTCATTATAATCCCATGATTTTCCTGTCCAAGTTTTTCTCAAACACAAATTCAAAATGACCACTGATTGTTGGGCTTTCAGATTTCTCCGGCGTAGTGTGAACGGAAAACATTTGATGCATTTTCAGAGTCAAAACACCGTTTTCAAATTTCTTCAGTTCGGCATAGTGTGAACGCGGCCTACATCTTGAGCGGTTTTTCTTGTTAGGCATTAATAACATGGTATTTATCTCTGTCTACTAGTGAATGGAGTGCCCTTTTCTCGGTATTTTCCGCACGTTCTCCCCGCTATTCTGGATGGGAAGTTGCTCGAGCTGAACTATCTGCACCTCTCTTTTGTTGACTTCTAAACCCTCTCCGTCCAATGTTTCATTTTGAGCGTATTGTAGCTCCGCTAGGTTAGGAAGGTTCATTCTTCCTTTGTAATAACAAATTCGTTTTAGTCTACACTGATCCGCTGTAGAACCCAGATCTAACTCCTTTTCGGAAAAACGCTCGGACAATGTTTTGGCGGAAATGCTTGCGCGGGAGATCCGAAAACTCGAGCCTAGTCCTCCGCTGACGACTGGCGTCCGGCTGCAATCCAGGGCGCCATTTTCCTCTTTTTTCTGACACATCATACCAAGAAAGGCGTTTCTAAAGCGATGATTCAGTACAGCGTATATGAAAGGGTTGTATATAACCCCAGACTTGGCGAAAAGCAGTGTAACCTCTTGAACCAAGATGGAAATTTTCAGTCCAAACGAAACACACAATGATACGATCACGTGAGGAGACCAACATAGCAGGAAGACAAATATTACCACTATGATCATTCGCGCAGTGCGCCAATGTGGCAAAGCAAATTTACAGTTTCCTTTTTGGTTTCGTTTCAGGCGAGTATTTCTCTTCCCCCGCTTGCGAACCGACACAAAAATAGAGCAGTAACAGTAGATCATGATTACAAACGGAACGAAAAATAAAAACACCGCCATTACTAAGGAATAGATGAAAGTTCTCATGTCACCCTCCTCAAAATTTAAATAGCACCCTGTAAAGTATATCTCCTCGTGGAAGCCAATCCAACCCAGTATGATCGGCAGCGTGAAAAGCAATGTGTAAAAGTAAGTTAGGATCACGCAGAATACCGCTCGCTTCACGGTTATTTTCGCGCCAAACGAGGGCTTCGTGATTACCCAGAAGCGATCAAGCGAGATCACCGCTAATGTATTTAAAGACATGGCGTTCAAAAAATGGTACACGAAGCCGAAAATCTCGCACGCTACTTTTCCGAATAGCCAGCGATGTTCGACGGAAGAAGGAAACGAGAACATCAGATCCATGAACGCTAAGAACAAATCACATCCAGCGAGGTGAACGATGAAAATGTTTGTTGACGTCCGTAGGTTTTTGTAACGGCAGAACGCAACTATCACCCACAAGTTTCCTATAAAGCCAAGAACGCCCACTATGCAAACATACGCGCTAATAAGGGCAAAGTCCCTCTCTCCTAGATGTCCTGCATCGGGCGAATTGTCTGTGGAGATGTTCCAGGTTACGTTCGCAGCCTCTTTCATGGTAATTGGAAGTGGCAGGTTAAATCGAGCAATTTTCTTCGGTTTCGCTGTTTATCTCCACAGCGGAAATGATTCTTCCTTGCAAAAGAACAGAGCGAAATATTATTATTGCAATATATTATGAGCACAGTGCAACAAGAAGTAAGTTGGTCAGTTGTTACAAATGTTTTCGAATTGGAACAGATTTTAGTATTCGTGTGGTCAGTGCTACCTGCAGATTTCAAGTCAGTTTAACATATCCTCAGAGAAAGTGCTTTGTAGACGATATAATATAAACAATAATAACTAAATCATACCATTAAAATGTTTTAGACGTATATAAGCAGCAAACTCTCGTACAAGTCGATTACAATGTAAAGAAACTGGAAACAGGGTTCCTTCAAAAAGAACTTTAAGACCAGGGGGGTAGAGAAAATTAGCAATATCGATTCGGAATATTTCATTCCTCGTAAAAAGAAAGCTACATACGTCACTCAGAAACGCTAGCAAAACAAGGCTTCAGTCAAAAAATAATCAGCAACTCGGTTTAGAATCTTGTTTAGCAATAACATTAGAGATTGGTTTCTTAAAATGAAATATTTACACCTTAAACTGAGTGTATTTTTCAGCAGTCTCGCTAGATTAATATCCTAGGAAATGAATTTTCTCATTCGCCTTAAGGCTTAGCGTAAAGATTATTAAGCTTACAGTTTTTTGCGATAAAAATATAACATTTTGCGTTCGTTTTTACAGAAAATAAACAAGATATCTCACAGGAGCTTACCTCAGCTCGGACGATTTAATTTCGCGCTGTCACAAGTCGTTAACAAATGACGCAAAAACAGTTTAACTGCATGCCAAACTACATTTGAACTGCCGCCGTGTCAGTTTTCGTGTATGTAGGGTCAGGAGGCGCTGTACATCCGTGTTACTTTACTATTGCTTTTCTTTTGCGCCGTTCGCAGACACACATTTTCATCGAACCACGTTTTTCGCCTTTAATTATTTCACTCGCGCTAAGCGTGGGAGTTTTGTTTGAAAGATAAAACGAACTCATTATACGATTACTGTTTGTTTTTTTGAAGGAAAGCATATTGCCCGAAATGCAAATTTTCCGATGCAGTCGCTTTTGTTGTGTTTAGTAAATGTTAATAGATATATTTTCAGGGTCCCTTCAAAACAAATCCTAAAGATTTTTCTTTTGTCAAATTCTGTAAGATTTGATGCCACGTTTTGCATTTAAATTGCTTCGCTGTTTACCGACACAACTCAGGTCTCAAGGACTTTAAAGATTTATAATGTTCTATTCAAGATCATAGTTCTCCTTTCAGCTAATACAAAAGAGCAGCTTAGCGGCGAGAATTCGTTGACAGAGGGCACAGCTTTCTTCTTCAGTGGCGGATCCAGACTTTGAGCTAAGGGGAGGGCCCGGTTTAGTTTTACTCGCCCTGCCGGCTCTTCTTCCTTCAGTCATTTCTTTTTTTTTCACCCAAAATAAGGGGGGGGGGGGGGGCCCCCGGTTCCCTCCACTAGATCCGCCACTGTTCTTAGCTTTCAGTGTAATTTTGCATTGTTATGAGTCAGTTTCCTCAGATAATATGCAAGTGTTTTCATGCAAGCAATGCGAGCGATGTTCTTATCAAACCTCCAGCATGTTATCTAGCCATTTTAGAACTAAATTGTTGTTACTCTATCTTTTCGTTATTTTGTTCGAGCTCAGGTCGAGAAAAATCTCGAAATAAATTTCAAGTAAAAAACAACCTGAGTGGAACTTTTCAATGACAGTCTTAATAGAGGTATAAATGACACTGAAAATGTTTTTTCGAAACTTGTGTCAGTCACTTGTCTGTTTCTCGTTTCACAGTTGTAGCCTGGAAGTGCACGAAGCTTGACAAAGTTCGGCCTTTTCATAGTCGCTGGGAATAGATTTTGACAGGAACAAAAACGCCTCAAAAACTGTCTAGAAACATTTCCTCTTTCAAGTCATTCTTCGCGGAGTCTGATTACTTTATGATTGTTTGTGGCATTTCTCTTCTTCCAGGCGTGGGAGGCGAGGTCGCCTCCGGATCGAGCGGTGCGGGTTTGAGCCCTGGCCGGGGACATTGTGTTGTGTTCTTGAGCAAGACACTTTACTCTGACAGAGCCTCTCTACACCCAGGTGTACAAATAATGGGCACCGGCGAATTAAACGCTGGGGGTGGGGGAACCCGGGGCAGCCTTAATCATCACGCGTAAGACTCACGCGTAAGTGTTTCAGCTGCAAATACTACTCATTCTCCTCGCGTCCAAACATGTACTGATTCGAACGCTAAAACCCAACAGCTACGCAAGCCATTAACAGACTTGACAAACAAAGTCTGAAGGATCCACAAGTTAGATTAGAGAAGGTGGGGGGGGGGGGGGACATTACTCAACAAATTTTAATACGTGGGGACTCCGTCCCGAAGTCCACGCTTTCCTTAAATTCATACACAAGTTTCTACAGAAACCCTTCATCAGGAGTCCATAGGTCCCTTCATAAAATGGTACCACAGCCGAGATATACAACATCCCTTTAATTTTAACAAATATTTCACTTGTCTAAACTTTTTAAAAAAATACTTAGATGTATGAGCTGTCTGGATGCGTTTGCTCGCGATATTTAAAAGGCTCCTTTTGCGTAGAACAGAAATGACAGTTTTTCCCGCCCTATCCTTTTCGTTTTCTCAACTCGTGAGAAAACCTCGTACTCTTTTATGTGCCTCCAGCCTGACTAAAGGTACTCCGGCTTTAAGGACGGAACCACCTCGTAAAGTGGGCAATAGGGGGAACTCCTTCCGACACTAGTTTGCAGGTGCTGGTAGGTAGCATTTAAAAATTTGTGATTATTATAAAAGTGGTTGTTGTAAGAAATATCTATTGGTAAATGAACGGATATGAAAATCATAGAGCAGAATTAAAGTTTGGCTCGATTTCCGCCGCTCTCTTAACCGAGTCCGATCTGCTTTCCTCCCCGAGAGGAGAGGAGCAGCGCGCTCTTTTCCCCAACAGCGGCTGGTAATCGAGCCTAAATAAGCGTTCAAACAAAAAAAGGAAGCGTTAACAAATGGCGGTTATGATCGGTGCTACACATAACTTTTTGAAAGGCTTTATATTTAGCGGAAGATCTAACAGAGTCGACCGGTAAAACAGCCACATGTCGAGTACATTTGTAATCAATGAACTCATTCCGGCAACGGGAGCCTATTAGCAACTAAACATGTCAGAGGTAGGCGAGGATAAAATCGGTTATAAATATGAACAAACGTTAAATCCTTCAGCTTACGTTTTCCACTATGGATCTGATGTCATAGATGACCATTGATGACATTTCATCAGGACAAAACTCCTCCGTTGCGACGTACACACAGAAAGAAAGACCCGGATGCGGAATAAAGGCTCACTCTAAATAAGTAATTCATCTCGACCGAGGCAGGTGTTGTGATAAGTGTAATCTTACTAGGACAGATAGATGGTCAATTTACCGATTATGTTCCATTAGAATGCCAAATTATAATTCAGTTTATTTTATTTATGAAAGTTGTCTGGTTGCAGTCATGTAACGAGCGACAAAAGCTGACAACAGACTCGAAAATGTCGCAGGATATTTCAACTTAACGTGGGCTAAGTACCAGAATATTTAACTTCCAATCATACATAAGCACTCTTTACCACAGAGATAAATAACACTGACAAAGAGTGACACAAGATTGTCGTATTTACTGGTGGGAAATTGTTTCCTTTCCCACACTTACTATGCAGATTAATGGCGTCTGATTAATTGCCGCTGTGGAGAAAAATTGTGTCTTTTCAGTCCTCGCCGCTGAAATTAAACGAGAAATGGCCACGTTTGATAGATTTTTAGACAGTGAATAACCACAAAATTTTCAACTGAAAAAATTTGGAAGACTCAGCTATCTTTCTCACTTTCGAGAATAGAGAGAACTAAGAGAACTAAATGTCTTGAAGTATTCTAATGTTGCCTTTATTTGGCTTTCTTGTATCGGGTGCTAAAAGCGAGTTAGTTTGTGCTCGACATCTTATGGCTAAATTACATCGAAAATATTTGGCAGATTTGAATGGAGGGCCCAGTCTCAATGTAAACATCGATTTACTTTAAAATCATTGTATGGTTCGGGATGAAGAATTTCGTCCTCTCGCGCGCTCTGTGATTAAAATTTGGTCCCTTGCATCTACAAAGGTCTGTTGATTTCATTGGCAAGCTCGAGGGAGGATTGGTTCTTGTTCATTATGACATCCGAGGGTAATATCGGAGCTGCACGTTTCCCAGAATGGTTGGTGAAACATTGAACACAGATCAGAATGTTGCAGATTACGTGTGAGATTCTTTTCCCCAGTTGTTGAATTAAAATTGTTATTAATTTTTGCACCTATCATTCTTAACACAGCATATAGTATCTTTAAGAAAAGGAGTCGTTGTTCAATTATTTGCCGATATTTCTTTCAGTAACTAAATGAAGTCAAAGGATTGTTCGAAACCAGCCCGCAGCTCCCAGAAGGGAAGTACTTACTTACCCTACCTCTGCGGGGAGTCTCCATGCCGAACCGATTTGGGATCCGAAGAATCCCGGCTTGTCACAACTAATGACCTCTAGGCATGAAACCGAAAAAAAAGTCAAAATGGCGCACTCACGTTTCCAAAACTGAATCTTTGTAAGATCTCCCCCTTGCTAAAGAGGAGTAAACTCTTGGATTCGGGCAGAATATTTAACTCTAAAATTTGTTACAGATTGTCTATAAGGTCATTCAAATCCTAAATTAAACTCCACTCTCTCCTAATCCAACACAGATGATACTTGTACACATTCAAACAATCGATAACTATTTTAATGGAAAACTTATCGTCTACAGTCAGCGCTATATTTTGGCTACAAGCCGTCTCGACAAATTTTCTTCAAAGGCCAGCGCTCAAAATTCGTTTATATTTATAGCAAAACCAATACTTTTAAGCTGTTTGTAGGTTATATTTTACCGGCGTTTCTTTGTTCAATAAAATATCAAGGGAAACAAGTGATAGCTTAATCGACTTGGTGGTTCCAAGTAAAGATATGTTCGTTGTTGGTAACATCTTGTGTACTAATTACTAAAGGCCGTCATGCCAACAACAACATGCTTTTTGATTTCTAATTCAGTCCTCCTCTCAAAATAACTTTGAAATTTACTGTGAAAAATGTTATAGAGCTTGCTTCTTAAAAAGAAATTCTTGTTATCTACTCCTTCCGCTGATATTTTTAAGATGTTTATCCGTATTTTTTGACGAACCAAAAGACGGGCGATCAAGTAACAGCGTGGCTTGAACCGGAGCCAAGAAAATTAAGATAAGATAACAAAATTGATAAAAATAAAATGAGACTGAATTTAGCAAGAAAGCCTTTAGCTTGTACACATGTTTGCTAAGGAGCGAAGTACTCTAGTGTCGCGTGTTGTACAAATTTTTGATCAGGCTATTTTTCTACGATTTGCGACCGAAATTGCTCCCGAACTGTCATCTTTCGAACGCTGTATTTATCCTGCCGCAAATATACTCTCTCTTTCCGAATCCACTCGTTGATTTTGGTGTGTATTTTAACAATGGTTCACCTAATTGTCAGCAGCGGAAGATATTATATATATTTATATCTTCCTTCACAGCGATCACTAATTGAGAATTATTCAAACCTTTGTCGCAGTAGAAAAAAAAAACCGCATTGCACAAAGAAAGAAACGTTGCTGTAAGAAATGCGTTTAAAGGTGTATAAATGGAAGCGCCCGAAAAAAAAAACCAAAAAAAAAAACCACTCGATCAGAGAGATCCCAATACATTCCTAAAAGAGTGTATTGTATATGACACTGAACTTTTAACTTTCTGGAATCTTTTTCGAGTACAACTAATTTTGAGAATTCGATACAATTCTTGGCTGGGAATCGCGAATTTAAGAGACTTCGCGTTGGCAGGCTTATTAGCTAATGGCAAACAGAACTGATAGAATAAAGAAACTCAAATATTCTGATGGCAACCTCCTCTACCTACCTATCGAGGGTTCTTGACGCGACCGGCCGAACGCGAGGAAAGTGCGAGCGTTCTACAACATCACTCGAATTGGATGTCCCAACCGTCGGTCGACAAGCCTGTATGAAACTGGTTAAATTATTTCACATTTTCTCTCGTTTTCAATGAATCTGCTTTACCACTTATCTCCGGCATTGTCTTAAACCATTACTAACTATGCTTATATAGCAAGAAGCTTGCGTCATTTCGCGACAGATGCCTTCCTGAAACTTGATTGATAACACGAACAGCGGCCACGGGCACTGCACGAAAGCGCTCTTCTTCGCTCTAGTAATTTGTTTAGTCTACGTGGCTTTTTTTCCATGATGGTGGGCAAAAAACATTTGTAGCCGTAATATTTTTTGATTGGAATAAAATAAAGTTCATTTAGATCTGTTAGCACCTGCATATCTTCTCGGAGGAAAGATGTTGAAATGCGACAGGCATTCCGTTCAGATGAGTAAGCCTGGTGACGAAATTTTACCTATTATAATTCAAATAAAGACATATGACCAGTCCATTGATGTGACACCAGGATGGCCGAGTGGTTAAGGCGTTGGACTTAAGATCCAATGGACGTATTGTCCGCGTGGGTTCAAACCCCACTCCTGGTAATAATTTTTCAATTTCTTTTTTCTCTACAAGCTATTTTCTTTTCCTTTTTTTCTTTAGTGCCTTTTTATTTATTTACGTATTTTGAATTTTGTAGTAAGGAACTTGCCATTCTCACCCAGTGAATACTATCAACTTCAACACTGAAAGGGCCAATTAATTTAAAGATCCGTTCCGCACCGAATCGGAACAAATTTGTTTAAACATGTACTTGGATTAAAAAATATTACGACGACAGAAATCGAGAAATGGCAACTGACCGATTCAAACGAAACCAAATCTCGTTCGATAAAAATAACATTTAAAAAATTAAAATTTTACTATCCTCAGCAGTGCAGTGTTTATCGATATAGCACAAAGGCTAGTAGGGCCGAGCAAACAACTGAAGCAAATGATTCAAATTTTAAACTCAACATTGTTAAGAATCCCAACTGGTCGGAGGCAAACCAGTTGGCTATTTAGAAGCGTGGCTGAGGCAACCGTGAAAAAACTCCAGGTACTGCTGCTCTAAGCGGAGACCGCTGGATTGCCAGTCCTACGCGCTGACCACTCGGCCACGCTCCGTCGTACCAATAGACCGTTTTCGATATAATTCAGCTTGGCAGTGAGGCTTAGAGGACACAACCAAAGGCAATTGAATGACCATGATTATTCATTTCTTTTGTTTCTATCAAGCTGAATTTTAATGTAACGACAGTGGCGTATTAACGAGTTTTGTTGCTTTCATTACTTATTTTGCGGGCGTCGGTGCAGAGCGGCTACCAACTGCCTCTAAATTCCAAAGATTATGCCTCCGAAATCTCTGGATGGCGATTCCGCGCGAGCCCCTGAGGTCTCACGTGCCAGTTACGGCAAAGGCCCTTTTATCAGACTTTGTCCTTCCGTAGTTTAAAGCAAAGTAAGTATGTGCTTTCATTGTGGTACTTTAAACTACATCACGCATGTGTCGGAGGTAAAGCTATTCTCCTTTCGATTTTCTTTTAATTTAAAACTGGAAAGACCTTACGCTATAAATCTACGTATATACGTATACGCAATTCCCTTATCCCCAGTTAGGAGTTTCACTCTAGCCTTTAAATTGTAATACCAGAATTATTAATTAAGAACAAGATTTTAAGGTAATTCAAGCTGTAGCTACTGTCAAGTTAATAGATGTGAACAGGAAGAAAATCACGAGTTTAACACGTCTGTCAAGATAAGAAGTGAAAACAGCAATTTCATGGCATGTTCCAAACTTCCTAAAATTTCACTTAAATTCATGTTAACCCCCCCTCCCCTTTAACTTTACATACATCGTCTTCTCGAATTAGGGACATGAACTAGTTTTTAGCTGGAGATATAAATTATTGTGACACTCGCTCAAATGTTAGTTACGTTTGGCAAGGAAACGAAAGACACTGACTGCCAGCTCTTTGATGAAAACCTTCTGGCAATTTCCTGAGCAGGGGGTCGCAGCGACCAAATACGCAAGTATGGACTTGTGTACCTCCGGAAGCGTCTTAAATAATGAAACTGTTTCTTTTTTTCCTCTCATAAAACGTACGATCAATTATCTTTTAAAATAAGTTACTGAACACTTAACGTTTTCCCACGTTTTGATTTATAAAAACGTGGGAGCCCCTACAAATAAAAACTTCCCGACGGCGTGCCCCCAGACTCCTTTACGGGCTCACGCCTGCTACTCCGTGAAAAATGTACTCTTCGCCCTCATCGTAGCGTATTTAGTTAAAAATGTATTTCTAGTATTGCCTTGGTCTGTCAACGCAAAAAAGAAATTATAAATTTGAAACTTCCGAACGTTTGAAACCCTCTTTAGTGAATGTATGAAACAGGAATTTTCTCATTTTAAGTTAATGGTCAGTTCTGCTTGCGGTTATTCCAAGTGGAATAAGTCTGCGGCCTCGCAGACTGGTTAACGGGGCCACACGACACGCGCGTGGACGCGCGCGGCGTCAGTTAGGGAATGAAGCGCATATATTTTAGTTACAATTATTAATAATACTTCAGGCTTCAGAATGGTAATGGCATGACCTGTTCTTGTATGATATATATATTATGGCATCTGGAGACTCTCGGCCGGTTTGAAGCGATTTCAAGTCGGGACAATCTCAGTCAGTCGCAAAACTAGTACCTTCGTGATGATGGTTGCCTGTGGTATTTAGCCAGTTGATCTCTGACCATCAGAAACCGTAACTGAGCTGAACAAAACATGGCTTTAATCAGTTCTGAGCAACAACAAATACTGTGATTGTAGCAGGTACGTAATCGTTTACCGGACAAGCGGCGGTCACCTTTCATTTTTACCCTACCGGCTATGGCTTGTCGTCTTTTAGATTTTACACCCGTTGCTTTGTATGTCATGAAATATCGAGTACAATCAATGTATCGGCCAGTCTGAAATGTTTGCAACGAAATGATTCGATATATTGCGGGTAAAATCTTAAACTGTGAAAGTTTTTTTAGAAGCCCCATTTTTGAGAGTTCCGTTGGTGTAAAGGATGGATTAAACTACGACAAAAGAAACATCTCTCTTGACTACAATTGAACCTCTCTAGTTCGAAATAACCAGGTCATCGTAAATTACAATCAATACTAATTTTAATTAAAATATTAAAATTTGTAATCAATGTGATGGAATGTATTTTTTAAATATATATATTCGTTTAATATAAGGCAAGCTCCGCGAGCTGGCAAGAAGAACCATATCCTGCACTGTGACTGGCTACCTGAGTGGGCAAGTAAGCGCTATCTTCCCTTTTGTATCTCGGAAGAGAGTTTGTTCATGCCGCCATATAATAAATCCTTTCAGTTATTGATCGATCAAGCTTGTTCGGTCAAGATGGCTGGATATTGGCCTCGTTCTTTTTGGGGTGTTTATGGACCTCGGCCTCGTACCGATCCTTAAACGCGCAAAAATAGAACTTGGTCAATATACAACCATCTCGACCTCGCGCTTGGTCAATAACCATTACTTATTGTCGGAAGGATGGAAAAAGAAAACCCGAGCACGAAGTTCATTACAGCACCGTGAGATTAAAGTACAACGGAAAACGCCAAATTGCAGTTTTCCAGCTATGATCTAAAGTCTGACTTCATGATGATGTTAAATTTTTAGCTCGATCTAGCTACCAATAGAGTTCGAAATAAACTGGGTTGATTTTAGGCCTAGGCAAACAGAAATCAGTTTGAAATAGTGAGGAGAGTCGAAATAGCCGATAATAAAACATGACTGAGACGGAAAGGGCAAATCCAAGGGAAATAGGTTTGAGTTTGAAGTAAGCTGGGGGAATTCGAAATAACCGAGTTCGAATTTTCCGGGTCCAACTGAACAAAACAAAACGTCCCTTGATTTCGGATAATGGCGCATGTCGTAAAGGCCAAACAAACACAATAGACGGGTTCGGTTGTTTTTTTTTTGATGAGCCGGTACGCTAAAAGGAACGGGCTTCGAACTTGCATTATCAGGATGTACCTGTATCTACACGTTCCTACGACAGACATATCTGAAAGGTCAAGTTTACTTGTAGACTTCCTAAAAGTAATTTCCAACAATTCTTCCCTGGCTTGTTTGTTGCGCCACTAACGTCGTTCAAGCTCGCGACTTCGTCGAAAGATTCAGGATTGAGAAAAGGTCGAGTTTACTTACAACTTGTAACACAACTAGGTCTGAATTCAGCCGTCTTCCAAAATTAAGGCTTCAACACAAAGTTATCTTCGGCGAAATGAAACGAAAAATTCATCTGCCCTCCCCATGTTACCGGAAACGGGACACTGTGGAAACTGAACAAGATTTGCATCCAGTAGCGAGAGCCATCCTGGCGCTAAATGGCTTCCAAACACATAAATCTACATTAATGTATTGTGTATTTTTATTTAAAATTAACTTGACAACTTTTTTCAACTTTTCTCTTGATATAAAACATATTTTGTAAATATAGTTGCAGTATAATATTAACGTACGCATGATTTTAAATAGCTTGGACAACATTGAACGTAATGCGAAAACTCAACTGAAAGTGAACCGAAGTTGTGCGTTTTGGAGAATGCGAGGAGTTTTTCAGTAGAATGCGTGACGAGTGTGTGTGACGAACGAGAAACGCGAGAACACGCGTGATAACGGAAAAGAAAAAAAAAAACGGTCTCTCCTCAGTGACCTGTCCTTTGGGTAACATTGTAGTTACCAGTTTATAGACTTAACACGTTCCATCTTTGCCTTCTGAAATTTGTACAATAAACTGATCTGTAAAGAAATCATGTGGTGATAGCCATAACGATAATAAAATCAACTTCGTCAAAAAGAGAACTGTTTGAAAAAATAACCTTGAAAGAATGTTAGTTTCTGTTTACGTCTGGACCAAAATATTTCTCAGAGTGAACTTGACTCCTTGTCTCAAATGGATTTAAAGCAACAAGCTAAAAGAACGAACGATATTCCCCTAAAAAAAATTAAATACTAAACAACACCGAGAATAAAATTCATATGAACAAGCCCAGGTACAAATAGATAGTCAACTTATTAATAAATATTTTATAAAAGTTACGATTCCTTCTGAGTAAAACGCAATGGTTAGATATGCCCTAAACCAACTCAAGATTTCTGTGTCCCTTCTCAAACAGCCACAGTTTTTCTCTACGTCGGTTTATTAAAACCTTATTTCACTGAGTCAGTGCCAAAGTGTTACAGCAGCGAAATACAGGTTAAATTTCGGACGTTATTTAATGGGAGCAGTACCATTTTGGCCGCTACTGACAATAGCGAGTATTAATTTAGCCATTTTTTCAATTTATCTAGATTTAGGTGATCTACACTGCATATGCAGTGACTTAAAAGTGGTTTTCACTAGCACTTAAGCACTAGCATTAACAACATACCCAGACGCATTAAGGTATTGCTAAGTAACGTCTTTTGTCAGGAAATTGTTCTAACAAAAGGCACTGAATACCAACACCTGACTATGTCGGTTTAAGCTTATGCCCTGGTGAAAACCCACCATTAGTAGTCACTAAAAATGGCGGTCTAAGGCGTCAATTGAGAAGCAACTTAAGCAACTAAATTTAGAATTCAAAGCCTACAGCTGGTTGAGAAAGGAGACAGAAAATATTGAAAAAATAAACATTGTCTGAGACGTTAAGTATTTAAATACATAAAAGCAGTTTTCCTGAATAAAACACAAAGCAATGATTGTGGTATGTTTCAATTATAAAGTAACACTCCTCCATAAATATCAGAGCCTTGGATATACTCTTGGTATATCGTAAGAAATTTTCCCCTTTACCCATCAAAGCGTAGCATGATTTTGCACAAAATATCGCACGCGTTACGAAAATAATGCGCGCGAAATGTCGCGCGCGTGTACCAAGGTATCTTGCGTGCAGAGTGCAGATACGTTAATCATTTTCTTTCAGGGAAAGGAAAAGACTCCTTATAGAAAAAAAAAACCTATCTAAACCATGTCCACCTCTCTCGTCACCTCATCCAGATCGATGTCGTCTAAACAGAGGCTCATTCGCTTCCAATAATTCTGTATCTCCAGCAATTCTTGGGCTGAAGTTTGAAGCGGGTCTATGTTGCCCCTTCCGCCATTGGCATAACTTTTCCTGCGCGAGGGCGCGTGTTTCGCATTTGTTCTATTCCCAGGTCGCGGCTTTTTAGGTCTGTGAGTACTGCTCACTGATCGCTGAACGAAAGAACTCTCGCGAGAATCTCTCCTCGAAAGATCGCTTTCTTGATCTGTGCTGGTGCTTGCGCGCGGAATACTCGAATCGGGCGAAGTCCTTTTGGAGACCTGTTGCGCGGCAATGGGTCGCGTGCCTTTCTTGTACAATTGCGAAGGCGATGATAAAGTTTGCGAGCGTTTATTCTTGGTTGATCTTGACGAATAAAGGTGGTGAACGTGTTGAAGCGGCCGGCCAGTTGATTCTGCCGGTAAAGTACTTAGCGGCGTATCAGCCGCTGCATTAACTTGTGAATCTGTTCTTGCGGGTTCTCCGCCAGACAATGTTTTATCCTCCGAATCCAAATTCGTACTTTTTTCACTAGCGCCCTGCGGCGAAACAGTCTTCTCAGGTGCTATATCGTCCGAGATAACTATAGATCCATTGCTAGCACGAGTCGCATCTGAATTTCGCTGGATCTTTGAAACTTTCTTACGCCTCAATGAAACTTCAGAATAAACCGAACCATTTGTCACTGGCGGTACCACACCGACACCATTTACAACAACCGACACGCTGTCTCTTCTTTGACCGTCTTTGAACTCTACGCTTTTCACAACACCGTTCTTTGCTTTAGGATTGAAAGGCGGAGAAAGATGGTCAGAATATTGTTCAGGAACATGCTCCGATGATTGCTGCAATGACAAAGCGCTCAGTCGATTCTTTTGAGCTTCCGCGACATGAGATGGTACTTCAGTTTCGCTTAAAATTCGACTGATTCGATTTCTGTTAGCATTATTTCCGGAACTAGGGGTGCCGACAAGCGAAAAACTTTGCCTTCCACAGCAGATCGCGTCCAAGATCGCAGCTTTTAGTTTGCGGTTTAGAATCGCGTAGATAAGGACATTGTAAATAACGCACGACTTGGCAACGAGTACAGTGATGTGTGACACAATCGGGTCAATGTAGACATTTGCTGCCTTGACCAAGGAAACGACGACATACGGAACCCATACAATCATGGAGAAAAATATGACAACAATGATCATTTTGGCCGTCTGTATGTGCGTTCTTTTTAACAGAGGATATTTCTTCTTGACAGAAGACGTCGTGGCAAGTGTTCTTCCGATTGTTCGTTGTGTGCTTCGACGAACGGCGATGAAAATTCTTGCGTAGCAATAAATCATTATTGTAAGTGGAACCATGAATAAAAAAGCCGGTGCAATCACTGAATAAACTATTGAAGACGTTCTTTGATCGCCGTAATTGATATAACAACCACTGTAGAAGATTTTTTCCTCCACAAAAGAGTTCCATCCGACGCATGGAGGAAACGTAAACAAAAGAGTGTACAGATAGATTATCAGTAATATTCCAATCGCCTTTTTTCTCGTAATTACTTGAGCCGCTCTGGTTTGGCTTGGCCGAGTGATGAAAAAGAAACGATCCACAGAAATGGCAGCCAGCGTCGAAACAGTACAGCAGATGAAGAAATAGTGGAAAAATCCGTACGAAACACAACCGGCTTGGCCGAACAACCATTCGCCATAGAGCGTAGATGCTACGGAAAAAGTGTTGTCTAAAATCGATAGCATCAAATCGCAGAATGCAAGGTTAAAAATAAACAGATTAGCAGCCGTTCTCAGCTTCGGATATTTCCAGAATACAAAAATGACCAGAGAATTTGCAATGATTCCACAAACTCCGACTGCACACAGGTACACAACCGAAGCCACTCTGGCACTTCCATATTTGTCTTCGAGCGAAGAACCGTTAGAGCTTCCACCATTTGTACTCATATTTTGTTAGCGGCGAAATCTTGTCTCCCTCGTCCTGACGCAGTCTTGATATTAGTTACCATTTAGGTTCAAACTCCAGAAGGTCAATTTCTTTGTATCCAGAAAACTCACGGACGAAAAATTCTTGGATCCCGTGGAGAATATGTTGTCCGGCCAGTATTCTGTGTGTAAATGGAAGGACCCAATGTTGACCAATCGCGTTAAACAGTTCTTTGAAACTATTAGCATAAGAGATGATTGTGTATTGTAGAAGCCTTTGTAAACTTTGCACTATTGTTATAAAGTTTGTTGTTTGCCCGTGTGATTCGGCTTGTTTGCTTTGCTTCTGAGATGTTCTACACATGACTGTCTGAAAAAAGTCCTGGGGCGAAATGGGTTGCCGTGGTGATGTCACTGAAGTATTGACCCATGCTCTCAAAAGTTTACAATTTTCTTGTTGAAATTGTTCAAGATCTTGTAAAATTTGCTGACCTCTTGAGTACAGGAAGACGAATATTATTGATTGTATGCAAATATACCTGTCATCAAATGCACTCTAACACTTATTGTCGTGCTGAATGACGAAATCTAAAACCTTAAACGGTTTCAGATGAGATCAGATATTAGATGAGAAGTTCTTTTAATATAAAAACGGCGGATATAGCACAAAACACGCATTCTCAAGCCGCCGTTAATTATATTAAGTTTGGGAAAAAAATAACACAGAAACGTAATTAAGTTACAGAGTAACGAGACCGAAACGAGAACACATGATATGCCATGAGTGACTCAAACGTGGCTTCAAACACATTTCAGCTGAGCTGGTTCACGTCGTT
The DNA here is from genome assembly GCF_964199315.1 of Orbicella franksi. Taxonomy (NCBI): domain Eukaryota; kingdom Metazoa; phylum Cnidaria; class Anthozoa; order Scleractinia; family Merulinidae; genus Orbicella; species Orbicella franksi. The sequence continues at coordinate 9,254,913 of NC_138152.1, read as the reverse complement.
GTTTACGAAAAACACCGTGCTGCAATAATGCGGGAAAGTGATTTAGAAGTCAGGAGGTTACATGTTGACATATAAAGTGGCCCAGACAGGCCATGCACTTTATTTGTCAAAACATCTAGTTTATACGCGCTAGCCATCTTGAAGGAAGCGAAAAATAGTTCAGAACAGCAAGGGGTCGAGATGGCCGACAGAAAACGACTTGAAAAGAATATCTGGGAGAAAATGATTTGAGTTCGAGATAACGTAGAGGTCGTTTTGACACTTTACATAGCTTCTCTGCGTTAGATAAACATTTTTCTTCACCGGAGATGTATGTACAAATGTTTCCAATTGTGCTTTTAAGATAAAGAGATAAGATGTAGTTTATATTAGAAACTATCCCTACTTAGATTTTCGCGTGCAAGTCTTTGCTATATCCAAGTTTTTGATACACTTTTTTAATTGTTACTTGTTCTATAACGGTTTCTATCTATATCCTTGTTATGTCTACAGGTAGCGCCAATGATTTCTCTGTTTTCTTAAGTTTATATAAGCTGACGCACAGCTTTTATAATTTTACGGCTAAAGGATGTTTTGTAAATAAATATTCATGTGTGCTGAACAGGATTCAAGACAATCTCTTTCAATATTTTATCCTTCGTTTCTCTCTAGCGTGAGATCATTGATCTGACAAAAAGCGGAAAGCGTTCAAAATGCCTTAGGGTTGACACATCACTTTTACGTGCTTGCTCTTAAGCTGCTTTTACACGCGTAAAGAACAAGAACAAAGAGATTATACAGACGTCCATACATGATCGAGGTGTGTATTTTTTTACGCACGTAAAGCCAGTGATAGTCACTTTCATACGCACGTAGAGTAAAAAAGATTTCGTTTCCTCGAGAAACCCATCGAAGTAGTTAACATTGCGCGCGCGCATCGCGACATCCGCGTCTCGCGCGCAAAAAAGTTGCGAAGAAAGACCCGCCACTTGTCACTTTTAAAATTAAAACCCCGCTGTGTAACACTCCTTTTACTAACTTAACGTCTTAAATGGTGGTACTGTTACGTTGTGCTTTGTTTTGAACGAACGAACTCATCATGAGTTCGTTCGTTCAACCACAAGCTTAAGACCGAAGTTAATTGTCCAAACATCATTCTTCATTATGGCTCGTTTTGTTTCTTTGTCGAAATGAAAGTCAGTGGCGCATTTTTTGACAACTCGTTTGTTTTATGCCTATCAGCATTTGGAAACATTTTCTTGAAATTTTTTTCCTTTCAACAACGTTTTTTTGCCATCAAATCGGGACGTTCCTACCTCTAAAAATGAGTCTCTTCCACCATGACTTTCACTTGAAAATCAACTTGTAACAAGAAGGTTTGTATATCGTATATGCCCTTCTTTGGAAAGCGTATTGACAGTTGTTGTTGCTGTTTTACTTATTTTCTAAAATGTAAACTGATCCCGTAGCTCTTTATCTTTACAATTCAGGTAAAACTGCGGATTAGGTAACAAAAATCTCCTTCTAACAGCCCTCTGATAATCTCGAAGTTCCTAATGTATACAGTGCGGCCTTGAATCCTCCGTCGCCTCATTTTGTGTTAATGGATGTGCTTCAGTTTCACCGGCTTTACATGCACCTTCTCTGCTAGCAGAGGGGGTGAGGCTCTTTTCCTGGTGTTCAGTGACGTGAGAACACCAGGAAAAGAGCCTCTGCAAGCAAGGAAACGTGCACTGAGCAGAAGATAGAAAATGGAGAATGATGTTTGGACAATTAACTTCGGTCTTAAGCTTGTGGTTCAACGTTTTCCAGACGCATATACTTGCTATACGTCAGGATGAACCCGTACACACGCGCAGCGTATAAACCTATTTCAGTAATTTCCAATCTGCAGGACAAAACGATGGTTGTTCTCTCCCCTGAGAAACAAACCTTTCAGATGCAAAACAATCTTATTGTTTTGTCCTCCAGATTGGGGACGTGGCGGACAATTTGCCCAAAGTGCCCAAAGTGCCCAATTTACTCAAAGTGCAATACCGCTAAGACCTTAACGCGCGCACCGCATTGCTGCTTTTAAGCTCCCTATACTAGATTTAGATTTATATATATTGTATAATTTTGTCTCTTAATTATATCTAAGGGGGGTAAGCTGTAATTGGCTAAGCTGTAGCGGCTCCCCTGGCCATTTTCTTTTGTTTTGCTGTCTAGTTTTTTTTGTTTTTGTTTTTTGTCTTTCTGTTTTGTTTTGTTTTGTTTGTTTTTTTTGCTTCCTCTTCTTTTTCTTTTTCTTTATATGTACGTTTCCTCTAATTCATTGCTGATTCATGATAGCAGAAAAAAAATCCTAGATTGCAGCATGTTTTATTAATTTTTTTTTTTTAGTTTTTCCAAGCTTTTCGGCTGTTTCTTAATTCTTCTCCCTCGCCACAAGGATCAGCCTTCCGTTTATCGCTTTCTAAGGTTACAACTCATCTGTTTACTCTTAACTTGGCTCGACCAATTAATAAATCTGTCAGAAAATGAAGGAGACTTAAAGTTTTAGCTGGCCGGGGCTTAACTATTTTGTTAAGGGCTTATCCTTTTTTGATTGAGGGTAAAAGACAACCTTTTACCTTTCTTCGGGTAAAATCGTCTTGGGGCGGTAAGTTGGCCGACATTGCTTAGACATATAAAGATTACTCCAAGCTTTAAAGTCGGCTTTAACATAAGTTTAAATTCTCCATCTCTCAGGTTATTACCCTGGTTAGCCTTTTGGGAGCTTTTAAGACCATCGGGCAGATTGGCCGCAAATCGGGACTTCTCTTTCTATCGACGGCTTTGATCGGTGTGTACCCTCCGCGAGGGAATACTAGGATGGAGAAAATATGATTCAATTTCAAAGCTATGTGAAAGAGTTGTGATTCAAAGGACTTTCCAAGATTTTCTCTTCTTCCACTATTTATTTCAAATTTAATATCGAGGACCCCCGGGGGAACTATCATATATAAAGGAAGGGGGTGCTCTTCGGAAATTTTGAGAAGAAGTTCTTCTAAGAGATGGGCCATTAGAAAAGTGATGGGGGTGGGGGTGGGACTTTTTCAGCTTGCAAGATTTTTTTTCCACGCCCACTGCCTCTGCAAGATTTAGTTTTGGTGGTGGTGGGGGTAAAATTTTCCACTTCCACAATCTTGATCTTGACACTCTCCACAGTCTGAATGCCTGGAGCAGGGTTCAAAACAAAGAATTCTTATGTTTCACACAGTCCTTCTGCTTTACTGTCAAAATCACACGCCAGGGGAAACATAACCAAGTATCAGACACATCTTTGTTGAAAATGGTTTATACATAGTGCTATTGCCCAAAATGGCCCTGTTTTGCAGCTGTTCTTTAATGTTTAGGGAAATATTAATCTTATTGATTGGCCGTCCATTAACAAATATGGTGCCAAAGGCCACATTGGGCTAGGGTGGTGTGGGGGCATGCCCCCCTCCCCAAATAGTATCTTTTTTTTGCAAAATTGAAGCATCTTTGGTGCATTTTTCACGATTTTTAGCTGGTAAATTTAATGTATTGATCGGGCTTGAATGATGTGGTTTTTACTTTGCTAAAAACCTAACATAGATTAAAAATGCTCACACTAAGCACATCTGTTGTGTAAAACCTCCACAATAGTCTTTGATTCCAACCTTTGGTCTTGATCTTAGGGAAAGTTTTACAGTTCGACATGCGTGTTCCCATCTGTGCAACAATCTTCATTTATATATATTTCAGTTGTGAAATTATTGTTATAATATTATGTTGAGGCTTTCAAAACATGAATCAAGCAGGATCGCTGTTTATAGCATATGGTTCAGTATCACTTTTAAGTCCTGGCCGCTCAATATCCATAATGAGGTTGCCGCACCAAAATGTTTCAGTGTGGAAAGGGAAAAAGGCCGTTTTTCTAACTGTAGAGAAAATCTGGTGAATGAGGATTCAGGATTCCAGCTGGATCCAGAAAACTGCAGTATAACCCCCACCACCCCCCATCCATCACTTTTCTAATGGTCCGTCCTGAAGAGGTATCAAGGCCTTCTTTGTGGGCATGGCTTGAAATTTTTTTCAGCCCTAAGAGGTACCTATTCTAAACTGACACATCATCTCATCTCCCGTGATACAAGAAGTTTCAGGCATATACACCTCTCTGTTTTTAGATACAGATTAGCTAAAAATGGCTTTGTGGCCCTGAACTGTTACCGGGGCTTTCAAGAAATGTGCCCCTGGTTTGATCACCAGGTTGTTGAGCACAGAGTCACCCATGCACACACCATGTTTTGTACCAGTGTTCTCTTGCTAGCACTGACCTCCAGAAATGTGAATCACTTTTTAATTTTATTACCTCAATTTAATGACACAATCACAACAAAATAGTAGAAGATACGAAGTAAGCCTAAGGTATGATCTGAGTTACAACACCATGAAAAAAGAGAGGAGCCTAGACAACAAACATAATATCAGTACTTTTACGTGGTATAGTTCCAAGAAGTATTCTATACCCAGCCCAAGGTAGGATTAAACCAAAAAACCTTCTGTGGTTGGAGTATAGAACTGATATCAATATTTTAAAACAGCACATTTCATCCCAAGAGGCCAGAATCCTTTTGCTAGAAGGGTCTTCAGTAAATACACATAATTGCAACCCCTGGTATTAACTATTAAGGGATGAGAAAGGTATTCATACTTCTTGGTGATCAAGCCAAGTCAGTAAACTTCACATCAATAATCCACTTTAATTATTGTGATGAATTGATTTTTATACTGACTATAATAAAATTTATTGTCATCTGAATATAAAACTAATAACTAGGTCATTGTTTTAAAAACAACAGAAATGAGCAAAAGCAAAACACTAGCAACTTGATTGAGTCATGTGTTTGTCAGATAGGCATGCACAATTCAACTGAAAGTCTGATATTTTCAGACGTCCAAACACAGAACCTTCAAGGGGTGCTCATTTTTTGTCCACTGATCAAGAGGAATGAAGACTCTGAGTACAAGGTCAAGTAGAAAACAATCTCAGGGTAAGGGAGGGGGTATTCCCTATAGTGGCCTATATGGGAAGGTTTCTGCCCAAAAGGGGTGCTTTTTTCAGGCTTCAGGCCTGGGTTGTTTGAAAGGTCGATAATGCTATCCACTGGATAAATCACTATCCAGTGGATAGTGTAGTTTGTTTTATTAACACTTATCCACTGGATAGGGATATATCTGGTGGATAGCATTATCCAGCCTTCGAACAACTTGGGCCAGGTATTTAAAAGGGTAGGGATTTTACAAGTTGAGGTATATGAAAAGGAGAAAAATCTGTAATTAGAGGGACATCATTAACTTCACTTCAAGTGTTTAGAAAAGAGATGCAATGTTTTAGGTATGTCAAAGGGGAAACTTTTCCAATTAAAGCTATATGGAAGGGTTACCTTTTCTTGCAAAATGGTATACAAAAGGGTAAGGGGTTGGACCTTAGGGTGAAGCCTCCCTATATAAAATGTCCTAGATTATCCCTCCCCCCCCCCCCCCCCCCACCTCCCCCATGACTACAACCTTACATTTTTGGGGATTAGGGTGTAAAGCAGTGTTTCAGTGGCCCCTGAAGACCCTTTTTAGGGGCCAATATTTTAGGAAAGGGGCCAGTACATTGAAAGCTACAAAGGGAAAAAATGTATCAGGGTACCAAGGAAAATAAAGCAGTTCATTAGGATCTATGATAAAATTTAATAGTAAGTGCTTTTTGAAGTGTTTCTACTCAATAAGGTTTCTTTTGAATCAGATACTACTATCAAGGATCTGTGCATTACTAGAGAACAATCCTTAGGAATACATGACGTAGTAATGATGATGTAAGTCTGCAGCCTTGGAAAAGGAAAGGGCCAAATTGGCCCTTTTTTCGTTTTTCTGGGGGCCATCTCTGATTGCAAAGCAGGAATCCCGCAATGGCGTGGTCTGGTGGAAACACCGGTCAAGTCACCCACTGCTGCAGATGCACGAAATTTGTGAACTATTCTAAAATTTCTCTGAAACCAGTCTACAAGTGTACATCATTATCACACTGTCTCACTTGACTATAAGCTTAACTAAGCATTCAAATATAGCTTTCTTATGATCAAACTCCTCACTTTTACTAAAATGTTCTTAAACCAATTAAAAATGTCAAATCCCTTAATATGCATCATCTGAAGTTCAGTCCTCAGGCCTCAAGAAGATCCCAGAGAGAATTGACAATGTCAAATTTCGACTTTTCGCTTTTACTAAAGCAGAAGGGTTTCACGTCATTCAAGTTTGCAATGAATCCTTTGACTTGGTCTTCATCACTCTCATAATCCCACCTGATATGGCTCACGTTTGTGTATAGGCTGAAATTGTACTTAGTTTGCGGAAGAATCTCCACGCGGTTGGTTTTCACTTCGGTAGCTTTCTCCATCAAATCCTTGATTTCGTCTTCCTTGCCCGTTATTTTTTTCTCGAAGACTTTAACATCAGTTTCCAACTTTTTGATGTGCTTGACGGTAGCATCTCTCTCAAGCTGAAGGGTTTCTACTCCATTTGAATTCTCGTTGATTCTCGAAGCTTGCTCTTCCTCTTCTTTGTCAGCCAGTAGTTTACTTAAAGCTCGTAAGGTCGATTTCACGCTTTCCTGTTGAAGAGATCGCTCCTGTTGGACCTCGTTATAGATCTTTGCAACTTTTCCTAGGACTTCTTCGTCTTCGGCGCTAGCAAGAACCGTGATAACCTCATTAGGAGTTGCTAAAGCTTCTTTAAAGGACATTTTTGTTAAAATTTCGAAGATTGTTATCAAGATAGAAGCAGAAAATCCGTTTGCAGATTGTAAACAAAACTGTAATTTTGAAAACTGGCGGCCAGAAACCAAACTCGTTTCCAATCCCTATCTCTTTGGTGGAGTAGTGTCCAGACTTCTTTCAGCCTACAATATGGCGGACAGCATTGCAGCTCTTTATGACCGTGCAAAGCTTTTACAAAGTAATGGATGTCATAACGATGCTCTCAAAGTATTGGATAAGGTCATTGGACTTGCTGAACAGTATAAAGAGGAAAGCAAATCAGTAACTCGTTTGTTATCTTGTGCATGGAACGACAGAGGACATTTAAAATACTTGCAAGTCAAATTCGATGATGCAATTTCAGACTATACTCGGGCTATAGAACTTGATAAAGACTTTACAATACCTTACTACAACCGAGGGCAGGTTCATTACAGAATGGGTGCGTAAGATTTACTTTAAGATCATCTTTAATTTATAAAAAAATTACTTCACACGTTACGGTCTAAAGTGTTTACAAAGTTTTACGTGCGCTCTGATTGGTCAGCAAGCCGTTTTGCGTGAGGCTATGTTAACACAGTAACGTTATACATTTGCGTTGTATATAAAATGGAAAATGGCTACTTGTTTTTTAAATATGCCGATACAAACAGTGTAAGAAGCTTAGGGGAATTAATTTGAAATTAACATTGTGGAACTTTCTAATTCTCCCATATACCCCCGGCCCCTTGCGCTGGACCATGCACACACGTACTGAAGGCATCTGGGGTCGAATGTGGATTGATACCCTTGATTGACCCTTGATTGACACTCAATCAAGACTTGAATGATGCTCCATAGACACTGTGGTTGACACTGGATCAACACTTGTTGACTAGTTGAGAGTTGATTAAATTTTGATTGATGCATATGAGTCAGTTGACACTTGGCTGACTAACAACCAACTGTTGATTGAGTGCTGATCGAGTGTCGATTAAGTGTCAATCAAGATGTCGGTCAAGTGTCGACCAAGTATCGATCAGGATGTTGATCGAGTGTCAATCAAGAGTTGACTAAGGGTGTGGATCGAGGGTATCGATCAACACTCAACCGTGGATGCTGTTAGTACACATGATCCCTTGTGTTTATGCCACCCTATGTAAAAACCCCTGCAATTTCCTATTTCTTGATTACAACACCATTCATTGGTCTTCCGTAATCAGTGGAGGTGGCTTTCAAACCCTGTTTGTGACGAAGAACAGTGAAGTTAAAACAATAGAACTTTGGAGGTGTATAGTACATTCAAAAATGTTTCCTCTGAGGTCTTTAGTATGAAAATGACAGCATCATATCAGTCAGAGGCAAATCATGCTACGATTTCTGAACAGATGCCTTCTTATGTTGATTTAACCAAACTAACTTGAAAGTAGTCAAAGCTTACAAAAAGATCCTAACATGATATTGTGTATAAGTTATAACCTACAGAAAAGGTTCATCACACTTTGGTAGAAACGAATTGACTTGTGTCTTAAGTTTCTCTGCAGAACACGTTTTTGACCAATTTTTTTTTAAACATTTGATTATCAATTCCATTCCAACAAAAACCAATGACAAAAATTCAATACACACATGCAAAAAGAAAAACAGGAAAACAACAACAACAACAGCTAATCAAGCCAAGTCTAGTTTCTATTTGTTTCAGTAATTCACAAATCAGTGGAGACAGAGTGAGACAATACTGTAACACTAACCCCCCCTCCCCATTCCACTCAATTTACTCCTAACTGGAATTAGCCTGTTTGTCGGTTCTGAAGTCTTAATTCTCATTACCTTTGAATTACAGGTAGATACAAGGAGGCAGTTCAAGACCTTAGACAAGCCCTTAAGATTGATCCAAGCTTTGAGGATGCAGAACATAACCTACGTCAGGCATTACAAGATTGGAAATTATCTCTCTAATCTCTAAAGATTTTTAATGAGGTTGCATTTAGGTTGGCTTGCAGGATTATCGAAACTGCTGAGACTTCTTTGGATAATATCATTGAACAAGTCACTTACAGACATCTTACATGTGATGCATGCAAGAATTAGGAGAGATTGGCAGGAACTTCCATGTTATATCAAGACAAAAGCAGCCACCTGCTCTGGCCCATGTATTTAATATGTTACTTAGCCAAGTCTAAAAGCTAAAAGCAGAGGTCCTTGGCTGGGTTCTTCAAAGCCTTATTAAGCTAAACCAGGATAAGCAACAATTTTGATTTGAGTTTTGCACTTTGCGGTGAGGTTTTTCTGTGTATTGTTTGGCCTTCTGTTTTGAGTTTGTGTAATCCCAAAATGCACAAAACAAAAGCAGGGAAAAACATGGGTCTACAAGAGAAATTTATACTTTAGTTAACTTTGGGTTAGTGTTAACCACCTTCCAAACAACCTGGCCCTGTTTACAACAAGTCAACTTGATATGAGTCTGCGATCCAATCGAAAACCAGCACTTTGTCAGCGGTCAACTTCAAAAAAACAAGTGACCTCGATGAGCTCTAAACTTGAGCCTGTGATATGGTCATGTGATACTGGTCAGCAGATACCTTGTTTTGACAGGTGTCAAATGACCATAACATGGATGTCTAATATCGAAGAAAGATGCTATAAACCAAGGCTAGTGGCAGGTCTCTCTCAACCTATCAGCTAGAGTACGGCCGTCATCTTGCATGACGCCATCGTTGTCGTCGTTGTGCGTAGACGCCCATGAGCAATACCGGTAGCCATGATAACCATGAGAAAATCAGTTCATGGGTTACCTTTTCTTTCCTATATGAATGTGGGGCTTTGTTTGGCAGCCCTTCTGGTCGCCAGAACTCCGCTATTATATGGTAAGGTCTCGGTCTGAGAGTTCACTCTCGGTTAATAAAGACCTAACTCTCGGTTAATAAGTAGTTAGTACATACTAAGTGACTGTGCTTATAATCCAACAGCAGCGAATTGAATCAGAAAACGAATTGCAACAAATGAAATAAAGTTAACTTTATTATTACCTTCAGTTTGTTGATTCATTGAGATTTTATATATTTATTTTTCTTGGGGGAGAGGGGTGCAATGCAAGGTATGAAGCTGACAAAAGGTTGCAAAAAATGCATACCATTAAGTATATTAACTAGGTCAGTTTCTTAATATTTAAGTAAAATTACTCTTGAGCTGAGTGGAGGGAAACAACCTTTGGTGCAAAGAATTGGGAGTTTTGAAAACTTGAATATATTCAAAACAAATATAATGGGATTCTGCTGTCTTACGTAGAATCTCAGCTATAGGCATTTTGTGCATTTCAAGAAGAGGACATACTGCAGACACGGTCAAACAGCTATATCAGTCAAACTGATAACTCAGTACAAGGGATCCACTGGGGTCCACTGCTACGTACTCCCCACCCCTCCCCAGACCGTCCTGCTTCCTCCGTAAAGGCCAATGAGCGGTTACCAAGCTCTATTTCATTCAACTCCCTGTTCAACTTTTGGAGATGCTACTGGAGAATTAGGAAGGATTGAGACCTTTGGAAATCATTTCAAGATGGTAAATGTGACGAAGGGTGTTTTAATCGAATGGTAAGCTTTTCAATGTCTTGTGAAGACAGGTTAACATAAAAGGAAGTATGAGTTTTAGTCGAAATTTTATTATGGCACAAGCCGTAAGTGTTAGCCTGCTAGCTAAAGTTACTCTGGCAAGCCAGGGTACTGAAAACTTTCACTCCATTTAAAGCAATTAATTTGCGATACGATCACAAGATTCTATCCACAATAACGATTTACTTTCTCAAGTTGTTTTCAACTTTAGATTCATAATGTTCCTTGGGGGGAATAGGTGGACAAATAACTTATGTCAGATGACTTCCATTATAATTTGTTGTAGGGCTATTAATTACTATGTAGGCTTACAAACTGCTGTGACCATATATACATGTATAACCTAGCTAGATCAGTTTAAATCCAAATATACAGTAAAATTGCTCCCCTGTAAAAGTACAGTGGTTAAGAAAGACTCCTAAGGGACTTGTCGAGGGAGGGGGGAGTGAGAGGGAAACTCCCATATTAAAGGTTGGGGATTCTCGCTGAAAATTTGAATTCAACCCCTGAAGGAGATCACTCTGGGCATGGTTCAAGCTTTACTTGACCCCTGAAAGATACCACTTAAAACAGAAATAGGCTTGATTTACCAGCTGCCATTCAGGAGGAAAGGATCTGGTGTTAGTATACCGTACACAAGAGACTAGTGGAAATCAACCTGAAAATGGAATTAAGAGTGTTTTTTTTATCATTAGTTCTTCAAGTGCACCCTAAAAGATACTTTGACTGTAGAACATTTATTAACACTGGCACTATACAATACTGACAGCACATTACTTGCAAAAAAACATTACTTTTACAGCTAAAAATAGTGGCGTTTCATCATGAACACTTTTAGTGAGACCAAAATCCATGATTTATAGCCCTAAGCAAGATAACGGCACCCCTAACAGGGGTTTCATTAAGGCCTGAGCACCGTGCAAGTTGACCAGCTGTGAGGATGCCCACCTATGAAAACCAAGTGTCCTCCTGTTGAACATGTTAATGAAACCCCTGCCCTGACCTTTTCATATGGGAGAACCCAGACTAAAGCTTAGCCTAGTGCAATTGAAAAGGAACACAATGATATGTAATTCCTTGACTGTAACTTGAGTTCAAACTTCAAGAAACCTTACGTTCATTTCAAAAATTATAGTTAAGTTTCTGGCAGTAGAATTGACAAATCGAATATGGTTTAGCATGGTCTGTACTCTTATTGACAATGGGTATGCGTCATCACAGTGGTCAAAATGTTGTGGACTCATGAGACGCAGCCGAGTGAGTCCACAACCAATTGCGTGACACATTGACGCGAGCAGCATGGTATGGACTCTTTTCGACAACGGCAAATTAGCCAATCAGATTGCAAGTTTAGCAGCAATGGTGGTAAAATTAACAAATCAAATGTGGTTTAGCGTGGTCTGTACTCTTATCAACAACGAGTGCACATCATCCCAGTGGTCAAAATGTTGTGGACTCACGAGACGCAGCTGAGTGAATCCGCAACAAATTTTGACCACTGTGATGACGCGTACTCGTTGTCAATAAGAGTACAGACCACACTAAACCACATTTGATTTGTTTTTTTACCACAATATCAAAGATAAGGAAAGAAATCTTTGTCAAGATTTGTAGACAATTGAAAACAGTGACTGGGACTTGAAAGTGCATGCGTTGCACTATGCAAATGAGCTACTTTTATGTGTCAGACTTTCCTTTCAAAAACTTTTACAAACTGGCTCAACATGCAGAAACAATAAAAAAATGTTTGGGATAAGAGTAATGACACATTCATTGTTGATAAGAGTACAGACCACGCTAAACCACATTTTGATTTGTTTTTTACCACAATGTCAATGTCAAAGAAAATGTTTTTTTCAGAGCCCGTGCTGAAAAAGACATTGCGCAACACATTGATGCGAGCAGCGTGGTATTGACTCTTATCGACAATGGCAAATTAGCCAATCAGATTGTGAGATTAGGAGCAATTGTGGTAAAATTAGGGTTATCCTGTCAGGTTCAAATGTGACAGACGGGTTTCAATAAGATTTTTAACAAGAGGGAATATGACTTGGATATGACTTCTGGTTATAACAGGGCCTTGCCAAGCTAGGGGGTCTGGGGGCATGCACCTGCGAAGAAAAAAAAATTGAAATTCTACACTTGTAGAGATGGATTTTCCTGCAATTTGGACCACAAAGTTGGTTGCTTACAAAATCGTGGTTTCTTTGACTTAAAAAAGCTCAGCTTTTTAGTAGACTGTTAGACAGTCTTCTGAAAAAGACAGGAACAGCACTATCTAAAATATTGACGAGGCAGCCAGATATAGTTCTGTTCACACCAGTCAATTTGCCCAGCCCTAAATGAAACCCCTAGCAACGGTGTTATTTTTCTGTAACTTAAAAAAGATTACCATAACCAATGTGAATCTTTCATATTCTATTTGGGTACGATAAGCAAAAGGTGTGATGAACATGACTAAACATATGACACTGTGTAATGAGCAAGGTAATAAGCTGGGCTGGGTTGTTCAAAGCCCAATTAAGCTAACCCAGGATTAGCAAAAATTTTGATTTTAGTTTTGTAACTTTAGGGTTAGGTTCTCTGTTTTTTAATAATCTCAACCTAGACAAAACATACTGTGAGCAGTGAAAAACATTTTTATACAAAAAAGTAATCATCGGCTAACTTTTAATCCTGGGTTAGTGTTAACCATCTTTCGAACAACCCCGCCTAGGCATCCATAGAGTAGGGTTGCACTGTACATGTGGCTTGCTTGATCTGTAGGACTTTACATCAATTGTATTTTGCCTTTCTTTGTAGTGATCCTGCGGTGAAGCAGTTTCTTCTTCACCTTGATGAGAAAATAATTTTGGGGAAGAAGTTTGTGATAGATGATCTGGATGAGACACACTTGTTTGTGTCTGCAGAAATTGTTCCTGTCCTGCAAGAGAAAGTCTGGGAAATTATGGATAATAATTCCTTCAACACCAGTCAAGCCAACTGAAAATGATCAGATTTACAAGAACCTCTAGCCAGCCTTGCAGCTGCTCCAATGTCAGTAACTTGATGCATGCCAAGGAGAAGGAGACCAATGTTGCAACAAGTTGGCTTTATGAAAAGCTGCAGTGTTGGACTAATACTGGACAGGAATGAGTGGTGGTCAATCTTTGAAGCATCGTAAAATACATCAGTGTGGGAGCATTATCGTTCTTTATTGTACAAACCAAAGGTCTAACATTGTGATTATGGTGAACCAGATGGTTCCAATGTCAGATCAGTTACAGCTGTCATGAATTATTTATAGATATGGGGGTGGCGAATGGCAAATGCAAGACTTTGCGAGCTGAAAAGACAAGCGTTTTCTTTGCAAGCCTGAGACATTTTGACTTTTTAAATTGTGAGACAGACTATCTTCAACTGGAAATTCAAATATAACATTACATTTTGATATCCTAGAACAAGCTATATAGCTGTTTTTCTAACACTAATATGATGTTGGGGTATGCACATTAGGATTAACTTTGTCTCTGAAATTTGAAAGTTGCATTATCAAAATTCAATATATCAAGGGTCTTAGAGAATTCCTTGGCCTCGTAAAAAAAATGGAGACCCAGAGACAGCTTTGTGAAAAACTTGAGACTGCGAGATGCATGTAACTACCAAAAAACTGAGACTATGATACTTGCGAAATGCGACTAAAATTTTGCAAGACACAGAGTTATAGAAGGACCATTTATCTCCCCTAGATATTGTGATGCCACAATTCCACAATAAAACACAGTGTTGAAACTTTTAATCACAGATCTAAGAGATATACAGTTCAGCAACTCAACTGAGCACTTGGTTATTACACCATTAGTCACTTGACTTACAATAGTTACTATGGGGGATACCCACAGGCAATTGCCTAACACTACAATTATATGGATCCCCCATTGCAGTAATGAGGACTACGCTTGCCTTTAACAATTTCTCAGGGTCATCTCCAATCTTGTCCCTAGATCCAGTGTTTTCAGTCAGTGGTGACTGGACTCCTGACACTCTGAACAAAATCAATAACCGGAACTAGTAAATCCTGGTGCCAGTTTGATTTGCGCATGTGTTTGAGTTCAATGATGGTCTCTGAACATGAGTTGAGAGTAGCCTCTGGTCTCGATTCTTGATTCAAACCAAAAGGATCCTGGCCTCTGGGAATGAGATTAGAATGACGTTCTCTGAAGAAATACTGATAACTGGAACAACATATTATTTACTGGTCATAAAAATAAATACTCAATGTTCACACAACAACTTTCAAGGCTCGATTTCTTTACTGTTCTTTATTATTTTACCTATTTTGTATTTACTTTTTTATGGTCTTTATTTATATTTATTTACTTAAATATTTTTAAGGGTTGGGGGAGGGAGCTGGTGATGGACAAAAGAACTCAGAAAAGCAAAGAACCCCAACATAAAATGACATTTGTGTCATTAGAGTAGACTGCAAGACAGCCATTTATTTCACTTTTTGTTTGACACAGCTGAAGAATCTGAAGCATGGACAGTGCACATGAACCTCGCACTCTTCATTTTCACTCACCAGTTTTGACACTCATTCCAGTTCTTTTCTTCGAAGACTTTGCATCCTTCATGCTTTTGCAAAAAATAGGACTGTTTTGCAGAGTCTAGTTAGTAGTTTGTCACAAAAAAGATCTGCATCTAAATTGGTATTTTACAATAACTGTCTAATTTCTCGTGTGCTGATTGGCCCATCTTTATCATCAATAAGAGTGCAGACAGATAAAATTTTAATTTATGCAAGATTTCAAGTTCAATTTTCAGCTGTCAAACTGTTAACTTTTCAACCAATGAGATTTTATGGACTTATTTAAGTAGCCAATCAAAATGCGAGGAAAGCTATTGACAATGTTTATGTCATTTTGAATAAAACTCTATCTTTGTTTACAGCAAGTTTACGGCGTCTTTTCCCCTTATTTATTCCTGGCATTTGACCATTGTGGGGTCTTGTTACTGTAAAAAACAAATTGACATCAGTTTTTTTATGTATCTGTCCTCTTAGTGATGATAAATTGCATCATAACAATGTCCAGGTGGTTCTGCAGTAAACAAACAAACAAACAAAATTGCTCAGGTTGATGATTCATCACATAAAATGTGGCAGATATGCTCGTATGTGCCATTTTTTTTTTGGGGGGGGGGGGGTGGGATTAAGCAGCCCCACCTTGTTCCCGTGTATCTCTGCTGTCCAAAGTCATTACTTTGAACTGTTGACAAATATTTGTTGTGCTGTCTACACTATCAACAATATTTGTCACATAGATTGTCCACCCCTTCTAGCTCCTTCTCCTCTTCACCCACCACGTGACTTTGTGATCACAAATGCACCCAGGAAGCAGGAAATAAAATCTCAGAGAGCCCAGCAATTTGTTTTCAGAAGGGGGTATGGCAAGCTGTTTGTAGCAAAATTAAATCCTTGCAATATATGTTTAATCCTTTAAATAACGGTTTTATTTAAAGATAGAAAAAGGCATTCAATCCAATGGTAAATAAAATTTTTGGTTCAATTCAGTCTTTTAATTTTCACGATTCAATCCAATACCTGAAATATTGATTCAATCCAATACCTAAAATAGTGATTCAATCCAATACCTAAAATATCGATTCAATCCAATACCTAAAATATTGATTCAATCCAATACCTAAAATATTGATTCAATCCAATACCTAAAATATTGATTCAATCCAATACCTGGAATATTGATTCAATCCAATACCTCGAATATTGATGCAATCCAATACCTGAAATATTGATTCAATCCAATACCTCAAATATTGATGCAATCTTCCTGGGCCGAGTGCGGCCAACAGGAACAAGAGTAACTGAGCACTAGAGAGCACTGAAAACATGGCGGGCGAAGGAGAACTAGATTTAGAAGTTGAGTTTCCTAAGTTTCTTGCAGACATCTTGGATAAAACGGAAATAATTTTTGAGAATTTTGACTCAGAAGTTGGAGTCATGGAAGACCATTTCTTAAAATTCCTGTTGAGGTGCTCGAGGAACTTTGAGGACTAGGATTCATCTGGACAACGATAACAAAGATGATTGGAGTTTGGAGATGGACAATTCACAGAAGATTGACAGAGTATGGCTGAGAAGATATGAGGGGTTTCAACAACTTACCTGATAAGGAACCGAAATCATTCAAGAGTATGGATATAATTTCATTGCAGGTTTCTTTAAGTCCATTGGGTTACGGGTTCAACGGAGAAGAATAAAAGAAAGGTTAGCAAACTTAGATCCCCAAAATACTGTCTTGAGATGGGGTGCGTAAATTCGCTTTGGCATCTGGATGGACATCACTCTCTGATCCGATGGAAAATACTAATTCGGCTGTATAGACGGATTTTCTCGGAGAATAATGTTTTTGAAATGTAGTGCCAACAATAAAGCAGCAACAGGTCGTGAATTGTTTCTGGATGCTGTTAAGAGAGACGGAGAATTTTGGCCTTCGAGAGTACAAGTAGATCATGGCGTTGAAAACGTTGGTGTGTGCGATACAATGGAGCAGGTTAGAAGAGAGGAGAGGGGCAGCTTCACTGCAGGGCCATCAACACAACCAACGAATTGAAAGATTGTGGAGGGATGTTTCCGTTGTGCTCCCCACTTGTACTTTTACACTTTTTGTAGTATGGAATTGTCAGGCATCCTGGACACTGATAATTCAGTGCATCTTTCCACCTTACACTTAGTTTTTCAACCAAGGATAAACCTTGCTCTTTGCCAGTTCACTGAAGCTTTCAACCACCAAAATGTAAGAATAGAAAAAAAAAAAACTGGTTGCCATACCAAATGTGGCTTAATCATATGATGCAGCCTGAAAACCCCCTTTCAAATGGAAAGTCATATGATTTTGAATACTATGGTGATGATCCTGATTGTCCAACTCCATTGGGCAGAGATAACAATGTTGTAGTTGAAGAAATTGACCTGGTACAACATGATTCAGTGCAGTCATTTGTATTGGAAAGGCTAGATCCCTTAAGATAATCAAGTCAAATGGGAGTAGACATCTTCCAGGAGGCTCTAGAACTAGTGACAGTTAAACTTGAGCAACTGACAATTGCATAATACTACATGTGTGTGGGCTGGGTAAAGGAGATTATGGCCCTTAAAGTATTTTTGCAACTCAATTCACAACAGAAAACCTCACCCTGTATCAAATAAATTATTTTCTCATCTTCCTTTTCATTGATATACAAAACTCAGAAACTGCTTGAATTACAGAATGCCTAACTTCTAGCAACACAACTAAACTGAAGAGAAATCAGGGCATTTGATAACTGCCATGTGCACTACTCTGCCTTGTAGATTTTTCAGGTGCTTATCAAAACAGATGTTAAAATGTTGCAAGGTTAATTTGTTATCTTATTTTCAAAAGTACCCAGGACACAAGACTAACCTCTTGGTGCACTGGCATAATGGCTACTAACAGGACTCATGTCACTAGCCAAAACTAACTTTGCACCAGCCAGCCTTTTTCATACACAGCTTCACTGACTTTTTTATAAGAGTGGTCAATCTTGAACATTTCTTGTTGCATCAAAAATGTTAATAATAATCACTAAGAAAATTTCACTCCCACAAACACGAATCCTGCTTTTCTTGAATATGCTTATGTTCAAACTCTGATGTACTTTTATCAGTGTTGCCATTTTCTTTTATCTCCCTTTAATAGTTAAATATTTATCATATGCTTATTAGGGCAATTATTTCCACGAAATCCACTTATAGTTTCCCTGTTTTCATTAGTTTCTATTCTCTTCAGTTTTACTTTGTCAGGATAATTCTCAATTTTGTTTTCATCCAGTACACCAGTACTCCATTCCATCATGATTGTCACAATGGCTAGTGAAAGTGCAAAATCTACTATTCAAAACTTAAATGTGTGGCTAGTTGGCAGTAGTGTTAGCCTTGAGCCCTGGGTACCCGATAATATTCACAACAAATTGGTGCCATGCTTGTCATAGAATATCAAGAAAAACATCGTTTTTAGGAAAGAAGTACTACATGTGGGTTAAATAATGCAAAACATGAGACAACAACATTGAAAAACTTAAAACACATCCCAATGTTCAATGATTGCTGTCTTGTAAAATGTAAAGGTTCTTATTTCAAAAATAACTTAAAGCCAGGTTTACACAAACAGTTTTTGTGAGAAACATGTTTGACTGTGCACACGGCACAGCAAAAATTTTGTTTACAGTTCAAAGTTTAGTGTGCCAGTAATGATTGGACAGCAGAAATATGCACAATACCAAAGACCAATGTGGTAGCAAAATTTGCCACAGTTTATGTTATTTGCCACAAAAAGCTAGCACACACAGCTTTTAATAAACAAATATGTTTATCACATAAAAATTGGTTAACTTACATCTACAAAAGCGGCAGTAATGGAATCTAAATTTTCCGTGTCCCTTGTGTCTCGGTTGTAGCAATGTCTTATTTACCTAAACAGACTAATGGTTTGATCAAGAACTTCGGCGTGTGCTTCTGCAACTTCTGAGCCAAAATTCTCAAAAATTATTTCCGTTTTATCCAAGATGTCTGCAAGAAACTTAGGAAACTCAACTTCTAAATCTAGTTCTCCTTCGCCCGCCATGTTTTCAGTGCTCTCTAGTGCTCAGTTACTCTCGTTCCTGTTGACCGTACTCGGCCCAGGAAGATTGCATCAATATTTGAGGTATTGGATTGAATCAATATTTCAGGTATTGGATTGAATCAATATTTCAGGTATTGGATTGCATCAATATTCGAGGTATTGGATTGAATCAATATTCCAGGTATTGGATTGAATCAATATTTTAGGTATTGGATTGAATCAATATTTTAGGCATTGGATTGAATCAATATTCCAGGTATTGGATTGAATCGTGAAAATTAAAAGATTGAATTGAACCAAAATTTTATTTACCACTGCATTGAATGCCTTTTTCTATCTTTAAATAAAACCGTTATTTAAAGGATTAAACATATATTGCAAGGATTTAATTTTGCTACAAACGGCTTGCCATAAGGGGGCAGTGGAAATGGTCCTGAACCTCTTGAGGTGCTTCATGGTGAAAAGTTGCATATATAACCAGACCTTTCCCTGGGTCTTAACCTGAAAGTATGTTCAAAATACCCTTAGTTGACCAAGAAGAAGATATTACCTCTAATTTTGTAGTATCCAGATCTCTGCGGCGCACTCGCGCGCACTCACTCTTTATTGCGTAATATGTTACACGCATGCGCATGAGCGGGTTCTGCACGAGGTTGCGTGGTAATTTCGGTATCTTCCCTGTAAAAAAAAAAATTTCCTCCTTCAAATCTTTGTTGAAAATGGACTACGGAGGTAAAGCAGGTGATTATTCAGCGCAAGATCCAAGCACGGCGTATTCCGGTAAGTTAAGAAATCAAATTGTCGTGTTGATGGAAACGATCGCCGATGCTAGTAAATGTGTGTTCTTGCACGTACAGAATTTTTGTCAGACATTCATATTTGCACTTAGTACCTGTGTAAACCTACTGTTTTACGGTTATTTTTGAGTAAAGAATTATTCGTGAACGAGTTAGGGAGCTTGGGAATATTCTGCTCGGTTTAACAACCTAGGATGATACACGTTGACATCATTTGCCAAGTTTGTCGGCGGTCATGTTGGTTCCTCCGGCCGGCAAACAGTTCAGTAAGTGAAAGCGTACGCTGTTACATATGAAAAGTTTTAAGCGTAAAAATTAAGATATGACGCTAAAGCATAAGTAACTAGGAGTGTCTGTTGAAGACCCTTAAGACAGACAGCTGTGGACTTTCAAATTTAGTGTGATCTATCGTGACTCTTTCAGCATGTTCATATCATGGGTATGACATAACAATTTCATCATGCAGACGGGTCTGGAATGTTCAGGGCAAGAAAATAATTTTGAATTGGGCCAGTGCATTTCAGTTTTCAGTTGCCCCCACCAAAATGTTACTTTCCCAATAGGTGCGCAATGTTCAGACTTCCATTTGTTTAATTCACTTCGCTCCTTTGCTCATCTTGCAGTCTTACTGTATGTTTGAAATTGTTTTTGATTGGAAATTATCACTAACAAAACTACTGAGGCTAATTTCACTTGCCCACCGGACGACCACCAAGCTTCCAATTTCACTTGCCTTGGGTAATCAGACCTGGATTTGCGAGCATAATCAAATGGTATAGGATGATCACAGGCCTAAGTCAATCTGGGTATTAGGGGTATTGTACGGTCTTTTTGAGCATTTGCAAGGATTTGAGCAGTGCTTTCATTTTTGCGGGCACTGAAGCTCGAATGGTAATTGTAATGCTCTTCATGCCTCTAGATTACTTTTTACCTTTGCGGGTGACTTTCGCGAAGAATTCTTATGTGCGTTGGTTTCAGTAAAAGGTCAGCAAAACAAGAAAACGTTCATAGCACGTGGATGTTTCCCCAATGTTTCCCAGTTTTACCATATGGGAATTGAGCAAAATCTGAGCATGTGAGCACTTGCAAAAAATTATTTTTGCAAGCACGAGCAAGCAAGCGCTATTCTAATTTTTGCGAGCAGTTCAAGCCAAGGCCAAATTTTGTGAGCACTGAATGGGACCATTTGATACCCCTAGTATTCATAGCACAACCACTGTTCAAATGATAATGTTATCACTTGATAAATTTTGATCCATTTTATTTGAAATAATGTGGAATTTTCTACTTAAAAATGCATCAAAAGTTTTCCACCCACACTATAGTTTTTTCAGTCATTATTGCTGTCCACATATATTTTCGTACAACATCCTGTTTGCTGCCACTGAGAAAGTGGAGAGTGTTCTCAAATCTGGTCAGTGCAAAACGCTGGCTGCGGACTGCAGACCAACAGTAAAATGCAGACCGAGGGTAAAATGCAGACTGTGGACCAGAGGTAAAATGCAGACCACAGACTTTTTAAGTATATATCGTGTTATTTCTATAATCAAGCGCTAACCCAAACAGGGTTATTCAGGCTAATCGCAGTGAATGTCTGCACTCTGGTTAGCCTGAGTATCACTCAGGTTAACCTGAATATCATTCAGGTTAGCCTAAATAACGCTCTGGTTAGCTCTCAGTGACACAAATGGTGACACGACTTCGTTAAAAGTCTTCAGTCTGCTGTCTGCATTTTACCCTCGGTCTGCATTTTAACCTTGGTCCTCAGTCTGCAATTTGCAGTCTGCGTTTTACACTGCCCGTTTTCAAATCACTACTTTTCTAGTATAGGCTAGGGTTGAATGTGGAATGTATAAAATATGTCTTTTTAAACAAAAATGGGGCCTCAGTCCTTAGTTGTGTAACTTGACAAATGCGTTTACACTTAACAAAACCGGTATGACATTGGTTTGAATGTTGCACTTAACTTGTGCGAAGCTCAATGCATAAGTTTTGCTGATGTACAGACATATTAATTATATCTTTGTTCTGCATGTTGTTGGTGAACTGGCTTCACAGGACCTTCACCATCATGCTAGCCTTCTTTTCCATATTTTTAAGCTTGTGTTACATGTATACATTAATAAAAACACCTCCAACATGTTATTCCTTTTTTTAAAATTTCAGGTAACAGAGGTGCTTCATTGTCACCATATCTAAATATTGATCCAACATATTTGAACCAGGTAAGGGTGGTAATCAAATATTGCCAGCGTGTTTGAAAATTGTTTCCTGGCTTGCCACAATTTTAATGTGAATATTTTTTCACAAGTATGACAGATAATAAGTGGATGAATTGATTCTCAATTTATCCATAGTCCTGATTGGAAAACAAATCTGGCTCTGAAAAAAGTTGTATCCATGTAGAGACTCTCCTGAGGGCTTACTCTATGTTGGGGTTGAAGTATACAATGGACTGTGGGGGTTGAGGGGGGGGGGGGGGGGGGGCCACTCCTGGTTGAAAAGGTTGGCCCGAATACTTGTCTTCTCACTTAAGGTAATTCTGTCGAAATAGAACTCACAATAGATTTTCTTTCAAACTTTGCCTGTTGGCTGCTTATATCAAGAGAACTTAAAATTTGAAATAGAAAAAGGGGGTCCCCATATTATCTGCTCTCAGTAACCTTTATATTAGAACCATTCACCTTGTGCTTTAAGAGAGCAGAAAAATAGGGAGAAAGTTAAGCGAGAAATACAACAATGGATGTATCGCATAAATGTTAAGGAGCAATGTGATATACGTTTCATGATAAGGGCACTCATATTTAGTTGAC
This sequence comes from Orbicella franksi, assembly GCF_964199315.1. Classification (NCBI taxonomy): domain Eukaryota; kingdom Metazoa; phylum Cnidaria; class Anthozoa; order Scleractinia; family Merulinidae; genus Orbicella; species Orbicella franksi. The sequence continues at coordinate 9,232,301 of NC_138152.1, read as the reverse complement.
AGGGATACAGTATGTTCCAAGCACTCAGTGTTGTAGGGCCACATTAATCTTTTACGAGTGCTAGCTATGCTCTCATTTTCCGTGATAATTTTTTACTCTGCAATAGAAATTGGGTCATATTCACTGTGTAGAAAGAAGGTGATCTCTGCATTCAAACTAAATAAAAAAATCGTTAGGTCCCGGTACTCGTTTCCGAGAAAAAAAACGATGATTTGTCTCTCGCAAGCCAAGAGCCACCATTTTTTATATGTTGTGTATGTGCACACGTAGTAGGGATGCGCGATGCAATTCTGAGGAATTACCTTAAGAGTGTAAGTCACCCAATCTGGTCTCCCTTGGGGTATTGAGGACAAAAAGCAACTAAGTTTTAGCCATTGCAGTATATTTTTAGGGTTGCACTTGAAGAAATAATAAAAAACGCTGCCATGTCCATTTTAGTGATCAAATAAAGCTTGAGCTATCCCCAGATTGGTTGCTCTCTTTAACAAATGTGTCATCTGAGCACCCTGCTGACCATCATCGACCCATTAGCAAGCTATAGGCAATTACACTAATTAGCAATTAGATTAATGAGCTCAAGATTTCTATGAGGTGATAGTTGATGAGACCGAAGGCCGAATCAACTATCTTTGTTTTAATCTTTGTTTTAGTAGAATTCTTACTAAAATTTACTTCAAATAACGATTTCCAATTCTTGAGGTATTATTAAACTTTGCGCCTGAGAAAGATCGCTCGGATTGAATTGTCATTTACAACTGAAGTTGTGTGTGTGCGCATCCTTCGTTTGGACTTTTCAGGAATTTAATTGTCCATTTGCATTAAAATTTGCCTCCAAAACTTTGGAAACACGATAAAAACATCGCCATTGTCTAGACGACCTCCAGCCTCTGCACACTAATGGCTGATGGTGTTCAATGGCTCAGCCAATCAGATTACAGCATTTGCCTTAGTATACTAGTAGAATTCTACTAATTAAAGATAAAGATTAAAGGGGTTGAATTCAAATTTTATGATGAGGATCCTCAACCTTTTTCCATCAAAGCCCCCTCACCCCCAGGCAATTAGACATTATTTTAATGTTTTTTGACTTTTGACTTAACTTTCAGGGGGGAGCAGAGTTTGTTTTCCCCACAGACAGTAAAAAGAAGAGAAGCTGGGGTGAACAAATGTTTTCTGGAATTGGAACTTCATATATGTGTGGTATGTTTCTACAACCTTTTCAGATTTGCATTGCATATTTAGTGTAATTAATTTGACATTACTTTTTAGAATGACATGTAACAATTGTATGTGTTGAACAGGGCTGCACATGTACAAAAAAATTCTTTACAGCAGCTGAAGTTGTTTGGAATTTCTGTTTTCCATAATTTTGGCAACCTAAGCTATTAGTAATTTTTTTTTTCACTCATTTAAGGTTTGGCTGTTGGAGGAACCTGGGGTCTCTATGAAGGTCTACGAAATCCAGATGGAAAAACTATGAAGCTCAGAGTAAACAGGTCTCACCTACAGTTCATTTGTATTTTGCCTTAATCAAAAATTGATCAAATAGAAGTTTTTCATTTCTCTGTTGTATTAGCCCTTTCTTGCTATCCAGATGTATTTTAGATTTGAACTACTCACTCGGTGAGGCAATCGTTTCACATCCATGTCTAATATAATAACTTGAACAAAACGAAAACCTGATACAATGGTCAGCGAATTTGCAAAAAGTCTAACAGGAAGTGAAGGAAGGATCGAGTGAATCTCCCATCCATAACTACAACTTGGATTTTCCCAGTTAAAAAGTGTTATCACTGGATACAACAATAGTTGAGAGTGTTTCCTAAAGACTTAATTATTTATTTTTTTTGTTTTGTCTTCTAGTGTGTTGAACGGCTGTACGAGAAGGGGTCCATCACTAGGAAACAGTTTAGGAGTTCTAGGTAAGGAAAAGCATAGCTTGCTGCTTTAAGGAGATAAATGTGAGCTAGTAATGTAAAGTTAGGTAATTAATTTTAGTAAACCAGTCGCAGTGCAGTACCCTAGGCATCAGGTTGTAAACACCTCTGTATTTGCCCTCATACCTTAAGTGTCTTCAGCTAAGACACTTGTGTGTGTTACGTGTCACCATAATCTCTATCTTGATTGTGTATTGGTCTGACAGCAGGATAAAGACTATCTAGTCATCCTGGGGCAGGGGTAGTTGGGCTTTTTGGGTGTGTAGGTAGCTTGTCAAACCAATACTGTGCCTGGTGTTGTGGACAGGGGATGCTGGCATCAGTAGGGGGCATGCTTGCCCTGGCTTTGCTGGCCTGCCTACAATATCAGAGGCTCTAGTATGACACCCCAGCCATGAGACTTACATGTAACACTTCCCTGATGGGTACTGGCAAACTGTCAGGGGTAGGGAATGCTACTTTTAATGGATTAAAATTCAAATCGGCAGGGAGGCAAACAACAGAGATAAATAAATAGGTCCCCTCAGTTTCCTTGGTTTTTGAAAAGCCTGATTGTCAGCAATGCTGGGAGGTTGCCTAAATCAAACAGGTGCCATGTATGTAAGGACTTCCCAAAGTGAGCTTTAATAATGAGCTGACTGTATAATACCTGTTTTATTAACAGCCCTGATGTACTGCAGTCTGGATACATTAATCGGCAAGTTACGAGGAGGAGAAGAGGATGAATTTAACTCGGTGGGGGCTGCTACCCTTACAGGCATGATATTCAAATCAACGGCTGGTCTACGACCCATCGCTATTGCAGGAGCCTTGGGTGGCGGACTTGCGACAGCATATCATTTTGGAGAGAAGCTATTGAATAGCAGAGGACACTCAATTTCGACACCTAACTGGGCGTGAACTGTGTCAAACATGCTCGCTTACAATCTTCAGGACAGCATGCCCTGTGAAATTTAAAAGAGGAGAGACCTTTATGTTTGCTTGTAAAATTGCAATTGGTGGGTATCTCTTCCAAGAAAGTTAAAGGTTGAAGTTTTATAGAGGACAAGACCTAGAACTTTACCAAGCCAATGGAGAAGTGGAAATGGTTGCATAGATGCAACATGAGTGTTGTTCATGCACTTACTGTGCTTTCACACAACCAGGCTGTTAAAGTTGAGCCCTCCGATGTTGTACAGAAAGACGATTCCTGGGTTTTAAAATGTAATATTATGATAATAATAAAGTTTGAATTACAATAATTTCCATTTGAGCAGTCCAAATGCAATGCTAGTAAAATAATCACAGTAGCAAATGTGTGGAACTTGGATAAATAATGTAACCTGACCATTTGCCAATGAAAAAATTGTGCAGGTACATCTTCCCTAATTAGGTATGAGCTCATCCCTATTCAATCTTCTTGTAGAGATTTCCTGACCAGTGGCAGATCCAGACCTTGAGCTAAGGGGTGCCGGGTGGGGGGGGGGGGGGGGGAGGGTTGTTTTGCTTGCCCAGCTGGCTTTTCTTCCTTCTGTGACTTCTTCTTTTTTTACCTAAAATAAGGCAGGGGGGGCCACCCCCCAGACCCCTCCCCTAGATCTGCCACTGCTGACAACCTGCACAGCTCTGCACTTCAAATGTAGACAATACGTTTGCAAGTAGAATGCAGCGTAGAGCATTATTTTATATTTTTACACTGTCAGCATGTACTACATCCTTAGAGCCTTAAAGTTTTCTTGCCAGTTGGTCTCCAGATAGTTCTAAGGATTCTCGCATATGACATGATTTCTGCCATGTTGGTGGCCTTCCACAAAAGTTTGGCGAGAGTTACAAGCATCGGGATCATGTCTACTTAGGTAGTGTCGGGTCAAAATATCGGTCGATACTTCAGTCGACTATCGACCGGCTGTTGGTCGAGAGTCCATCGATACTCGACCAATGGTCAGTAGATAGTCGGTTCAGATTTATTGTTGCACACCGTTTACAGAAAACAACTTGACATAAGATGGTTCACAATGATACAGAAAAAAAAATACAAATAGAAATTAACTAGAAGAAACTATTTAGTTCTGTTCCCCTGGTTCCGTACAGTGACCAAAGTACCCAATGAGCTTTCGAGTTGGTCACTGTCATGCAGATATAAGTTGGCGTTGGCCGCATGTAAAGTATAATTTGATTTATAATCCATCAAACATTTTTGCTCGCGCGCGACTGGTCTAAACACGTCACGTGACTGAATATTCTCTAGCTAAAACTGGGGAATATCCAAGTGATATTCCCCAGTTTTCAAAACCACGCGTGTTGCGAAAAATATTTGAAGGATAATAAACACAACAGCCATTTGCCGCGAAAATATGCTCAGATATTTGTCCCTGGACATTATCTGTTCCTCACAGCTCACAGTTTTGCTCGAGCTACGCTCTCGGAAAAGATAACGTCCAAGCATATTTCCGGGCCAAATGGAGGCTATTGTTTATATATTGATCGATTTGATATGTTTATGATCGATATGTATTGTTCGACGGTCGGTCGATGTGCCGATACTTCAATGATATTTCAACACTTCACCGATACTTAACCGAGTATATGTCGACTATCCCCAGCCAAAACGAGAGTGTGGTATCACTCATTTACAAAAAATACAAAAAAGCGTGCATCTGAACTCGAGAACGGAGTTCACCACACTAGCAATGCTAGAACGCATGCGTCTTACATGTTATGTTCTACCACAAGGGAAAGCACTCAACGTTCGTGGGTAGTCCCGTATGAAATGTATCTTTCACCTAGCATATGGTCGACGTTGATGCTAACTTGCGCATGCGTTTGGAGTAAATTGCTTTTGTTCTTAAAACAATGGCACCACAAGGATAGCATGAGATTTGCAAACCATACATATGTTTTTGTCATGTTACTACAGAAAGCAACGTAAATATGACAGGTTTTGCGTAATGCATTCGGGTACCTACCCCACCCAACTCCCCTTCCCGCAAGGCTAATTGATTAATTGAAATTAATTAATTAAACAAACATTAAAGTTTCCACCCTATGGCGTTAGTGCCTTAGCGAACATCAGCCCCCTAAACCATCCCAATAGTGCACTCTGCACTAAAAATGGGTCACATTTGGAAAAATGGGTCACAGTTGGAAAAATGGGTCACACTTGGAAAAATGGGTCGCAGTAGGAGAAATGGGTCACACTAGGAAAAATGGGTCACACTTGGAAAAATGGGTCAGAGTTGGAAAAATTGGTCGCATTGGAAAAATGGGTCACAGTTAGAAAAATGGGTCACACTTGGAAAAATGGGTCACATTTAGAAAAATGGGTCACAGTTAGAAAAATGGGTCACACTTGGAAAAATGGGTCACATTTGGACTTGAAAGTGCACGCATTGCACTATGCAAATGAGCTACTTGTACGCGTCAGACTTTCCTTTCAAAAACTTTTGCAAAGTCGCCAAACAAACAGAAACAATAAGAAACTATCAAAAACAGGGTTTGGTTATGATTAAGCATTGTTTGGGAAACTCACAAATTAACTTGATACCAGAGTAAAGAGTCTTACATAACTTTTCTTCACAGAACAAACGCAAAGTCTTACTCGAACAACTAGTGTGAGTAAGTATTATTCATTCCCAGCGCGAAATTGAAGTCTTGTTTTCGACCCTGAAAAACTCACCTTTTCCATTAGCTCAGAGCATAAAACTACATATAAGAGCGGGTTCTTGTTCCCTGCCTTATTCCCTGCCATCGCTGTGAAAAATCTGCGAAAGAATCTCGCCACTCTCACCATTTGATCAGCAACGTGACAACATTCACGCGAGAGCCCCCGACATGTGCGTGGATTCGCGCGGATATATGACGTCATAATGGCGCAATTTGTTCTAAAAAATAGAAAAATTGTCCCCTACCATAGGTGCGCGCATATCCCAAGACTTACGGCACACGTGGAAAAATGTGGCACACTTGGGAAAATGTGGCACACTTGGAAAAATGTGGCACACTTGGAAAAATGTGGCACACTTGCGAAAATGTGGCACACTTGGAAAAATGTGGCACACTTAGGAACATGTGGCACACTTGGAAAAATGTGGCACACTTGGGAAAATGGTTCTTATATAAACTCTGGGTGTTCGGCCATCGTAGTGTGATTTAAAATATAAAACAAACAGCGGTAATGAACATTTCAAAAACATGCATTTTATGAACTTGACGTTTCGTGTGCTAGTCAACATACATTTTCACAAGCCGATAACCGTTAAAAGTTTTTGGAAAGCTATTTATACTGTATCAATGGGGGTCTGGAACCTAGGTTCCAGGTTCTAGAAGTCTAGGCTCTGGAACCTAGACTCTAGGTTCCAGACCCCCATTGATACAGTACAAATAGCTTTCCAAAAAAATTTAACGGTTATACTCAAGTTATCAGGAGTCGACTGTAGCGTGTTTCTTTAGACAGTAAATAGGAACTACATAAGAATCATATCTTCATATCTTTCTCTGCAATTCAAATGTACGGTCATATATTCACTTGCAGGGAATCCTTGTTTACAATATTTGCCTCATTAGCATAAGCAATTCAGTTTCTGAAGGAGCTACAAATAAATCACTTCTGAATATTTAAAGATCATAGAACGATTAACTCCGCCAATGAATATGAGCCTGATGTATTGAATACTTTTTGTCCAACATGGGTTTAAAAACTCAAAATTTTATAAGGAATGTATAAGCTCATTAGAACTTTTGCACGAAGAAATTTTGCAGCTTTTGAAAGACAATGTTTCCCTGAATATTACGCCCAAAGAGCTAAAAATTTCACCGTGTATTAAGTTTCACTAGCTCTTTAGCTGCCTGGAGTCAATTCATTTCTAACATGTTTCCGTCTGTGCGCAAGGCCGTATGCAAATGATCAAAAATGTAAGCAGATTTCAACATGAATCCCTCTATTTAGGCACGCGAAGGAAAAAGCGAGCAAAACGAGCGCGAAGCATGCGGGGTGGCGGTGGAGTTTGCTCGGTCCCTACCCCCTACCCAGTCAAGTCTTCCGTTTTTCGCTAGCGTCCAGTTCTCTCGCGATTCTATCAGATCGAAGTAAAATACGAGAAAACAGAGGGCGGCGAACAGTCTAGCCCCACGCCCAAGTAAGGGAATAGGCCATGAGACAAGGTTGGAGGCTTTTTTTTTCTAAACCGGTAAACGCTTTCATCTGTAGCTATGACTAATTATGACAGGCCTTTTTCCTTGAGATTTGGAAGAGGCCCCAGATCTGGATAAGAGTCTTAGCCACGAAATTAGCTTGTGTTGCTGGCGGGATTTCTGAGCTAGTGATTTTCTGTAGCGAAGGCGTCATTTTATTCTCGCCTGCGAGCGAATTCGCCAGCGGTGAAGCCGCGAGTGAAATTCCCGCTCCATCCTTATGTCCAATTTTTACTGCATTCATTTCTTGTAAGTTTATAGAATCCTGTTACCCTGTTATTACTGTGAGTGAACATCACTGTCAGTTTAATATCAGAGATATTTTACATTAAGCTTTTTTTTAAGTATTTCTTTTATGGCTCCTGATTACATAGTATAGTTCTCGGCTCCAAAATGACGACTTTATTAAACCATGAGCACTACATCGTCCCCTCCCATCTGAAGAAACGGAGCCGTAATAAAGTACTTTGGAGTAAATACGATAAAAAATTATTTATTTAATATTGCACATTATATTTTTCCCATAACAATTCTACAGTACACAGTGAATAGATCATGCAGATCTTTCAGACCTGGGCCTGACCCTTCAAAGGTTTTAAAACGCTGATCACTGGATAAACACCAGCTTGAAGAGAGACTGAAGTGCGGACTAAACAAAACAAAACAAAACGAAAAACAAAAGGAAAAAAAAAACGCACGACAAAACATACAAAATAACAAAACAAGACATAAAAATAAAAGTAGAAAAGAAAACAACAACAGCAAAAAAAAATACATGAGGAAACGTAACAAAAAATAACAAAACAAAACATTGAAAACATAACAAAATAATAATAGTTGTCCTATTTACTAGCTGTACTAGACAGTCCTTCATCCAGCAGTTATAGTGTTAATCAACTTTTTAACCCGGCCCTGTTGGTTGTATTTATATTGTGTATTGTTAATCTTGTTAACAGCCATATGCCTTTCTCCTGTCCGTGAGTAGTGGTTTCTATTTTAGCCAAGCTACATTATTCACATTTTACGACTTCTTAAATACTGGACATTGTAATAAATATTTTGAAATTCAATTAACGATAAATACTTTGAGTGGTCAACCTTGATAACAGCAATATAATAGTAATGACAATAATGTTTTTCAAACCCCAATCTCACTCACTTTCTTACCGATGTATATGGCATCTCTACTTGTACATACTTCACAAGGTAAAAACCTGTTTGTTTCGTACCCTTTGATACGCTATACATGTACGTCTGTACATGAAACCTATCGATCAGTAATATTACGTGTTAGAGTATGTCATTTACATTTTGCCAAACTAGGTTTGGGATTTTGATAAGGGTTCAGTAATAAACGTCTCATCCTTGCTTAGTCTTCTCAGTTAGCTCCATTTCCACCTCTTCGTAAAGACGCTCAATTTCCTCTTTAAACGTGCGAAGTATCTCTGGCCGTTTGGCTTTGAAGGTGGGCGTGAGCAGACCGTTTTCAATACTAAATATGTCGGGATGGAGATAGAATTTCTTGACCTATAAAAGAAAAATCAAAGCAAAACTTTGTTATCGACATGCTGAGTTAACGAAATCTATCGTACCGCGAAAGTGACAGCCTTCGTGTGACAGAATGATCATTAAGAATCTTACAGAACATCCTAAAAGATATTAGAATCTAGTTTTAATTTGAGGGCGGGGATTACGTAATAACTCTATCTGACCCAGGCTTAACACTCTAAAGTCTGAATAAGTATAATGGAAGTCGGGACGCTTACAACACTGGCATAAGCACGTACGCATGCGCAGAGTAGATAATTGTCTTATTTTCGGTTCCATACCTCTTCGATCGGCACGCGTTCAAACAAGATGGTGGACTTATGCTTATGCTTGTGCTAGTGTTGTAGGTGTCCTCACTTAAGTTATGCTTATGTTGGTGCTGTGATTATGTCGTAGCAAAAACCAGGCTTTAGCACCGAACTCAGGGTAAAATGGACTATTGTACTTATTGTTAAGCTAAGAAATAACCGGATAGACTTCAGTGATTCAAACCTGTTCTAAAGAATTCAGTCCTCCTTCGTTACCCTTTGCCAACATGTCTTGAAAAATAACTTTGTGCACAATCTGAAAAAGGGGTCAAAGTAGTTTGCTCAGTTGATATATTTAATAGTCTTGCAGCGCCGTAAATATTCTGGCACTAGAATATAGTAATTTATTTGTTTATTATTTACTGATCAGGATACAAATTCATCGATCATAAGAAGGCGATCATTGTCAACAAAACTGAATTATCAAAACCTGCTGAAACTGTAACTCAAAATTTCCGTTCTTTAGCAAGAAGTGGAGAATCTCATTGAACGAGAATGCTAAATTTCCTGTGTTCTCCGTACCTTGAAAATGTTCCCCTGAGCTATCAGCAGGGCTTGACGAAGAGTTAACACTCACTTTTAACTTTCATAGTATTGAACAACTAATGCAGCATACTTGAGCACTTAATGTCTGTGGCAGATGACAGAGTCAGCATATTCTTCTCTGCCATGTTATTCTACTTCATTTAAGGGCCTAGGACATGGTATCTCATGTAATTCTGTTTATTTTCGGTGTTGACAAGCTATAAACTTTAAATTAACAAAGCAACAGTCTGTTTATTGGCAAAATCACAGCCACCTAACAAACGAGGATGATTTTTCGACCTTTATAAATTACACTTTCACAAAAATTGAACTCAACTTGAAAAAGGTCGGGTGGATGTTTTTGAAGTTCTATCCCAATGCAATCCGTTTCTGAAAATGAACAGTTACAGTGGTTAAATATTACCTCATCTTGACAGAGCTGTTTAATGTCCCCTTCAAGTCCATTGCTCTTAGCCCAGGTCTGAAGCACTTCAGCGTCCGGGACAGCAATCGCTACGAGGAAGGACTGGAAACAACACAAACAACGTCATTACAAGCTGTTTGTATGTACACTAGGGAGTGGCGTAAGGAATGAATTTGGAAATTTTACGAATTCAAATTATCTTTTCGTTCAGTTCCTACGCACCTGGCCCCGATTGTTCAAAGAGTGGATAAAGCCATCCACCGGATAAATCACTATCCAGTGGATAGCGTGATTCGTTTTGACAACGATCATCTACTGGCTGGTGATTTATTCGATGGATAGCGTTATCCACCCTTCGAACAACTGGGCCCTGGATGGAATTTTGCGTCTTCAAATTTTAATGTGCACAAATAAGAAACCTATCGATTGAAATGTAGCCTGTGTACAGGTTCTTTAGTCGAGGACGGGGCAAAGAGAGAGCGGGACGAAAGAGGAGAGAAGAGAAAAGAGGGAAGAGACAGAAGGAGAGAGGAATGGGGAGACGCCCCAACCCCCACCCCATTCCCTCTCCGCCACGTCTCTCTTAGCCAGTTCCTTCTCGGCCCTTTCAGCCGCGGTCAGACCCTTCCTCCTAGAGCCTGTTAACAAGCTAATTGAAATGTCGCGAAATATTTTTTCCTCAAGGCTCGCGGGCCTCGAATCCTTAACCCCAGTCTTCCTCTGAAACTCACCTTGTAACTGTTTCCATAGACAAACACCTGCGCTATGAACGGACTGCGCAGGTACACGTTCTGAATTTTCTCAGGAGCGATAAACTCACCCTGTGAAATAACAGAATGGTTCACTTTAATGTCGATCACAATTTTCAAGGAAAACAAGAAAGCAAATAAACAAGACAGGCCAATGTATACCGTAAATCCTCGAATTAGCGCCCGGGGCGCTTATTGGAGGGAGGCGCTTAATCGAGGGGTAGGGGGGGGGGGGGCGCTTATTTAATTTTTCCCAAATCGTGGCCAGACATGATCATTTTTTTAAATTCATCATCTGCGCGTAAACAACAATATAAGCTGTTTATTGGCATAAAAAGCTGATCCTAAAGTTTTAATCGCAGCACTGTTAGTACTTAACGTGTTTAACGTGTTCACTTAACGTGTTCACAAACTAAAGCAATGTAGAAATCTAATACATGACGAAAACTATACATCTTTTGTTGTCTCATTACTCGTCCACAAAATGGGGGGGGGGGGGCAGGGGAGGGGGACGCTTATTCGAGGGGGGCGCTAATTCGAGGATAATGAGTTAATTAAAAAGCGAAACTAACAAACAAGTCGGTAAATAGGGAGATACTATGAACAAATAGAAAGAAAGAAAGACCTGTATAATTTCACTGGTAATACAGTCGAACCTCCGGTTGCGACCACCTCTCCTCAGCGACCAGTTTTCCAAAATACCAAAAGTTTCCAAGTTAAATCACTATATTTGGAACCTGTTGTAAGCGACTTCTTATCGTAAGCGACCGCGACCACTTTTAGAGCTAAAAAATTGAATTTTTCTTTTGTTTTTAACCTCCCGTTAACGACCACTTTACAGGTAATAGGGCGAAGATTGGATAATAAGGTGTGGTAACATTATCGCATTCCGGCGTAGTACAAGAGACGAAAATTTCTAAATGGGAACTGCCAGATTTGTTTCGAAATTGACTTAATTTTCACATGAATAAAAATTTAAAACATGAGGTAAATCACCTTGTAATTCTGACCCAAAATGGTCTAAGCTTTCGTAAGCGCTTTCGGAAGGTTCGATTGTATTAGTAACATCATGCATTTCAAAAAAAGTGAAAATAGATCTCATAAGCCTTGAGTGAAGTGAGTGACCAAATTCTCCTTACTGACGGTGTTAAAACATTTGGAAATAGATCAGAGAGTTTCAACCTTCATCATAAATAGATAGACACCTTTATTTGAAAGTAAAAATCTAAAATTATAAACAAGAAAAAAACTCCTTGCCTGGGAAAGTTTGAATATGTTTTTCTTTCGATCGATAATTTTCAAAGTTCCATTCTGCAAATTTAAAGAACAGGATAGGACAATAGTTAATAAGATAGTCGCATGATATTTATGGTGAGATGTCTCGTTATGTAACGTTCTCGTTCCATCCTCGTTACGTTATCGTGCATCTTTGTTACGTCATCGTTACAATTTCGTTAAGATTTGTTTACGTCTGAGCTACACACGTTATAACTACGTCCTCTTTGTCTCCTCGTGAGGATCTCGTTGGGTACTCTTAACGTCTTCAGATCTCTTTTCCTCGTGAGTTCCTCAGGCTCTTCTTTTTGGCCTCAAGTTGTTGTCACGAGTTCGTTGTCGTCTTTTCTTTGGTCGTTACGTCCTCGGTAGATGTAGACTCGATTTGTGTATAAAATGTACGGGTTCTCAATGGAGTTGTTTTTTTTTGACTTGGTATTTCTATAAAATACCACAAAAGGGAATCTATTGAATCACAGTAACTTTCAAGCATTTAGGGACAATCTCAAAACACATCAATGGGGCGACTTGCACCTTTTACAAGGTTATTTATTATTGAAGAAGGAAACAAAAGGTTAAGAACACAAACAATGCCCTTCGCCCTAGGAACAAAAGAAGTGCAGATAAACAAGAACAAATGAAAAGAAAGGTTTTAAACTTGTGCAGATCAACCGGTATCAACGGCTTGCAAGTCATTGAAGACATAACATCTAAGACCGGAAGTTTCACATTACCGGAAGCCATTCTCCTACGTCACCAGTATGGAGCCAACCATCCTCGTCGATAGTTTCAGCGGTCTTTTCAGGGTCGTGAAGATAACCCTTGAAGACGCTAGGACCCTTAAGGCAAATCTGTAATGGAGAAAAACGATTACTGTTTTCGTGTTGGAGCATTAAAAAGATCTTTGCCTTAATCTGTCGTCAGTTAATATGGATTCGACTCAGTAAAAAGAACCTCCCACTGCTACAAAGGCGATAACCATGGAAGAAACCAACTGATCACAAGGCAAGGCCGGATATTGGTTTGTTAAAGGCAGTTTAAACTGAGGCCAGAACGCGTATGTCAAAGCAGCTCAGTAAACAGTCAGCACTTTTTGCAACACTTTATAGTTCCTTTCCAGAATCAGATTGTCATTAAATTTGGCCTCATAAATACCGATGAACAGAAAGATCGATAAATTGAGAGTTGATTCGCAGTGGCGAATCTAAGGGAGGGCCCCGGGAGGCCCGGCCCCTTATTTTGGGTATAAAAAAAAAAAAGAAATCACAGAAGGAAGAAAAGCAGGCAGGGCAAGCAAAACAAAACCGGCCCTGCCCCCTCTTAGCTCAAGGTCAGGATCCGCCACTGATTTGTCTGATTATTTTTGCATATACAAAGAAGTAAATTAGATAAAAATAAAGCTCCACTATCATACCTCCCCCTGCCCATTTTTAGCGAAGTATGCCTTTTCTTCCACGTCCACAAGTTTAATGATGTTAGAAGGAACTGGAGGGCCCACGTGACCGGCTACAGAATGAAATGAAATAGAAAATCATCGAATCATCCAATTAATAAATCGATCATGTCAAACATTAATTAATTAATTCATTCATTCATTGATTCATTCATTGATTCATTCATTTATTTAATTAATCAATCTATCAATCAATCAATCAATCAGTCAATTACCAATCAGTCAGTCATCCGATCGGTCGGTCGGTTAGTCAGTCAGTCACTCACTCAATTAGTCGGTCAGTCAATTGGTCGATCGGTCGTCCAATTAATCAAAAAAGTAAATGATACATGAGTGAAGAGGAAACAAAACAAAACAAAACAAAAAAAAAACAACAGTCGACAGACCTGTGGTGAGGTCATTATACAACTGAAAGGTCGCAGCTGCTGCGCACTCGGTCTGACCGTAGCCCTCAGTCAACTGAGAAAGACAATGACAGATTCATTTGGTGTGATCGTACAAAAATATGAGCTGGAAACGCAAACCGTGCACTGACAAGAATCCTACAGTTAAGTAAGAAGAATCAAGAAACGTGCATATATAAACAACAGTCTCCATTTGGCCCGAAAATATGCTTGGATATTTGTCCGCGGACATTATCTGTTCCTCGATGCTCACAGTTTTCCGACAGCGTAGTGTTTATTATTCTTCAAATGTTTTTCGCAACACGTGCGGTTTTGAAAATTGGGAAATATCACTCGGATATTCCCCAGTTTTAGCTTGGAAATATTCAGTCACGTGATGCGTTTAGACCAATCGCACGCGACCGAAAATATTTGATGGATTATAAAATTACATATGTCACTGATGAACTCACGTAACATCCCATGACGCATCTAATGAATGACGTCACTTTGGCTGACAAGGGCGCTGAGCCACAAGGCATATATCGCACACGACCTCCAAGAAGATTCTGTAGTAAAAACCAAAAGTAATAAAAACCTTCTTAGGGTTTTTGACAGAGCAACGTGCTGAGAATGATTTTAAAGCTTAAATGAGCCTCAACCTAGACAACGTCGGCACTTATTCATGATTACGTCAGGTGCACAAACTTCACCCGTCCCCCTCCACTCTCAAGCTTTCGTAATATGATCACGATCAATGGCTGACTGCCTTACCTGTACTTTACGAAGGACCAAGTAATCCCATATCGTGTTCTTGCTGATGATTCGCCTAAGACAGTTAAACACAAGCAGTGAAAAAATAATTGACATAGGTAAACATCGACCATGACACGAAAAAACAAGAAAAGCGTGCGAATTAGTAATTTTATCCACCTCCTAATGTGGAGAGTGGCCCGGGGTCGAGCTAATAAAAGAGGTAGAGGGGTGGGTTGGGGGTTAGGGGGAGGGGGGAGGGAGAGGGGACCCTAATAGTACTCTTACGGAATACTGCATGAAGTTTTCTGGCTTACTTACCTTTTAAGATCACTTTCTTTGGACCTCAACGCCATTTGGAAAATCCACCTTTTTGGCTTGCTCTTGGACACTCCCGACATGACCTGTTTACGTACGAAACAAAATAACACCGAATAGCGTGTAAAGTCGAATCACAATGGTTGATGATTTCCATATTCTCTTCACCTCTCGACTTGAAAATATGTTGATATTGTAAGGAGAAGCACAACGTTACTCAGTTTAATGATCAAAATAAATATTTTTTTTTCATTACCTTGTCGTAGATTCTGTTCAGTAAACGTGGAACTGCTGAAAAAATCGTCGGCCTGTGAAGACAATTCATCATAGGGGAATTAAACGAGACAGAAAATAAACAAATTACCTACGGATCGTTAAAGACAGAAGTTAGCAGACTACTTCGTCGATCTGTGACGATTCCCCCCTTAACTAAATTCTGCAGAAAATAATTGTTGTGCTTTAGTTGCTTCTCTTTGAAAAATACTCATTGGGGGGCAACAGAGTATATTTTTTAAAAGAATCTCTGTCATAAATGGCGCATCAAAAAAATTTAGCGTCAAACTTCAAGTTGGCCTATTTGTTATTTGTCTCAAACATAACAATCCTTGTTTCTTGTTGTTTTAGTTTTACCTTTTTAGTGTTTTAGTTTTAGAAAAAAATTCAATTTAATTTAATTTGAGGCTCCTCTCGAAATAATTTTGTAAGCTCCTTTAAACTTACTTCAGTTCTTTGCAGTCTTCGAGCAGTCGTTTGATGTCCCCACTGTAGTACCCAATTCTTGCTCCGCTCAGTAATAGATTCAACTGAAAGGGTAATTGAATTAACCTTTACATTTCTCATCACTGAGAGAGTTAAGTTGATGTTTTCGGATGTGTGGGTAGTGGCCTTGCAATGGTACTCGGTAAAGGGATTGCTCTATGTAGAACTATGTCGAAAGAGGTCTCAGAGAGAGAGATAAATTGGAAAGTGAAAGTATTGTTCCACCACAAATGCTCATTCTAACTTTTGGTTGAGTAGAAATGAATTACTTCCGTCCGCGGAAAACAAAGAGTTTTCTTGGTCAATATTCTACCTCCAAACATTGGTCGCCGCTGTAGTCATTGCAGTGGAGGTTTCCTAAGCTAATGCAAAGCTTATTCTGTAAAGTTGACGAGTCATCGTGTTAAAGAGGGCGTCATTTCCTTATTAATTAAACGAATCCTTGGATTAGTGTTACGAGGATCTATCGCTTGTTTCCACATGTGTGTGCGTGAATTGATGCGTGACTCAGTACTTACGTGATTTATTCGTTCATACATGTGAGCCAGCGGTAAAAATGATAGGTGCACATCCTCAGGCGTCAGCTCAAATCCAGTCTGTAATGATATTAAAAAAGTGATCTCGGCTTACGTGTATTTCCTGCCACTGATGTTTCTATTGTTTGTTTATGCCACGAAAAGTGTCTACATTTCTGGAAAGGGTGTTAAACCAGAACTGAACTCCATTTGCTTGGAATGGAAGTTGAAACAAAGGGAGTAGTTTGCTTGGAGTTGAGAGCCTTTATATTGGTGCATGGGGTGGAGGGGGGTGGATAGGGGTGAAGCCTGTATGCAGGGAATTGCGTAGAGATGGTGGAGAGGTGGAGGGGTGGAGGGGGTGGAGGGGGTGGAGGGGGTGGAGGGGTTGGAGATGGTGGAGGGGTGGAGGGGTTGGAGGGGTTGGAGATGGTGGAGGGGTGGCGGGGGGAGGTTCCCGACTATTCACCTTGAAGTGTGATAGGAGCTATCTAAATGCCTGCACAGATACATACCTGACGCATATGTACGCGGTAAGCCGAGATATCAGCTACGAGATTGGCATGTGTCAGAATCGCTCCCTTAGGAGGTCCTGTCGTCAAGATAAGAAGGCAAATATTTGGTTAAAAACCACAAGGCCTCTTAGACCGGCGCAACATAACAGTAGCCTGCTCAAATAGACGTCAGTTTGGATTTTTAAACACCAATGTTTGAGTATGAGATTCAATACTCCCTTGAAATTTTTTTCAAAGAAACGAAAAGTTTCTTGGTACAAATGCAATTTTCCCGCCCTTCAAGCTTGGCCAGCGCTGGTGTTGCTAGGCAACCATGTGACGCCAAAAACAAAAGAAATTGCGATGAGCGGAACGTTCTAAAAATATCCTTTCGATCATGATGCTGGCCAGGGATATGTGACAAAAAAAAAAAAAAAGCCAGCGGGGAGTTTCACGATGGCAAAATAAAGTTGTCCTGCCTTCCGCAATTAGTCAAAATTACTCTGAAGCTAACGTCTTCCTCTTGGGTTTCGGTAATGCTTTCAGTCAGCTAGGCATGTATCAGGGAACCGGTGCAGTGGCCAGGGTGTTTTTTGCGATCTACCAATGACGGAGACTTAAATTTCACCAGAGCTGGCAAAACCTCGCCAACAGATCTGTAACAGGTATGTTCAAAACTCAGCTAAACTCAAAATAGCTGATAATCCCATTTAACAGATTCGATGCTGAACAATACATTTTCATTTTTGACCATGAATTTCATTCTTAGGCTATATTTCAAAACAAATATTGAGTGAAAGTGGAAAATTGTTCCCACAGTTTAGTGGAACGGTAATAGAAAGAAAAAGTGTCACTTACCAGTTGTCCCACTTGTGTAACACACAGTTAAAATGTCCTCTGGGTTAGCTGGCTAGAGTAATAGCAAAATAGTTAGCCAGTTTGTCTTATACCGGTTGGTAATTTATCAACTTAACAGTGATAAAGGCAAATTAACGCCATAGAGTTGACGTTTTGGGCGTTACCCTTCGTCAGAATAAGACCATTTCCTCTGACGAAGGGTTAACGTTCAAGCCGTCAAATTCAAATGCTCGTTGTGGCGGTTAATTTACTTGATCAACTTCAAGTTGATAATTAGCTAAATATTTCACTTGTTGCCGCCTTTATTTAGTATTGCACCGGCACTACTTAATGCCAAGCTTGAAATATCAATTCTCCCTTTTGCTTACCATAAATGTGTTGTAATATTACTTAGAAAAGGGTCCTAAGAAAATACGCGCGCTGATTGGTTAAAAATCGTGTTTCTAGAACTCGATGGAAACACAGAACTAGCACGAGCTGTTGACGTAATGATGGCGCGAGCAAAGAGAATTTGCATTTTGATAATCAAAGTAAACAAGCTAGCTGTTTTTCTTTTTTTTGTCGCGGTGTTTTCTAAAAGAGACAGAAAACATGTTCTCCCGTTTCTATCGACTTATAGAAACTCGTGAAAGTTTGGGAGAACTCGAAAAAGCTGTGGAAAAACTCGCCTGTGGCTCGTGCTCCCACAGCATTTCTCGTTCTCCCAAACTTCCAATCGTGTTTCTTTAACTCTATAGAAACACGCTACATGTTTTGTATTTCTTAAGCATTGGAATTTGGTGTTTCATCAAGGCAATTTTCTCTGATTCATTCGTTCCAATGCCGTAGCTTACCCTAAAGCCCTTCCCTCTAGCCTGCTTCACAATGCAGTCACGCTCAAAAGGAACTTAACGGTTTGATAAACTTTCAGGTCTAGTTTGACTTAAGACCGTAAAAACCCTATCAGCTGTAGTTACCTTTCTTTCCTCAAAACTCTTCTTTCCAATATCCTGTGTTGAAAAAGCAACACACGAGAAAGATTAGAGAAGGTCTAGCGGGAGTCAGCTGAATTATGAAGCCTTTTGTACCTTTTGTAGGTGAGATCCAAGGTCTACAAAATCTACTGATAGCCTAGAAATGCGCTGAAATTTTAACATAACAAGGAAGCAAGGCTGGTTACTATGTAGAAAGCTTAACGGGACAACGACATGATAGAGTCCAAACTGAAAGCCAAGAATTGCAACCGTGGACAGCTGTTTCGACCTGGTTGGGTCTCGTCAGCACAGCGTACCAGCAAAAAGTAAAGCAACCGGCTGGTTGACCGATCGTCGACATCGTCTACTAAATGCAGTGATAGCTGAGCAATCGCCGAAAATTTGACTGATAACTGAGATCAGAGCACCCTTATCCAGACCCTCAATATAGAGTGAAAAACAGTTTTAAAAGATCTTTGTCATCAAAGAAACTACAAACGAACGATGAAATACTCAGTTTTTTTTAGTTATAAAGAGAAATCAATGTAAATCTTTGTGTTAACTTTGCTTTTTTGGCTTCTTTTTAGTCATAAGAAGGGTATCATGTTTTTTTTTTGTTTTTTTTTTCATTGACTCTGTGCAATGCAACTGGCTTGACTCGGAAAAAATGATGAAAATTTCCTTCACTTCTGGGTAGGTCTTAATTAAAGCACTAAATGAGTGCAATGATGAAGAAAACCTCCCACAATTCTCATTACCTACGGCTTCATAATGTTTTGAAATTTCCAAAAAAAATTGTCTGCTAACCATTCTTTCAATTGTTAGATAAAAAGATCCAAAATCCTGTGTCTTGGAATGTTTAGAGCATAACTTACTTCTAAATCTGACAGAGAGATGAGCTTGAGTCCCAGTTCCTTAGCTTTTTCACTCTGCTCCTGTGTTACCTGGGAGCCTATTTTCACTAGGTTTTTCAGCCCCTTACACGAGTGGGCCTGCTCAAGAAGCAGAGAAACTTTGTCCTCGTTGCAAACGATAGTAGAGAGCCCGGCTGAAATGAATAAAAGGGAAAAAGTGAAACTTGTACGTAAACACATAACGAAAAGAAAAAACAATTAAAAGACAACTGAACAACTCACAACATTTTTAAAAGCTTTGATCTTTGGCACCGTTCTCACAACGCCGGAGGAATTTGAAAACGCAGCTTTATTTCTTCGGTTATGGTCTACCTTTCACACATATCCGCCGCGAAAACGGAGCCTTTCGGAAACGCCCTTCAAACTGGAGGAATTTGAAAACGCCGGCTTTGCGTTTTCGTGTGGACAGAAAACATTTTTAAACGGAGCTTTTCGAGTTACGTTAATCAATCAGTTCACTATCGAAGGTCAGCATTGTAGTCTCTTACCGTGGTTTATAATGTAAATACATTCTTCAGTGCCGTGTGCGTCATAAACAGGAACTGATATCATGGAAAACATCTGACAGCCAAGATCAGTCAAGGTCCACTGAAGAAAAAGCAACAAGTAAAGACAAGCCTCTATGTACGGCATCAGCCCAGCAGAAGCGGTGAGCTTACGATGATACAACGCAATGGAGGGCGTGTTTAATACATTTATTTTACATTGTAGTCACCATCTGTCTTCTCATTGGTTAAAAGCCTACAGTTAATTTTGGGAAACAGCACAACCTACAGATTATTCACTAATCTATTGGCAGATTAGTGAAGCCTTCGGCTTCGGCTGATAACACTTACCTCGACCTTAATTATTCCGGATATCACAAAAACCTCATCCGATAATTGTTTAGAAATAGCGAAATGACGAAATGGCACTACGGTTAGCCTGAATAGGGTCAGGTTAGCCTAAGTGTGTGGACTGAACATATCACTTTATTTGTGCGCAAAGGCCTGTTTGAACATCTTAGAAGAGTCGTGACGAATTGAACAGTTTACCTCCACCCGGTTAGGTCCGTAAATACCAATGAAGGTCTTTTGCGAGGGCTCACAACCAATGGCAACCAAGCCTGCGCCAACGTAGGTCGCCCGCTCATGAACCTAGCCAGAAACGAACGCACAAAGTTGAACTGCGGCTAATCTATTAGATCCTTTCATCCTACTAAACGATCAAACATTTTGAGAAACCCAGAATGTTAGATAAAAATAATTTGATCATTGAGCTCATGGATATGGTGCATACATGTTATCAGCGTAGAGGCTGTACAGGGTGAATACCACTGAGTTTTGCCTTGACAGTACTGAGGAAAGGAGCAAAGCGAAGGAAAGACAGGACTGACCGAAAGTCGTTATCCGGCTTATACGGCCCAAACGAGCAAGTCGAGAAATATCTGAAATCTTCCACAAAACTCTCAGTTGCGACAAAATAAGTACGGATATGGATTTGCCACTTTTTAAAACCAACTACAGTGTGTAAAATGCAGATGTAAATCCTATTTATAGTGATCATGCACTTAGCTATACAAGCACCAAGCTTAGCTAGTTTACAGGCATGCCACTGCAAAAGTCCCCCCCCTACCCTCTCTAAGTCAGTTATGACAAATCATTTGGCATCGTTTCGCTGTCGTTTTATAACAGAGAAAACAGAGACAAGTTACAATACTTTCTATGCTTAAACAAGTAGCAGTAAAGAGACGGATGGTAGCATTTTTCCTAGGGTTGTAGGTAAAACCAAAAAAAAGGAAAGAATCCTTTTCAATTTGGACTCAGAACTGCGACATACGACACAGTGTATGTCCCACTCACCTGGTTATATGTAAGCCACGTATATTTCTTGATGTCTGGGTCCCAAGTCCCCAGACAAGGACCGTCACCTAATGGAGAAAAGATACAATTATTTGTAAACTTTCCTTTTGACAAAGCAAACTATCGACAATCGAAGGACGCAAAATGAACACAGGCTCCCTCCACACTACACCTAGAAATTTGAAAAAAACGGATTTCACTCTGAAAACGCATCAAATGTTTTCCGTCCACAATACGCCGGAGGATTTTAAAAGCACAACAATCTCCGATCATTTTGGATTTGTGATTAAGGAAAACTCGGTCATGCAGGGAAATCACATGGCTATCGTGGCTAATTCGTTTTCGAAAAGCTCCGTTTACAAAATGTTTTCCGCGTCCACGCGAAAACGAAAAGCCGGCGTTTTCAAAGTCCTCCGGTTTGAAGTGCGTTTTCGAAAAGCTCTGTTTTCGTGACGGATTATTGTGGATGGTAGGCCTAACCGTAGAGGTAAAGCTGCGTTTTCAAATTTCCCCGGCGTAGCGTGGACGCTGCCATAATAAAAGCGTCTTTTGACCGGGAAAGAATAAGCGCAACTCTTAATACACATTTTATGTGACGAGTCGTCTAGACGAGCAATTTTTCGTATGTGACAACTTTTTTTTTATTTGTCTTCAGCAAACTGATATTTGTCACATAAAAACTGGCCAATTTTCGTCCTCTACACGAGCAAATAAAAATTGTCACGTAAAAATTGCTCGTATAGACGAAGATTTACTTTTTTTGTGTTTCATAACGCCGTTCTGCTTATTAGACGGAAAGTTTTAATGCGTCACGTTGTTACTCAGTTAGACGCAAAGTCATTTCCAAATAAAGCCAAAAAATCATTATTTGAAACATAATATTTCTTTCGATGCTGACTCTCCTTCATGATAAGAAGGTCCTTGAAAAAGTCTTCTGGATTTATTACCGGAATTTTGGTACGATGAACAGACGAAGAACGATAACAAAAGAAGGAAAGCAGATAGATCAACAGAAATGCGTAAGCTCACTTACTGAGTGTCGCTCACCTGAAATTTTTACACCGAGGAGGAAGCTCTCGTACACGGTGCCGACGTCAGGGTATTGTCGTGTTACGATTTCAGTCGTCAGCGTGGTCCTTCTTGCCCCGTCAGTACCCTGAGAGAAAGGTTGATGTCCACTTAACTCTTCATTACAAACTAAATTTATGGAGAGTAAGGAAGGAGGGATTGGCACCGTTGGAGTGGATCTTTTGGTAATAGCGTGCCACGCAGTTAGCCATATCCTTATCCAAGCGGAAAATCGACAACGCCTTTTAGCCTCAGGAGAGAGATACTCGGGTGTATTCCTGCGTAGTGTTTGCAAGACATAACATCAAGGCTTCGACTTGCGCCACTTGTATAAACAGCAAAGCCAAGATGACAGAAAAGTGTATCACAAACCTCGGGAAACCATACTGAACAACAACCTGGCGATACCGTGAACCTCCAATACAAGATCTAGAGTCTCTATATAAGGAACCTTAAGTTATGAAACTGGCCTTTGATATGGCGAACTATCCCAGCGTTGCTAAACAATCCAGTACAACGAAACTCTCATAAAAAAAACCCTTTGGTCATATAGAACCGCCTTTAAAGTAAATTTTCCCATATATAACATACCTCCCATTAAAGGAACCCACAGTCAACGAACCTTCCAACGTAACGAACCTTCCTACCTTGCGATCTAACGAATTACCCCGTGATACAATAGACCTGCTACCCGATAACGAACTACTCAATAACGAACTGTCGATGTAACGGACTGTCATGCGTTAACTGACATGAACACGAATGTATATCACACTGAGCACAAAGTCAAAACAACGGTCACGCTTTAATCACGTGTTCTTCTCATGTTATTCCCAGCATGCTTTGTAATATCATGATGTTACTCTTGCATCGCGCTTCCATAACAATAGGGAACGTCCCTGGCCGATAAAACTGAAGAGCTGTAATTGAACGGATAATGCGTCTTGCAAAGGACCAAACTCTAACGTTGTAAATAAAATAAACACCTTTTAATATAACAAAACTACTGATGTACATGTAATGAATATTCCTCCGACGAAAGGCCTCTAATACAACGAATTGGATGAGCCTTCATAGGGGACACAACGAGCTTCCAACCTTTGAATATAGAAAACCTTCCGAGCTAACTAACACACCAGCGCTCATTTCTTCAGACAGTTACAAGATTTCAAGCCAGTAAAGCTATCAGAAACCCCGCCAAAAGACATCCACGCCTCTAACAATCTGAAGCACGATTTTTGGCTCCAACCCAGGAATTAATTGTAGATCAACTTGGTCGCAACAACCATTTGAAATCCTGTCTAAAGCAGCGCGCAGTTGTAAGTCGATCCTACTTCAGACACGAATGTTTGTCCCTTTCTGATAAAACGATGTTAATTCTATTTTTAACTGTAAGATGAAAAATCCACGAAACGATTTTGTCCGCTTTCATTAAGCCAGTTAGTTGCAAACCATAAGAACATATTTCAGTTTCTCTGAGAAACTAAAATCTATCTGCGCTCAAAAACGCGAGTCGTTAAACAAAGCAAAGATGGCGGTGGGACATATTTTTTTTCTTTCCCGCCTTTTTCGCTTGCAATCCTTTTCTTCATCTCAAAAAACAGAGAATAAATTAATTTTTAGAGAAATTGCATGCGGGCCAATCAATAGTAGTCAAAATCTCCTCGATTTGTGGTGTTGGCAATCATGCGGTTTGAATCGCCCGTTTCGAAAACTCTAACAACAGGTGCTTAGAACGGACTGTGCCGTTTGCTGGAGACGTCATTTAACTCCGTAAATTCTGGGAATCTTTCTAAAAATGAACCAACTTTGTCTCAGTGTTCTAATCCTCCTGATAAAACCGCATACAACGTACCCTGAATCTTACACAATTGTGAACTAAAGTTCCGACAAAATATTGCATTTTTACTGCGCCACAAATCTGACTTTCTAGCGCGGGCTGAAAGTGCTTCACAGAAGAGAGAAAGATTGGAGCCAGAATCGAAACCTTGAATACCATATTCTAAGATTAATGGCCTCTAATGTATTTCAGTGACTTAGAGTCATAATTCAAAGTTATTTTGTTACCTCTATTTCTACAGATTGCATCTCAGGCGGTGGATCCATGGCGAAACGCGAATTTCTCCACAAGCGTACCAACAACAGGACTATGAAGCCGCTAACAGCAGTGAAAATTGCTAAGGTCCCGGATGAAGCCTCTGAAAGAGCGTCAAACCATTCATTAGACATTGTTCGTCATCTTGTGCTCGTTTGAGTTGAGAAAGGAAATTTTGATGACTTTAAAACTAAAACATTTATCACTTAAACCATTTCAGAATACAGTAATGTTGCTTTCAAGTTTCGGTGCATGGATTAAAACGTTTCAATGTGCAGGGAATATAATCTCCGCACCTTAAAAACGAAACGTGCTGTCATTTGTTTAAGGTAGACACAAAATATTCGTGTCTAGGATCAGTTGTTTTGCAAATTTTAATGTCATGTAAGCAGTAAATTAAGTGAATTGATACCTACTACTCGTGTTACGATAAACCTGTACGGACAAAAGAAACCTTGAATGTTTTAAAAGTGCAGGTATATGAAGAAAGTTCTCGTTACAACGTGTTATTATTATTTTTTTTAATGTTTTGGCGTACCCGCCATGAGATATATAGGAGCAATCTAACAAACAAAAACTACTGCAAACAAATGTGAAACTGATAAAAATGGGGAAACTGACAACGTAAATTTATAGACCAATCTCCGCAACAGACAGAACTAGTTGTTTCTCCTCGAGCTGAACAGTTATTTGTCTTAAGAAAACATCAAAATAGACGACGAAAAGGCGGTATCCAGCAGATAACAGCTTTAAAATCTACATTGTTGTCTTAAACTATCGTTTGCGGTGACTGAAAGCACTCAATGGGGAGTTATTTTGGTCTGCGATGATTTCCCGTTTTAAACCTCATGGAGCCGACTGTAGACGGCGGAAAATTCCACAAGACAACAAAGCGAATTAGAGCTTTGAGCTATAGAGCCAAAATTGGACCCTACCGGAAACACGCAAAACACAATTAAGCTAACGCATAACATAACACTGCTTCACGAACACACAACGATGTGGCAACAGAGATGACCACGCGCAATTAATGGTGAGAAATGTGGCCTTGCAACGCTTATCAGTTTCTACATCAGCGAAAAAAAAGGAAAACATCTGGCTCTTATAGGCAACCTTTACAAACTGAAGAATACATTCTTGCGGTTGTTACATTAAAATAGTACACATTACTCTATCCCTTAGTCATTCGTACAAATTGCCTTTAATGTTTATCCAACCTGAGTTGAGATTCCAGAGATTTCAACACATAAACGAGCAACTGAGAGAACTAACGAGAATTTAAGTATACCATGAAAGGCGGTTTCCGCGTGTAGTGTCGCTGTATATCTTAATAAGTCTTAGAAAACAAATTCCAAAAAGACAAAAGGAGGAGTGAAAAATTCAAGAGATTTATTATCCAGCGGCTTACTTCCCGAAAACCAGAGCAAGAACTTAAATTCATTGTTTGAAACAGCACGAGTTAATTTGATTAGAACTTTCTGTCCTTATATCAGCCATTAACGCGTCGGTATAAGATTTCTGTCTATCGCCATACTTAACAATGCATATTTAATGTTCTTACATGTTGAATATAAATCAAACTTGGAAATTAATAGCCGGAAACTCAAAAATTTTTACGCATTAAATCTAATACGAAAATAAGTTTTCCTTTTAACAGTTCCAAATTTTCAGACGCCTTAGCCAATGCAGATCACATTGTCGCACTGAACTGAACTGAACTGAATTTCAGCCCACAACAACTGAAAGCGGACATACCCGATCGAACGATAACAGCAAATATCGGCAACATACAAAACTGCGCCAGTAGGCATTTTAAAATTGGATTGCAAACTAGTATCCCTCATGCATGCCTCATACATAACTCTTTCATGGAGAGAAAAGTGAAAGAGCGACATGAAAGAACAAAAATAAAATACGAAACTGATCAAACTTACTCAAGTTCAAAAGTGGCCGTTGACCGAGCTTCCAAGTGGCACAAAGAATAATTTTGCATAGATTAAGTCGTTGAAAAGTCAGCACAAAAATCTCGTGAAGATTAAACAATGGAATAGACCAATTTCGACATATTAAAATTCAGCCTAAAACAATAGACCTCAGCACGAGGCTCTGGGGAATAACTACAGAGTTTGTGGGGTTTATTCCCCAGAGCCTCGTACTGAGGTCTATTGTGTTAGGCTGAATTTAAATATGTCGAAATTGGTCTATTTATCATGAAAAGCTTTGCCGCGACAGTTTCACAGAAGTATGAGAGTCATGGCGTGACTTGTGACTACAGTAGATCGCGACACATTGTTTATATTACTTATATTACCCGCCCTTTAGGCCACGTTGTTTTGAAGAATCTATTTCAGTCACTAGCCTTGCTGGCGTTACCACAGTTCTTAAGTCAAAACTGTCAGTAACAAGTTCGTATACCTTAAAATCCTATTAATGCCCAACTCTTGAAGCTCTTGTCTTACCTGATAATTCGCTTGGCTCGGGTTCAGTTTGACACTGAGCCGAAAAAACTTGAAAACGGCGTTTTCGCCCTGAAAACGTATCAAATGGTTTTCCGTCCACACCACGCCGGAGAAATCTGAAAACGCAACAATCACCGGTCATTTTGGATTTGTGTTTGACGAAAACTTGGGCAGGGCAAAATCATATGATTATCGTGACGTCCACACTAAACACAAGGCCGGCGTTTTCAAATTCCTCCGGTTTGAAAAGCGTTTCCGAAGAGCTCCGTTTTCGTGACGGATTAAGTGTAGACAATAGGCCTAACCGTATAAGGCTGCCTTTTTTTATTTCTCCCTGCGTAGTGTGGGGGCCGGAGTGTCATGCATGAACAAGAAAATGATTCTATTCACAACAGGCAAGTGTGTTTTTTTCGGGGTTATCAGTCCAACGCCACGTTGGTACGTTTGTTGTGTTTTTGTGGCGTTCTCCACGGGAGCGAGTAATCGAACAGTCATAAACATGAATCTCAATCGCCTCTACTTTTTTTAATATACGCTTGATTTACCATTTGATATGAACCTCACCCCTGATGCCCGCGCTAGGTTACCAATAGCTAGATAGCACGTTTGAAGCAATCCTCTATATTCAGACCCAAAGCCGGATATGGCGTTCACTTCGTTATCATTGCGTGTGGCTTTTATGCTGAGTTCTGGAAGGCTCTCGTTAGTCATATGAGCAACCATAAAGGTAAACTCGGAGGTGCAAGTGGCTGTTATTAAGAGCGGCGAGCAAAACGTGAATCATTGTTAAACGTCAACGTCGCCAGGAAAGACAGACTACAGAAAGCCAAAGGAATTGAATCGATGGCTGAAATGTTACGGTGCGTTCCTTTGGGGTGACCTGATCTAGATCAGGATCAGTGATCCAAGATCACTCGGATCATAGTTCATGAAAGGAACCGATGAATCCGTGACCAGAGTGGATTCATCGGTTCCTTCGATGCACCATGATCCGAGTGATCTTGGATCGCTGATCCTGATCCAGATCACCAGATATTTTGAAAATATCTTTGTTTTGTTCAGTGTGGTCTCAGCTCTATGAGAAAACACCAGGAGTTATTATTTAGATGAACAGCAGTCGGAGAATTAGATTGTCGTGTAAATGCGAAAAAAAAGAAAAAAAAAAAAACGAGCGCCATCACAGCAGTCGATCACAGCAGTCGGTTATGATTACTTCTCCGATGTTTCTCAGGCATAAACGAAGACGGGATAGGTGAGGTGCAACCTCGTTCCCAAGGGGAGGGAAGAGAGACCCTGGGAACGAAGTTGGGGGAGCCGAGGAGGAAAGAGGAAGACTCTCTCCCATTCCTCCTCCTCCCATCCCCGCGCTCTCTCCAAGTCACCCACGTTTTACGTCCGCCACGCAAGCAACTCCTCGAGTCCTGTCTTGTAATTTCAAAATTACAAAACAATATAACTTGAGTAAAAGTTACGATCGAAGTTTACTAAAGGAAGAAAAAAAAAACATCCCAGAGACAGCCATAGTAAACCAGACTAGTAAGAAAAAGTCTGGTTAAGATTGGATAAGACTAAAACGAAACACGAATGGGTAATCTGGAAAATCAAGGCAAGTTTTTCAAAGCTACGCGTAACTTTTTCTGGAAAACTAACGGAAAGCAGGGTCATGCTGAGCTCCAACTAAAATGCTATCGGCTTTTGATTAGAACTTCTAACTTGCCCTTTAAGGGGGTATGGTACCCTAAAATATGGCGATGTTCATGAAAAATTCAATTTCTTGGAAACACAAGACTTAAGACCCTCGAGGACTTGTCAAAAACATTTTGAAACGATCTTGCCGAATTTCCGTCCAGATGAGTGTGAAATTTAAGGAAAGTACAAAGTGGTATAAGTTTTTTCACGTGGCAACGGCCATAGCAACGACTGTTTACTATAAGAACGTGACCAAAAATATAGATTATTTTTAACTTATACGAACGAAACTATTTAGAAAAAACTTTTAAGACATGCACAACTCGATTGGTATAATTATTTGTGAAAAGCTTTGCCTCGAATTGCCATCACAGGCTCATTCATTTCCCTTATAACAAGGAATATTTCCCACAACTGCGGTAACTTTTTACAAAATAGAACAACCATTGCACCCCTCCCCCGAGATCCAATCTGCACCCCCCCGACTATTTGTGGCTCGTTAAATGCTTAATACTTCCTGTAAGAAACTTGAAGTGCATTTTTCTCAAAAGTTTACTTTTCTACCGACTGACTTCGCGCCAACATTTCTACTTTGCAAGGTTTTTAAGTAGAATTTCTGAAACTTGGGCTCATCAAAGACCAATAGTGTCGTGATGATATAAACCAACAAAATCGTAACATTTTAAGGTATGTCACGTGACAGGAAATGATTTGTCCACTGGGTGTGGTAAAAAGTAAGGTTATTTCCAAATAAAGCTGTGAAAAGCACTGAAAATAAGAGTTAACTGTCAAAACTTAGGTTCATATCACAGAACAAAACAGAAACTTACATGATATGCTTATTTGACAGTCAATTCTTGTTTTGTAAAAGAGCAGGAAGTGTTGGCGTCAATACTATAAAACACTCTTCAAAAGGCTGTGGCTGGTTTCCATAGCAACCATTTTGAGTAAAACTCTAGAAATTTAATTTCTCTTCTTGAGTGCAATAGCACACAATTGATCTTTCTTAACCATACTTAAACAAACTTTTTGGTCCATATTGAGGGTACCATATCACCTTAAGTAGACTTTCTAAAAGTCCTTTCCAATAATTCTTCCGTACGTCGCTCACGCTCGCGGCTTCTTTGCTTGAAGATAGCTCTCTCGCTTTGCTCGATGGAAAAGAAAGGTCGACTTGTGGAAAGTCTACCTTTTAGCGACGAAATCAGAACCGAAATTTTTGCGACAAGATCTGCTCCAATATTCTAAATCGGTGCTTCTTTGACTTTGTTATGACCATGGTAAAGAGAGTTTAGAAATTATATTGTTACTAATGGGAGAACAGCGGTATTTCGTAACCGTGCGAAACCTAAATTTATTGCCGTGTTTATGGGTCTCTGAATAAACCAGAGGTCAGTTCTAAGAGAAATCATAAATCGCTCACTACTGAAATAGAGGAAAACAAAGCTGAACGTAACCGAGTACCCGCTGTATGCTGCGTTAAATTACTTTTTTACCCATTTCTTATTTAACGGTTCTTTCTATGACCAAATTGACGGTGTGGCCATGGGGTCTCCCCTTGCTCCCGTATTAGCCAATCTTTTTATGGGACATCATGAAAAACTATGGTTGGAAAATTTTCAATGCTCTAAAATTTTATTTTATCGTAGGTATGTTGACGATACTTTTTGTTTATTTCACTCGGAGCACGATGCTGTTATATTTTTTGACTACATTAACTCTAGGCACCCCAACATAAGGTTTACTATGGAAAAAGAACTTAATCGCAAATAACCCTTTCTAGATGTTCTTATTGATAATAGTGACACTAATTCCTTCCTAACTAGGGTTTACCGTAAGAAAACCTTTACTGGGTTATTCACTAATTATTTTAGCTTCACCTCGTACTCATACAAAGTAGGTCTCATTAGGACTCTTGTTGACAGGGCCTACAAGATCAACAACACTTGGTTGGGGTTACACGAGGATATAACCAAGCTTACTGAAATTCTCAAAAAGAACCTTTTCCCTGCCCATTTAATTGAAAAAGTGGTTAACCGTTACATCACTGGGGCCCATAGCAATCATTGTCCCCGGAGCTACCCCCTTACCACCTCGCCCACGTTTTACTTTAAGCTGCCGTACATAGGCCATTTTTCTGTCATCACTCAGAAGAAGATTCGACACTTAATCAAGCGCTATTGTAATGATTTAGACATCAAATTAGTTTTTTCTTCCTTTAAGATAGGTAACCTTTTTGGTGTGAAAGACCCTATCCCCGGCGGGCTTCGTTCACGTGTAGTTTATAAGTTTACATGTGCGGGCTGTAATGCCTGTTATGTCGGCGAAACCTCCCGACATTTTTCCACACGCGTACGTGAGCACTTAGCCGTTGATAGGGCCTCTCACATCTTCAAACATCTTCAGAATTCTGAACGTTGTCGCTCATTGTGTTCAATAGACTGCTTTCATATTTTAGATCACGCCACTACCAGTTTTCAACTCAAGATAAAGGAGGCTATCCATATTCAAAAAGAACTACCTTGCCTCAATCGCCAATTACACCATGTAAATCTAAAATTATCCTTTTAATTTACACCTTTTTACGTTCTGTTGTTACTATTTGTCTTAATTAGCATTTTTGCCTACTTATTATTCAACTTGCTTTGTAATCATTCATTCAACTGAAGATGACAGAAGTTCTGTCGAAACATGTCTTTTAAACTTAAAAAAGTGGTCGTTTTCCTTAAAATTTTTAGTTTTCCTTTGAAGCTCTGAGTGAGTGATCAATCATGATGAAGGAATATCGATTTCTTAAATATTTCCAGCCGACTTACCTTTTAAAACATTGAACCAAGTTCTGCTCCGACGAGGGAATAACGACCGAGTCAGCTTGTCGACAAAAAGTTTCGGGAAGTTGCGAAAACTCATGTTGGATGGTTGAATATAACTTGGTGGAATTATTTCAGTTGACGCCGGATATTGTGCAGCAGGCTCTGAATAGATCTTACGGTCACGTAAACATCTAAGACATCTACGTTGGGATTTTCGTATACGTCCTTAACAGTAGGAATGAGTGTTACCTTAGTCCTCTCATATTATGTCAATATTTTAAGAGCTTTGGTCATCATCGCCCGTGGTTAGTACGTGGGGAGGGCGGTGAACAACTTCCGAGAATACTACACGAAAGCTAAATAGCCAGTTGTTTTGCTATGGACTTGACACGGCTTCGTACTTTCGGCCAAGTGGGTTAAATTTGTACGAGATTTGTTGAACCTTCCCTTTTTATCATGCAAACCGTGGAGGAATCTCTGAAAATAACGTGACCAAGTCCCTAAGCTTCTACTTAGTACTTAGGTTTTAGTGACGTGGGGACAAATTTCAATATTGTAATTCTTTGTAGTGTCAAAACATATAAGGCACAAACTCGGTTAGGGATGACGCATTTCCAGTTTTCCCACGTTCCTGTTTCTCGTTTGCATTGTCACAAGCATGTAACAACATACAAAAAACACACATGACATAAACCTGCAAACGGTCAAATAAAATTATGAAATGTCTGTTTGCTTTTCTTGCTGTTGAGGCTGTGAGAAAAAACAATCTTATGCCTTCCTGCTTAAATTTAGCTATCAAATCACAACTCGTTTGGAGAAATAAAATCGACAAACAGAAAGTCGTAGATCCAAGCTAGTGCTACTTGCATGTAATTTGTTGAATAAGCAATGGTGAGGGAGAAACAGTCTTAATATTTAGGTGAAATCTCAGCCGTTTGTTTGTTTCTGTACGGACTATCAGACTCAGTTCGATCTAAATAAAAAAGAAAACAAGCTACTACTTGGGAAGTCCAAATTTAATTTATACAGAGCGATCAGATGCGTGAAAACAACAGCTTCCGTACCTTCGAATCTTTTACCCTTGAAAATCCCCTAATATAAGCCTTAAATTAAATTGCTACAAATTAATATTTTCAATATGGCCCTCTAAAATTGTCACGTAGTTATTGGACAGGCATGCTAGAGCGAGAAGATAACAGCAGAATGTTTTGCTAGCTACTTTTTTTTATTTCTTCCACCGATTTCTCCTGTCGTAAACAATACTTCAGATCCCAATATCACAGAGATTAATCAGCAAAGTAATAGTTATAAACGTTTGCATTGTCTGAAGCATGAACGTGCAGCTACTTGTAACAACCGCGACACAAAGAACATGCATGACATTAATCCGCAAAGTCAAACAAACGTTTGAAATATCTGTTTGCTTTTCTCGCTGTTGAGGCTACGAGTAAAAACAATCTTTTGTCATCCTGTGTAGTTAAACAAAACAGCATAATACGATTATTTTGTCAAGGCCAATTGCGAAGGGCAATGTCGACATGTAGCCAAGATGACGTAAATGCTCTTAGTAACCAATCTGAATTGATATTTTCGTAAAATTGCATTGTAATGGTACGAAAATACAAAAATCTACCAGCGACACTGCGCTCGTCAAACATTGATACCAATATTTCCGATCACTTGCTGAGTGAAAGCAGTATAAAACATTAAGTCCCGGCCAAACGATCGCAACATTTCAACGGAACATATCGCAACATTGTTGGGCGCAACATGCTGCGCGCGTTTGGCCACTCCATTGCAATGTGTTGCGACGTGTTGCGACATGTTGGGTGTTGTTCTTTCAAATTTGAAACTGGTCAAATTTTTCATGCAACATTTGTGGATGTTGCATGACGCTGACGTGTTTTGACCAGGTTCTTGTGTGTTGCACCCGGGCATGCGCTCTAGTTCGATTTTCAATACCCAACATGTCGCAACCCGTCGCAACAGGGTGGCCAAACGCGTTCAACATATTGTGGCCAACAATGTTGCGATACGTTATGCTGAAATGTTCCGATCGTTTGGCCGGAGCTTGCAAATGCTGGGCCAACAGTGTCGCGATATGTTGTGTTGATATGTTGCGATTGTTTGGCCGGGGCTTAAACATTTACTTGTGAAATGTGATGTGGGTTTAACAAAGTCCGGAAATAAGGTTAGAATGGTGGCGTATGAGAAGCTAAGATAACGCTGTCAGTTAGGCCCCTCCTACAATGCGCTGGAGAAACTTGAAAACACAGCTTTATTTCTCCGGTTAGGCCTACCGTCCACACTAATCCGTTACGAAATCGGAGCTTTTCTAAAACGCTCTTCAAACCCGCCAGAGGAATTTGAAAACGCCGGCTCTACGTTTTAATGTGGACGGAAAACATTTTGAAAACGTAGGTGCGTCACGATAATCCTGTGATTTCCCTGCCCGAGTTTTTTTCAAACACAAATCCAAAATGACCGGTGAACGTGGCGTTTTCAAATTTCTCTGACGTAGTGTGAACGGAAAACATTCGATTCGTTTTTAGAGTGAAAACGCCGTTTTCAAATTTCTCCGACGTAGTGTGGACGAGATCTTAATCAGCTATTTCTTGGAAATAAACAGAATTAAATTAGTCCCATGTAGTCTAGTCTGTAAAGCAGCTGGACGTGTCACTCGAAAAACTGTAGTTCCTATTGTCCGGCGGTGGTGGTGTATACTGTCTGTGCAGCAGACTAATGTTAGGAAACCAACCGAGTGTTAAACCAAGTATTCCAATTAACTGTGTTGATGTTAGGCTAAGTGTACCATGGGAAGCCCAAGCACAACATCTGGACTTTATATAGATAATAGTTTGAAATTTTGGAATTTAGAACTGAGACTTTCTGCCAATAACTTATATCGAAACCACGATACGAAACCACGATGTGTTTCTAGGTAATTTGGAGTAGTTTAATTTGGAGCAATATACCTGGCCACTTGGAATGATGTAGAAGCTGCTTCTATCTACATACCACACGATAGCCGAGCTGAACACAACGTAACGATGGAAACAACAGAAGATACAGTTCACGCCGTGAACTTCATTTCGTGGTTTCGATATTATTAATCGGCAGAAAGTATCAGTTCTAATTAAATTCCATACAAGCCAGTTACATTTTCAAACTATCATAAATATGCAAATATTTTGCTTGTGCCCACGAGGGCACAACCTATAACCCTTCCTCTGAACGGCTGTTTTTTTCGTCAAGCCTCACTCAACTCCGTAAATAAGGCTCATAGAATCCTGTGCTCGGGACTTGCATAATTATATGATGTAGTTCAATTCTAATGATGAAAATATATAGATTGCTTGTTTGTTATATTTGAAAATATTTCAGTTTGCATTCAAAGTCGAAAGACCTGGTTGGATGATAATTGAGGAAAGGAAACTTTAAGTCTAAAAAAAAACACAAACCCCGCCACTCCGCTGTACTTGGCTAGAAGAAATCTTGCCTACAGAAATTTGCAATGACTTCCATCAGTTCACTACAACTTCACTTTACATGGTTTCACCCACCTGTGCGTTTCTTTAGCGCGGTACTTAGTAAAGAAAAAGTGGAAAGCCAATATGTGTAACATGTATATCAAGCTGATAAAACAAGGTTTGTGATTGGCCCAGAGACACCGTACCATGTACGTAATATTTGAACACGGTTGTTTTTCGCGTAGATATATTTTCTTTTGCTTCACCGCTGCGTAAAATTCTATTGAGTTTATTAAAACGCCAGTGAATTATGTGAATTGCCAGTGAATTATGTGAACATTTTTTACCCAAACTATCCCAGGTTCAGGTAATATCCAGTTTCTTTGTGCAGTTCGAGAGGATAATTAATTTTGCAAATCAATATTTAGACGCCAACATTTCGAGTAACGGAAGATGCAAATAAGAGCAGTGTAAGAGCAATCACAGTTGTTCAGTTGTATATAAGCTATTTGTGGCTTTTTTCAATTTGTTCCGCCTGAAGTCAACTTACAAATGTTATTTTGAACAGTTGAACCCAAAGCCTTGCTATCGGAGAATGCTGGGAATGATAGTAGGGGAGGGAAGGGGGGGGGGGGAAACTTTTATCTAAATGTTATGCTGGTACAAACAAGGTAGCTAAGCGGTGGAGTTTGGGAAGAATTTTATCCTCAAACAGGGCTCCAGTTAGAGCATTATAGTCTGAAATAGGACTAGAGGAAGAGACAGATTCTCGAAGTCAGGCCTGCAGAAGGGCATGAAAAACCAATATATTGTTTTGAAATACAATGCAATGCAATAATACAATGACTTCACTTATATAGCGAGTATACACAAAGCTCTATATCGCTTTACAGTCATGAAAGTAAAACTAAAGATAATAGTTTAAACTAAATTAAGTATAAACTTTAAGAAATAGAATTGGATATTTAAGAACCATAGAGTACACTGTCCCCTCCCCCCTCCCAAGAGTGTTAACATCGCCAGCTTTCATTTGTAGTGCAGCTGTGATTAAAACGAATCAGGTTGAAAGGCGCGCAGGTGACAACTCAAAATTGAACAGTTCGGATGTATTTAAGGTGGCTCCATAGGGTAATCATTTATGGCGTTGCGCGCGCAAGTGTTATGTTTTGAATGCTGTTTTTGCATTCGCTTTCACACCCAGTCCTTTCCAACTTATTACATGTGATAACAAATGACTAAATAGTGTTTCGCTATCATCTTTGTTAAAATTTTGGGCTTTGGTCTTGAATTATAAATGCCCAAACAAATGTGTTTTTTACTGTTTGTGTGGCTTTATTTGTGATTTTCTTGAATTTGCTTCGGTGAAATATTCCAAAATTTTTACAACACATCGCTTCCAGCGGGATACGAATTTTAAACACGAAAAAAGTAGGGTTTGAAAAGGCAGTTTTTTC
This sequence comes from Orbicella franksi, assembly GCF_964199315.1. Classification (NCBI taxonomy): domain Eukaryota; kingdom Metazoa; phylum Cnidaria; class Anthozoa; order Scleractinia; family Merulinidae; genus Orbicella; species Orbicella franksi. The sequence continues at coordinate 9,196,077 of NC_138152.1, read as the reverse complement.
GATATTTTCAAATTTATGTCTTTTACCGCTGCAAAAAATCTGGTCTTCTAGATTTCCCTGAAAAACGAGCTCCTACTAAAGTAAAATATTTACTACCAATCTGCCAAATTTTACGGAATTTTACCGAAGGAAACGCGAGAAAATGCTCATGTTGACGTCAGAAAATATCCAAAAACACTGACGTTTTCCTTCGAGCGCGCGCAGATTACTTGAGCTTTCATCCTCAGCGCGCGTGTGATCGTAAAACTATAGGGCGCCACCTTAAGGTTATTCCCCAGTATTACACTGCGCATCCCTACTGCGCATAATTTCACGCGTGATTAGCGCGCGCGCATTAAAAAATGGCGGCTTTTTCTTTACAGCTGGACCTCGCCATAGAGGTAAATCGTCATTTTCTCGCAAACGAGTAAGGTGACCTATCATTTTTTTCCGTTGTTTTGAATTGAGTAATAAATTTCTTTGTGTAAAATAAATATGAACCAATTCTCAGTGTAGAACAAAAAGCAATCGTCGGAAACATGAATTTAGCAAGCAATCGTGACTACAATCATGGTGCTATGATGAGAATTTATATGGGTATAAAACAAGATGCTGTTCCTCCTAAATGAACATGGGGACCCCTCATTTTTATTTCAAAATTCAAGTTCCTATAATATAAACAATCAATAAGCAAAGTTTCACAAAAATCTCAGTGCAGGTTCTACTTCAATGGAATGACCTTAAAATGTAAAATTTCTCAAGAATGTAACCGATTTGAAGGAAAGACAAATTATAATGAGTTGCAATTGTTCGTGCGTAATGATTTAGCTTATCAGTGCTTCAGTTGCTGCTGATCCATGTTCTTGCATTAATTTCGAGTAATGTCTTTTTGTCAACTGAAGACCGTCTCTGAGGTTCTATTAACGTTACGTTATTAAAGTAGATTAGCGACAAGAAGCGAATTGAAAGTCAAACATTTTGTCGATGTAAACCATGTATCTTCCGATCAATATTGTTAACAATCATCAGAATTAACATATTTCCTACCTGTAGCTGAAATATCGGTCATTTTATCGACGTCTTCAACTCAGGTAATTCAACTTCAGCATAAGTAAGAAAACAGAAGGAATTGTTCAAATATCAGTGTCGAAGAAACAACAAACGAACACGTACAATAGCATAAGGACAAAGTTCACGTGGTGCTCTTCAGAGTCAATAAAAACTATTTCCCTAAAGGCTAGCCACATTGAATTTACAAATTGTTTTTGTTCAGGGAAGCATGTAACTCATTCTCAAGAGTCAAAGCTTATTTTGCAATTTGCAGTGCATGCTAATATTAAATGCTTCAGTAATTTCGAAAAAGAGTCTATAAAACATTGTGAAAATAATTCATTTGAATTCACTAGCTGTAAAATATACTCAACATTAAAACTATTCGTGAATAACAAAAGTTATTTAACGTCAATCCTTCCTGTAATACGAGGTGGATATTTAATTATTATTACTATAATTATACAGCCAAACATAAAGGCTCATCAACTGATATTTTCAGGTCCCACGGATTTACTTGAAAAAAGGCCCCCATGCACGTCGAAAATACGGTGATGTTATGCGCGAGGCTCGTATAGGGGAAATATTGGTCGAGTTCTTGAGACCGATATTCTCCAATACGGACCGAACGAGCAACAACAGCTCAATCTGAAGTAATTGTCATAATGGCTGTTTAAAATACGATTTCCAGTCCGTATTGCGCATTCTCGACAGTTTGTTTACGTTTTTTGTTTTGTTTCATGTATGACGTCACAAAAAGTGAACATTTTGCAACTACTTACACCAAGTAAATTCAAAGTTGCATGTCAACCGCCATTATGAATGCGAAGCTTTATACCTCGTTCTTTCTCATATCACTTGATGAAACATTTTTGCAGCTGTAAAAATCAATAAAGCAGTTGAAAAAATAATTTGAAAGGCTTCAAAGATAATGTATGTGGTTCGTATTCCATCGAGTGACATTTTTTGTGTTTTAAAATAAACATTAGGGTGCTGAGACTGCGCAGTAAGGACTTGGAAATCATCTTTAACACTCTGCTGATAAATGAATGCGTTTCCGCGATCATACAAAGTGTTAATTTATTTTTTATATGACCGTGAAAATGACTTAATTGTGATTGGCTGAGAGCAGAAATATTAATGTTTAATTTGTAATTTGCACTGCAGTGCAAGTTAACGCCCCTGCTTTCGTAATTTTCGTTTCGCGTCAAATCAGTTAGATTATTCTCTAAGAATTTCTGAGGGTATAGTTGATGAGGCTGAAGGCCGAATAATCTCTCAGAATAACGATTACCAATTATTTCTGTACATATTAAATTTAACTCGACAATTAAGCGAAATTGAGGGCTGAGTAAGTTGTTGCTTAGAACTTGTGGCTGTTTCACGCATGCGCTCATCAGTTCATTGAAAAATTGTGTTTTCAAGTTACAAAAAGATCAATTACCTTTATTTAACGTTGTTGGGAATTTAATTATCCAGTAAATTATCTAACCGTCCTCAAAACATCGTAGAAACGAGAAAACGTTGCCATTGTATGAATCCTAAAAATTGATTTGCTAATTATGCTGGAAAGTTTGTCCCGATACGGAGCTGGGTAAACGGACCGCTCACATAACCTTGCAGCGTCCACACTACCCGGGAGGAATTTGAAAACGCAGCTTTTTTTTCTGCGGTTAGGCGTACCGTCCACATGTACATCACCAATCCGCTCTTCAAACCGGAGGAATTTGAAAACGCCGGCCTTTCGTCTTCGTGTGGACGGGATAGATTTTGAAATCGGAGAGTTTCGAAAACGATTGCGTTACGATGATCACGTGATTTCCCTGCCCGAGGTTTCCACGAACACAAATCCAGAATGACGAAGTAGTGTGGCGTAGTGTGGACGAAAACATTTGATGCATTTTCAGAGTGAAACCTCCGTTTTCAAATTTCCCCAGCGTAGTGTGGACGGAGCCTGAAACTAGGTAGGCTATGGAAACCCCGGGGGGTACTCCCTTATATAGGCTATATAGGTATGTGCGGCCCCAAAGGGTAGGGTTTTTATGCCGTTTGGGTCATAAATAGGGTATCGATTTTAGCTGATATTGGCCACTTTGGTGATAAATAGGGTATGCATTTTGCACTCTAGCCTTGATATGGGTATGTTTTTTTATCATTATCGAAAAGAAAATCAACAAATTATGTTTACGGTAATTTAACGTTGGCCTGAACTAGGGAACTAATTATAACGCAGGGTGAAACAGGGTTTTGATTTAAGGCTCAGGTCATAAACAGGGTTTCGAATTTTTGGTCAGGTCATAAATAGGCTAGGGAATATAACAGATTTTGTTCATAAATAGGGTAAGGGTTTTGGAAAGCGGGCCGCACACCCCCCACCCAATTTTTGTGGGAATACCCCCCGGATGGAAACGCAATAAAAACCAACAGCAACACTAACAACAACAACGAAGAAATAAAAACAAGTTTCTATTGGTCTAAGCCACACACGTTATCAAGTGTGACCTGTCACACTGGTTTGGCGGCAAACCACTTGAGCACATGACCATCATTTCACCAAGTGAGTGTTAAGAACACCTTATAGATATAATGCTGCTCTTTAACTACGCAAAAAAACGACATTTTATAATGTACTGTACAAGATATGTCAGACTACCGATATGGCTCCATAAAGTTTGTTCTTACAATGAACGCCAATAAGCGCCCTGATTGCGATAAGAGTCCATTATTCTGATTAACAAGTTCGCTTTACAATACTGCCTTAAGTTCCAAAATAAGTGCTCTGGGTATCAAATTTAGTTAAATAATGAGTCCAGAATAATTATTTTTGATGGTGTACTGTTATGTTTTACCTTTTTCGCGTTCTCTGGTTCGGACTGGCTTCAGACATGTCAAGATAAATACAACATGAAACGAAATAAGAGCCACCCTCCCCCTGGGGGAGAGGGAGGGGGGGTAGAAACTCCCATAAAAAAAAGGACGAGGCTGCTTGCTGGAAATTTTGAAAAGAGCACCTACTGAGGTACCAAGATCCTGTTTTGTAGGCGTGGCTTGAAAATTTTCTCACCCCTATGGGGTACCAGTTCTAAACTAACACGTTTTTAAAACAGAATGTACACTCTTTTACCGATGAGCTGTGTTTTCCAGGTGTAAGAGACACAAAATTAAAAATCGGGTGATTGTAAAATATCTCCTGTCAAATCTTTTCTCCTCAATACCCTAAAAGGGACCGCAAAAGCTCTGGCTGTGCATCTTTTGAGTCTGAACACCCTAAGAGGTACCAAAATGGCTTTTTTAGCCACTAAAAGGCACGACAAGCACCGCCGTCATTCTTATATGGGAGTCTTCCAGGGGCCAAATCCCTAATAAACTCCTTGGCTGTCTTCAATATGCGACCGCGGAGTTGATTAAATCGAATTTTGACGGTATTTCAAACTCAACAATTTACATGCATGCATATATGACTATATTTTGTCTCGAGTTTATAGTCGGATATTGCGTATCACGTACGCCCGCTCCACTGATTTTTTGTGGCCGAAAGGTTTACAAAAGTATCTTGAATGTGTTTGTTTTGAGTGTGCATTTGCTGAGAATTATGAACAAAAATACTGAACACTTGCCACAGGTGCCAAGATTATATGACTTTGCTGTTGCGCTTGCAGACCTCAAAAAGCTTAATTGGTTTCAACAACAAAAAGGAATGAACGCCTGATCACAGCAGGCTATAGTTATTCTTAGTCTCTGAGCAAGCTCTCTATGGGGTCCTCTATGGCCTGGTTCACACTAGCAACATAACGACAACATCGCTTAAGGTGGCCGAACACAGTTTTCGTGCGCGCTATTGCCAATACGACTCAGCGCGCGCACAAGGATTGCAAAAACCATGCCGTCGATACAGTAATTATTTTACTTGCTCAATGCCCGCATTTGCTGTGCTATTTTTCTTCATAATTGAACGCAGTGTATTGATGGTTTTAGTCTTTTATTACAAAGGTATGTGAAGAATGGTAACGATGCAAAGAACCCATCAATTCTCAGCTTTTCTTTGTTACCGAAAGAACCCAGTTAAATGCAGCGCATGCGTAGTAAGTGAGAAAATTGCGATTGAATGCGAAATAGCTTTCTCGGAAATGATTTTTCGAGAACCACTCATTAGAATTTCGCGAAATTTGACACGAAAATACTTTCTGAAATAAGTGTCTGGAGTATTGAAAAAATTTGAACTTTAACAAAGGAAATTCTAGATATTCAACAAGGAATAATTAAAGATCTCTCTGTTCAATTGTTATCAAAATAGTGTTAACTTGTGATCATCGTTACAAGCTTGTTGCATGCAAACTATAAAGAAAGTCTAATGACTAGATTTTCTGCAAATTAACAAAATCGATTTTGAAGGCCTGTTTATATTTATTTATATTTGTGCCGTCATGGCAACGGCACAAACTTCAGCTCAACCTGCCATTTTTTTTGTGACCAAAGGATAAAGGGTTTTAGAGAAAAAGGTGAATGAAACATAGGTATCAAAAACTGTGTTCAGCCACCTTAAGTCTGCAATGTCAACATCAACGCAAAGACGCAAGGAAAGGATCACGGTGTGTCGTTATGTTCATGCTGTTATGTTGCTATTATGTCATTATATCAGGATGTTCACACTGTATACATGATGCCCTTCTTAAGTCCTTATGTTGCTAGTGTGAACTGGGCTGAGGTGAAGCGATGTACAACAGTTTTCTCGCCCCAGCTACCAGCTTCAGAGATCCACAGTACTGATTAGTTTGTGAGTCGTGTTCGTTCAGTTTGATTTGGTGATTGCGTTTGCTTCCATGCATTAGAAAGATATCATTGCTTTATTCAAACCACTTGCTGTATTTCAAAACTTGTGAGACGTCTTAACTGCAGCCGTTTATCGACTTCTTCGTACAGCTCTTGGAATTTTTGCTCGAAGGCTTTGGCAACTATAGCTCGCTTGGTTTTGAAGGTTGGTGTCAGAAATCCGTTCTCAACAGAGAACAACTCCTTGTGTAAGTGTATTGCCTTTACCTGTAGGAAAAAAAACACGAGGAATCAAACATCAACAGCTTTTGCTAGACTAGAGTCACGCAAGGTACACGGTTACAAAACTTGACCAACTGGGAGTTTCGTACAGGGAAATGATTTTTCTAGAAATCATGAAATACGAATCGAGAGTTGCGAGACTCTCACGACAAAATGACTAAACTATATTCACTAGACATAGCTTCTGAGAAGTACTTAACATACTTTTATGGCCTTAATTGAGGCTTGTTTTGTTGAGAAGTTGCTAATATTTCTTGGTGAGTGTTCTGATTTGAACCGAATTGCTGGCGTGTGTAAAGTTCACGAATGGCTTTTTCTGGATCGGCTCACGACAGTCCGACGGTTGCCGGTCGTTTAGCCGCCCTAAGTCGATTAGTCCGTAGCCGATAAGACCCCAACCAGAAGTCATATTAACCGGCCCATTCAAGAAATAGACAGTGTTTTGGACCTCTGGTGAGGAGGTAAACGGTTAGGTGATTAATCGACTAACTGGGGGCTAAACTACCAGAAACCCAGTCCGACTGGCCATACGTTTTACTGCTTTTCACACGGTACACATCAGTTCGAGGCATTTTTTGCACCGACAAGCCTATAGTCCAATTTCGAGATATTAAAATTCAGCTTAAAACAATAGACCTCAGCACGAGGCTCTGGGGAAAAAAACCCCACAACCTCTGTAGTTATTCCCCAGAGCCTGAGAGTACTGAGGTTCCGATTGTTTAAGGCTGAATTTTAATATCTCGAAATTGGTCTATTGCGTCGGCAGGGCCTTATAGTGGTATGATAAATCAACCATGAGATCATGAGTTCCTGATCAACTTATTTTTCATGCGCATGCATGATATTACCGGCATATTTAACAAATATAGAAGCCTAAGCTGTGTATCACAGTGTAACACACGGCTTAAGCTTCATTTGTTTTATGATATAGAGGTGATGTGGCGAAAAACAATGAAACACGCTTTTTCTATGTTTTATACTCCGATAAAACATAGGTTTTTGATCAATCAGAGCGCGCGCAGGGTCCTATCTATATTATAAAGTTGTATAACTATGAGAAGTTGTATAACTATTACTTATTTTTACCCTCTATAAATAAAGATTGATTGATTGATTGATTGACCGACTGATAGGGACTCACTTGCTCAAATGAATTCAGCTTCCCTTCTTTGCCATTCATAGTTATGTCGTCGAGAATTGCCTTTTTTACATCCTGTAAAAACAATAATAAAGGCAACAACGTTTCATAACGGAATTTTTAAAAAAATAATTACATTACTTGTACCATTCCACATATCTTGATGGCGGGAGAAAAATCACATCAGTTTTTTTTCTTTTGAACATTTATTAAACAGTTAGATTATGAGCTCGAGTTAACAAATTGACGTCAGTGTTTCATGTTGTTATTGATCATGAATTTCGTCATTACATTGTCAAAGTAGCTGTGGATCCACGAGGCGATAGTCGAGTGGATTTGACCATGTTATGACGAAATTCATTGTCAATAACAGATCAGACGCATTAAAAACTGACATCAATTTGTTTTTTACGGCAAAAAATTGCCCAATTGTCCGCTCTCGCTAGTTGACGCATCGCAATAATTATGAACTCATGTGTCTGCCCGCTTATTGACAATGAAAATTAGCCAATGAGTGCGCGAGAATTTCCGCGCCCATCGTAAAAATTTCTATCGCGCTCAAAAACTTCGAACTGAAACAAAAAGAAGCGGCCCCTAGCCCACGCTGCTACGCTAACCTCTATCAACAACAGAATAGATAGTGAGCAGCATAGCCAATCAGAGAACGGCATTCGTGATAGAACACTAGTAGATTTATACTTAAACGTCTTATTATAATTAAAATTTTAAAAAAGGAGTTTAAAACAGATCTAAAAAACGTTAAAACTGAATTCTCTTCAGTTTTAACGCTTTTTAGATCTATTTTAAACTCCTTTTTTAAAATTTAATCATGAACACAGATCGCTCCAACAGTTGTATTAGTATAAATGTACTAGCGTTCTATCACGATTGCTGTTTTCTGATTGGCTACGCTACTCACTATCTATTCTGTGTAGCCTGGCAGTGTGCGGCTTTTAACAAAATGGAGGCCGCTTCTTTTTCGAAGTGTAGCCAAGTGTCTGTTTCCCAACATTAAGTTTTGAACGATTTGTAGATTTATGCTAAAGCAATTTGATTATTCGCCCTCGATTTTTAATGCGTGATAGTTGACTCGGGTCGCTCCGTCGTCGTCAACTTTCAAGCGATAGAAACATCGGACTCATCAACTTTTACAGAGTGAAGACATAGTGAGTTCGTAAGGTGAGGATGTTAGACGATGTAAGACTTTTTTAATGTAGCAATGATTCCTACTTCATTATCGCACAGCTCCCCAAAGTCTCCAGGAATCTTCTTCGATTTCGCCCAGGGCTCTAAAACCTCTTGGTCAGGAATGACAATTGCTACAACGTAGGACTGGGTGAAGAGGAATATAAAACAAGTGTAAAGTATGGTAAAAAAACAAGGAAATAAAAGGGACACTAAAGTCCATCTTGGTCGAAGCATCTGATACCTGAAATAAACACTATATAATAACCAAGATATGTCAGAATAACTCTTCTGAACATGAATAACATGCAGTCATGTGACGGTTACGATTATACAAGGGATTGACAAGTGTTACTTGGATCAGGTGTTTTTCACTGTCCCTAGTATCTGGGTTGGCTTTACAGCAGCCCGTGATAAAATTTCATTCTAAAAGCGTTAAGTCTACAGAGCAAAACGTATAGTCTACAGGCTCTATCAGTTATTTGAACTGGATTTCAAATATAAATGAAAAGACATTCTGTGTATCCAGTGGAGCTCGACAGGGAGGGATGAACGTTTTAAGCCGTATACGCAGGCCACAAGGAACGGGTAGTTAGAGATATATGGGTTATTGACCAAGTGTGAGGTCAAGATGGCTGGATATTGGCCAAGTTCTTTTTTGCGTGTTTATAGACCGAGACGGAGTCGAAGTCCATAAACTCCCAAAAAGAACGAGACCAATATCCAGCCATCTTGACCGAACAAGCTTGGTCAATAAAGGATTTATTATATGGCTTCCGGGAAAATTTTTCTTGCGGGACACGGCGGGTAGTCCCAAGCGGGCAAGATAGCTCCATCTTGCCCGCTCGGGTAGCCAATAACAGCGCAGGATTTGATTCATCTTGCCCGCTCACGGAGCTGGCCATATAATAAGTAGATTTACTCACCCTTAAGCTATCTCCATGTACAAACGTCTGAGCTACGAACGGACTTCGAACGTAGACATTCTCGATCTTTTCTGGCGCCACATATTCTCCCTGAGGACAATTTAACACCCTTGAAGTTAAGTTGAAGTAAAGCCTACATAACACCCTGTAAAGGACTAGGATTATATTACTACACCTCCCCGGATGGGATGCTATCGCACTCATTTGTCACCCCATATATAGAGTGACACACTGCGACAGTCACATGAACACACAAAAAAAGTACTGAGAACCTGCTGCCCACCGATTGGGCAGAATAACACCAAGGAGTCTTTCTGCCCAATCAGAAGTCAGTGTTCATACAGCTGGTTAAGTTGAAACTGGCGCAGTGAGACTCTTCTCCGGGGTCTCTTCGATTTTTCTACAACTTTTCTTTACCTAGTTTTCCCGCCGTTTGTACTTTCTATTCCCCCACTAACTGTCCCTGGGTCTTCGAGGATGGAGACAACCCAGGCCACCGCTTTTAAATTAGAAAAAGAAGCGACAGGGAAGGTGAAAAATTTCCAAACAGGAAAATTAGAGAAAAATAATAGTAATCACCTGAGCAAGTTTAAAGATATGCTTGACTCGATCGACGATCTTCAAAGTGCCATTCTGGAATAAGACAAAAAATATATTTCATAGCTCACTAAATCTGCACATATTTTTTGTGTAAAAGTTTTATTGTAACTAACGTGACAGCTTGCGTGACATTAATCCTGAGGCGATTCACATCCATTGGCTAAAAAAACTATAGATGATTGGAAGGTCTTAGAAAAGAGACGAGGTGCAAAAGAGTTGTACAATGTTTAGTTTGACTCCACTTAAGACATAAAATAACAGAACACACAATTTTGCCTTCCCCAAATTCGCAATTAGCCAATCAGAAGCCATGTCCACTGTCCTGACATCCTGCGATATCAAGTCACTGGCTACGACATCATGGTCACTTGGCCGAATTTGGGTACGGTTCGTTTGGTATCGCCACGGTTAGGCTTGTGCAAGTTTGAGAGATTTTTCAAATATCACTGTAGTGCAAATCATAAATTGGACTCGCATTCATACGATTACCTATTCTTATATCCCTTCCGTAGCTTGTTAAAAAGATACCGAAGTCTTAGTGCAAAAATAAAGGGGGCTGGAGGGAGGGGGGGGGGGGGGGCAGACGTCAAACGTAAATTTACCGGTAGCCATTCTCCTATATCTCCCGTATGAAGCCAGCCATCCTTGTCAATAGTCTCAGCGGTCTTCTCAGGAGCCTTCAAATACCCTATGAAGACGTTTGGCCCCTTTAAACACACCTAAGAGAAATTGAGATACAAAAGTGAATACCATAAAATTTTAGAAGTATTTACCTTTGATGCGCTAACACTTAGGTTATTTAGCAGACTTTTAGAGGTCATTTTGCTATATTTAGAGGGTCGCAACTTATTGGTGTTGCTTCTTTCGGATAGCTACAACAGTTGGGCCCCGCTAATACAAACTCGGTTATTTAGAGTTCCACGTTATGTCAAACTCAAAACTATTTCCCTTGGATTTGCCTCTTAGTAATTTACTATTTCGGCTATTTCGAATTCCCGCTATTTCGAACCATATATTTCTCGTTTCCTCTGAGAGTTCGAAATAGCGGGGTTTTGAGCTGTATTTGAACCATACATATGTAATAATTACTATATGCAGTATAGACAATCCAAAAACGTGGCCAATTTATTACTGGTACACTACATCAGGACGGAGCCCCTCAATTCAATTATCCCCGTTAAAGACCATACTTACTTCCCCTTTTCCATCTTTTGAGTAACATTCCTTTTCTGGGATATCGACTAACTTAACCAGATTACAGGGAAGCGGTGCACCAACATGACCTGTAAATACAAAGCTCTTGTTAATGTTGTTTGGTCTGTGGCGATGAAACTTAAAGTAAGTAGAAAGCAGCAAGCAAATCTTAAGTATACGCAATTTATAAAATTCAATTAAAATTGAAAGGACTCGGCAGTTTAAAAACAATTTTCCTAAACAAAACAAATTGAACAGTACAATGGTGCAATAAGCACCAAAGAAAACTAATATAGGCGAAAAACAAGAACCACAGAAAAGAACCCTCCCAAGAAACTAATGAGAGATGTCGTGGCGGCAAAAATAACGAGACAAGAAAGAGATTGTATAGCGGATAAAAGGGTAAAATACTTCCAGTTCTTTGGAAGTCGTATTGCGTTTCGTTTTAGCCTCAATTTTGTTTGGATGTTTGAAATAGAGAAGAAATCCTTCCATTTTGTGTCTTTTGAGTCAAATGAAGCAAAAATAAATTTGCAAAAGATGTTAAATATACGAATTTGACCTCCGCCCTGAAGAGGTTGCACTGTATTGTAAGATTCTCAGGAAACATGTTATCGGTTGAAGCCTGAAATGGTTAATAGGCGTGTCACCTGTAGACGTATCTGTCAGCCAAGTTATAGTTGCTCCTGCAGCATTCTCAGTTTGTCCGTAACCCTCTACAACCTGTAAAACAAAGAGAACTTCTTGATTTCAGCTGAACTCTCCAAACTGAGATTCTGTTCTTCCTGATTTTTAAAAACTCCATATGCAACTTGCAAAAAGTCAAAACAAAATGATGTATTTTATAGTGGAAACTGACAATGACTTTATCAAGAGATGCCAAAATGATAAACTGTAGTGACGTCGCACATTATTTATTACATGGTAGTTAGAGCTTGTTTATAAATAACGCGCACTGTGATTGGATAATAATCGCGCGCTCGAATACTCGACTGAACCTACGAAAACAAGGGACTGCTCGTAGTTTAAATCCCCAGCCAAACGATCGCAACATTTCAACGCAACATATCGCAACACTGTTGGGCGCAACATGTTGCGCGCGTTCGGCCACCCTGTTGCGATGTGTTGCGACGTGTTGCGACATGTTGGGTGTTGTTGGCTCAAATTTGAAAATGGTCAAATTTTTCATGCAACATTTGTGAATGTTGCATGATGTTGTAGTCATTTGGCCAAGGTCGTGCAACAATGTTGCACCCTGACATGCGCAGTAGTTCGATTCTCAATACCCAACATGTCGCAACATGTCGTAATAGGTTGGCCAAACGCGCACAACATGCTGCGCCTAACAATGTTGCGATATGTTGTACTGAAATATTGCGATCGTTTGGCCGGAGCTTGTAAATGCCGGACCAACAATGTTGCGATATGTTGTGTTGATATGTTGCGATCGTTTGGCTGGGGCTTAAAGTCCGGTTAGTTGCTATATCAAAATTACGATGACTTCTACAAGCGTACTTACATAACAAGAGCCCAACACACATCGCAAAAAGGTCATCACTTTACTTGAGATTGGAGCGGCACCAGTAGTGATAAGCCGAACGTTCCCGCCAAGTACCATCTGTAAAATATTGACAGTTAGGAATTTATTAGTTCAAACCACAACTGAACAACAACCAAACAACAATCGCAGCGACAACAACTACAACAACAAAAACTGTTGCCAACAGACCTTAATTTTCTTGAACACAGTGCGATCCCAAATAGTGTCTCCTTTGATAATTCCGCTGAAAACGTAAGTGAAATGATACGACGTGTCAAACCTACTGTAAAATGCAACATTTCCTTAGACTTGTAAAACCGGTGGCCTGACAAAGGAACTAGGAACTGTTCTTCCAACGAAATTCAGCTGCTGTGTTGAGCTTAGCTTGGCGGCTATTTTAGAAATTTGTTTTCGTCTGCACCTGTTAGAATTGTTGTTCATGTTTCTTTCACAAGATGCAAAATATAATTCCAGTCCTTTATATGTTTTTGCTGATTATTTCTTCTACAAGCTTAGCAGAAACACAAATAATGACCAATAAACGAACACAATGGGTATGAAATCATATACTATGGCGCAATTCTTATCTGAGTGTCGTAAAACTCAGCCCAGAGCAACTGGCCACTTTCGATATATTAAAATCCAGCTTGATAGTGAGGCCTAGAGGACACAAACAAAAGAAACGAATAAACCTGGTCATTCAATTTCCTTCGTTTGTGTCCCCTAAGCCTCACTGCCAAGCTGAGTTTCAATACATCGAAAATGGTCTATTGGTTAGTCTTGGTTTTACTCTTGATGGGATGAAAAGGGTAGCGCGACTATTTTAAGCCAATCGTGAGGCGATGCAAAACCAATAGTTACCTTGTGCCTCGGGGTCAAAACGAGTCTTCGCGCGAAACCATTCATATGAAAATGTGTTCCGCCTGCAGCGTCATTTTCCTATGAAAGGTTTTGCACCAAGACTCGTTTTGAAACAGAGGCGCAAGGTAAATCGGAAACGGCCATTACTTCTCGACACTCAAATGAAAACCGCTCTAGGATCAATAATAATAATAATAATAATAATGATAATAATAATAATGATAATAATACATTACAGTCAAAACTCGATTATCCGTACTTCGATTATCCGGACTTTTTCTCTAGTCCCAATTTTGTCATGGATATTTATTAGTCATGATAAAAACCCGTAGCAATATTCTCTTTAAAACTATAGCATTGAAACGATGCAGTCAAAAGCGAGTTTGTTTTGCATCTTAAAGAGCAAAAGCAGCGCTCGCACGCGTCGTTACTAATGAAGAACACTCGAATGAGTTCTGATTGGCTCAGAGTTGAGTGGTTCAAAATTTACAGTAGACCATATTGTTTTCCAAGCGATTTAAAAAAGTGTTGTTTCACGATTAAATGTTGCTTTATTTAAACAGTTTTGTTCTTCATCAATATTCATTGATATATTAGTCCCAACGAGTCCGGATGATCGAGGTTAGACTGTACAATATATTTATATAGCGCAAATTCCATAAAGTAATGTTCAAATGCCCTTCACAATATAAAGTAAGTAAAAATGGTAAAAATTACACTAATGAGGTAAATTCACACAGTAAAAATAGAAAATAGGAAACAATAAATAATTAAAATACTAGACCAAAATAGTAAACAAGCAGTCGTTGACACCAACCTCTTAAGATCTGCTTCTTTGGAGGATAATGCTCTACGAAATATCCAGCTCTTAATTTTACTCTGAGAGACTTGAGCCATGACCTGGAATTAAGTGAAAGTTACGGAAAAGCTGAATTATTTCTGTTAACAATAAATGGAGTGATTCAAGTGTATGAGCAGCCTTTTTCATAAGATTATTGGCCTTGAAAACTTCAACCAGTACTCAGCGAGCAATATTGTCTCTTCTGTCTGCATTCTGTGTGAGATTCTAAACGAAAAATTCCATATTGAAGACACATCTCTATAGAATGTATTGGACCAATCATAGTTAATAAAGGGGACTGGTTATGAAACTCGGCAAACATCAAAGGAGCAAACCAAGACAACAAGATTTATGTTGGAAGGCCCACGATCGTGCATAATCTTTTGTTTTGTGCTCATACATTGTGCATGAATTACGTTACCAAAACGTTTCTATTGGTTAGTTCCTTGGTCAGAGTAAACAACTATTGTGTTTCGTGCATGATCAAGGCCAAGAAAGAGATCAAAAACATACAACAAAAAATTTGTCGGGTTTCATAACCATTCCCCTCTATTAACTATGGACCAACCAATCCAGCTCTTTACTTTTATAGTTATAAATTGCTCTAGTCTAACTATTGAGCTCTCTAATAAGCGATGAGGATTTCAATCTGCTATTTGGTTCTTTAGAGATTACATATATTTATAAACAAATTATTCTGGCATTTTGATTGGTTCTCACGTATGACCAATTGGACAACAGACGCATAGTTCACGCCGGTTTCTTTCTTTCTTTTTTTTTTTTTTGTATCATATAAGAAACAGATAGATTCCATAAATCCGGCGCCCTAACCACTAGGCCACGCGACCTCCAACGGAGTCCTAGTGGCTGCCATCTTGGATTTCAGTGCAGAGACAGGAGGTTGTGTCTTACGTCAGTTGGGCCGACGGGACATGTCAGGGCTGTTCTATTTCTAGTATCAATTGCTTACCTTGTCGTACACTCTGGTAAGTAGTCGAGGAACTGACGGGAAAATTGTTGGTCTGAGAAAAATAGTGAGATTACTCAGATCATATGTCATCACGTCACATTACTGACATCTCATCATATCACATTCCAACACGTCACGTCACGTCACGTTACATCACGTCACGTCACATCAAATCAGTTTATAACTACATCATAAACTGAAACATGTCATCACTTCACTTTACGTTACATTTCGTCACATCACATTACGTCACGAACATCTCATTAACATCACGTCACATAACATTGCATTGTACCTCACCACACTGCACCGCATCCCATCACATAGTATCACATCACGTCACATCACATCGCATCACATTACATCACATCACTTCACATTACATCACATCACATCACGTCACATCGAATCAGGTCACATCACACACAGCAAACCATATCACACATTATTTCATCTCAAGTACGTCACGCAAATTAATGTTGAGGAATTTCAATATTATGGAAGTAGAAAGTATACTTCAGCTCTTGAATGTCGCTCAATAGGAGTTTCACGTCACCTTGGTAGAAACCAATACGCACTCCATTAAAAAAGCACAGCGCCTGAAATTTAAAACAAAAAGAAACAAGAGGTAGCAAGCAGTCAGTGAACAATAGGGACCTTCAGCAATGACGACTGCGAAGCCGAGATCGACGCCTTGTGAAAAATGGATTTAAATTTTACCTTCGAATGTCGCAATACATCTGTTCAGTACGCCTATCGGTCTAAAAACTTTCTCAGGTTAAATATGCAACGACAGCGTTAAATTCCAAAGGAAGATATGAAAAATTAGCCAGTGCGGTTCACGTTCTTCAAAATACGTAGAACTTGGTCATTTCACGTTGTTGTTTCATAGATGAGAAATGCATCAAGACTGAAAACGCACGCGCAGAACCATTGGTCTGGTCATTAAACCTTTTGTTTGGTGACGTTCTCGTTGGCGTCGCCGTAGTGGTCTGCTTAAGCTCCATAATGATCCTGCCACGGGTATAATTTGAATCAGATTGATCAAGTGGGCTAAAGATACACACCAAAAATTAAAGGAGCAATGTCACGATTTTTAAGTCATTTTTAATTACTTTCAAATTGAATCTCAGGATGATAATTTCCTAAGGCAGAATGCCAAAGAATGACACCAAAATTGTAATAAAAGACCAAAACTAAAGAGGATGACCACGACTGAGAAAGACTTAGACAATTGGCATCCGTGTGTATCAGTTTTATTATAAACCTCACTGACCCTTACTCGGTCCGTCTTCATACCCTGTTAATAGGGCCGTTTAATAAAAGCACAACGGCAATGGGGGAACGTTGAGAACAAAGGGTTTAATGCGCAGAACAATGGCTGTGTACGTGCGTTGTAATTCCTGGTAAATTTCGTTGCCATCCTCTGCAAAACAACGATGTGAAATGACCAAATTCTGCGTTGTCTGGAGAACGGGAACCACGACGGCTAATGTTTTAAATTTCAAATTCATCGCTGTTTCCCAGATTCAGTTTCGTGATAGCTTTGAGTTGACATTGAGAAACAAACTAAGTGACGCTAGCGTATAGCAAGATTCGTAGGCAAAATATATATTCATTTTTTAATCAACCTTGTCCTCGGCTTCGCCGTCGTGTTTTCTTAAACTCCCTAATGGTGATCATAGCACGTCATTTGGCTCCATCGACTGGATTACAGAACCATGTCAAGGCAGTACTGAACCTCGAAACCCTTATCCCGTTTCAGAACTGAGCCAAATTCGATATCCCACTCCAGACCTCTAAATTTAATTAGTACACGGCTCTAATATATGACCGCAGCTCACCAGAGACGGCTTCCATCTGCATAAACATTTGAAACTAAATAAACTGCAAAAAGGGTTCCTATAAACAAATTCTCAATGCTAAGCCAGAGTGAAAAACATACCCTGTTTCAGACCAAAATGATCAAAATCTACACACTTTTTCAGACCGAAACCGCTCAAACATCACACCACTTGGGGCCATACATATCTCTATAGCACGTTTAAAGAGAGTACTCCCCCCCCCCCCCTCGGACCTATGCTACTCTCTACTATACCTGAGCTATTCTCTCATACATGTGAGCGAGCGGAAGATAAGAGATTATACAATCATTTTCATTCAGCTGAATTCCTGCTGCCTGTGATAACAATAAAACAACGACAACAACAACAATGAAACAACAACAACGACTTTTTTTATATAACCGAGAGAAAACATAAGTAAAAATACAATAATTTTGAAACTCACTAATGTGGTACTAGCCGGCCTAGAATAACCATGGGGTTAAAAGTAATTTTAGTCGAACCTCTCTACAATGCAACGGCCACCTTGGGGACATACAGCGCCCTGGGACAGAGGAAAGTGGCCGTTGAAGAGAGATGGCCGTCATAGGAAAACGGGGTTTCGGGGGGGAGGGAGTAAAATATTTTAATTCCTTTTTTTTTAGCGCTTTTTGTAGCATGTAAATCATACCTAACACAATCAAAACATATCAGTAAAACAAAAACCAAACAAAAGCAGAGATCAACGATGTGCGGCACGTAGACAAATTTTCATGACCTACAATAAAAATTGGAGTTTTGCACACACCGTTCGTCAGTTGTTGATTAAGTGACCGTTGTCGAGAGGTTATTTTAGCAGTTGGGAAGCGCTTTAGCGGCTGTTGCCGTTGTAGAGAGGTTAAACTCAGAGTAAATGTACGGACCGTCCGCCATGACAAAAAAACGTGGCCGTTTTAGAGAAGTGGTCGTTGCTAAGCGGTCGGTGGCCGTTAGTGCGGTTCCGACTACAGGCAGCTATCTACAAAATGTAGGTGATAAAGTCATGGTGTCACATGTATTCCTCTTACTAGCTATATGTCTATGACTTCTTACTAAGGACGCTGTTTCGGATACTTTAGTGGTTTTATTTTTGGTGGTGTGGATCCCTCAGTCATCTTTGTGGGTTCTAAAATTATTCTCTTTCGAAGGATCTCTACTTGCGGGAAATCGTTGCTTTCGCGACTTAGGATCTTAGTCCATGTTGCTGCAAAACCTTATTGCAACAACAATTACATCAAATAGACTGGTTTTCAATCGAGTGACGTAAAACCAAAACCGAACCATTTAGACAACTCAGCCAATCTCAAATCGTGATAAAAACCAAATTAATTGTCTGATTACTTTCGACACTCAATTGAAACTCTCTCTAAGTAGCAGGTCTAAGAAGAAATTAACAAAGAAAGAAAAACAATTTTCAGAGCAGAAAACACAGTAGAAAAGTAAATATTCTAGCAACTGTTCTAGTTCTAAAATACAAACCTCATATTGCATTTGGATAGCAGCCATCTCTGAATTCATGTTGGCGTTGGTCATCATGGCACCTTTAGGCGTTCCTTTGTGTTGAAGAGCAAAAATAAATAAAAAGACTAGCATTACCAGATATTCAAACTACATATATAGAAATCATAACAAAATATTTTAAGAGGAGGTCTCCAATCCTAGTGGTGGTTTTTAGGAGAGTTCTCTAAAAGTAAAAGTCTAAAATACGGTGTGACCAAAAAAGCTAAAAACGTAAGACTACGACTAAGTCTTAAACTAGAACTAAGATTGAAAATACTTCTAACTAAACTGTCCATCTATCTTCCTTACTCCTCCCCTCCAGGGTAAAAGCGGGGGCGTTTAGGGACTGGGAACAGGGGTCCGTTTCTCGAAAGCCCCGGAAACTTTTCGGGCCCTTAAAGCCATTTTTAGTTCTTCTGTATCTAAAAACGGAGAAGTGTATTCGCCTGAAACTTCTTGTACGAAGGGAACCTCTGTTCATATTAAGGATATGTGAATAAAACAGCTCTATAATCGTAAGGTTAGAGATTTTGCTATGGCTTTCCGGGCCCGAAAAGTTTCCAGGGCTTTCGAGAAACGGACCCCCGGATCTTTGCAATAGAAGGAGGATTTTCACAGGAGCACCCCATATTACTCCCTTAATGGTATTTCAATGACCACCTGGTGTAGATTGGGCAAGGTATATTTTTCTTTTGGTTTCTGGTGTATTCCAAGTGCTGATGGCAATATCAAATGGTTTCTTACTGTGTTTTAATCTTTCATTAGCCCTCCTGGAAATTTACAAACAGGGCTCGTAATTAGAAAATCTGTCGCAGTTTCAATTGAGTATTGTAAAACGACAACCAAAGCCGAGAATCACCCTAGCCAACCCAAAGGACACAGGCGATCCAGTGAACCAATCAAAACTCGAAGGGAATGCGTGTCATGAGCAGATGCGAAGCGGGGGAAAACGTGCGAGCGAGTCACAATTGGCTTTGGTTTTACTTCTGATTGTATGACAAAGGTGCGCGAGATTTTTTAAGTCAATCGCGAAGCTCTGTAATGTAAAGCCAAAGCAAGCGCGAATTTCTTTCGACACCCATCAAGTGGAATTGGCTCTAAGGAGTCAGCGACCTTGTTTTCTGTCTTCTCTGAACAAGAAATTACTCTAAAGCTCTCATGCGTTCATATTGTCCACATCATGTCGACTTCGATCTCAACCGCACGCGATGTTTTGAGCTGACGCTTACCAGCCAATCAGACTTCAGGAAAAATCGAGGCTAACAAGAGTTTGCATGAGTTGTAACGTAATATCATATTCTAGTTTATGTCCCATGCTATCGTGTAACCGCGCTAACTCTCGGAATTTGTCAGGTGTAAATTAGCTTTCATAAAACATGAAATATTTTCGCTCGCGCGTAGCACGTGCACGTACGATTGGTCCAAACGCATCACGTGACTGAATATTCCCCCGCTATTAAAACCGGGAAATATCCGAGTGATACTCCCTAATTTTGAAAACTTCGCCTGTTGCGAAAAATGGTTGATACTGTTCGCTTCTCGGAAGAGATAACGTCCGCGGACAAATATCCGAGCATGTTCCCACACCAAATGAAGGCTATTGTTTATGTAACTACTGCGTTTTGTGGCGTGGATGAGTAGGGATACAACTGCGTTCTATAAAGCCAGTTTAAGAGCAAGGTAGGCGCAGACAAAGAGAAAAATAGTTAAAAGGCATGCATCAACTCAACCGCTAAAGATCAGAAAAGCTATTTCAAATACTGCGCGGAAGATTTTTACTTCATCAAGGAGGCAGACTAAAGTTAGAGTAAACCAAGCAGGGATTGCGAGTTCTAAATACCCGTTGTTCCACTTGTGTAGCAAATAGTCATGATGTCTTCTGGTTTTCCAGGCTGTAAATCATGCAAAATATATATTATTTTCATTTATCGTGTAAAAGAAACTTCAGTCATAACATGAAATTAACAGTCACATGCATTCATGCAGAAGTATTAGCATTTAAATACAGACATTTTATCATTTAAATAAAGATTTGATTTTAAAAGCCGGATTATGATATTAAATGGAAGAAAAGAGTGCGAAAAGAGTACAATCATGTGTAAAACTTTCAAACCAAACACCTATTTTTCGCTTTCAATGTATCTTTTACTGAGGCTGCTCTCGAAGAAATAATAATTAAAAACGCTCTGATTTCCGTTTTTAGGCTCGATTTCCCCCGATCTCTCGATTCCTGTCTACAAGCGCAGGCTTCTTTACTGAACAGCGGCTGATAATCGAGCTATTGTTTAAGGGTCAAATAAAGCTCGAGCCATGCCAGATTGGTCTCCTTTCAGGAGTTTGATTCAAATTTTCCGACGAGTTTCTCCGACCTTTTCATATAGGAGTTCCACCCCAGGGAACAAACCCCACAACTAACGGCGAAATTAACGTAAGCATTTTTTTTAATACTCACCGTTTTCTGATGAGGACTATTACCGCCCATTTGCTGAAAGGAAACATGCATTTATTAAACAGTTTGTTAGAAAGCCGTTAACTAAAATAACAAAATCTCGACCAATCAGGCAGCGTGCAGGTTTTTCGCAGTCATTGTCCAATCACAGATGATGTGGTTCGCCAGTGCTTATTAACGGCGGGCAGGTTTGATGCCATCAGCTAGTAGACTTAATACAATCATTAAAAGTAAATCATTTCTTAAATTAATTAAAGGAGCTCTGTCACAGTATTTTGGCCATGCACAAAATTACCTTTACTGAAGGAAACCTAAAAATAGTACTTTACTATGATGAAAAAAAAAAAAAAACCACCAAAGATGTAATAATAAACCATAGATGTAATAATAAACCAGAAGAATAACATGGACAACAAACCACGAACTTTAAAAATTTAGGCTAAATCCTTCAAGATGGGCAAATTGTGACATAGCACCAGAAAAATAGTGATATAAAATAGTTAAAGATAAAAAAACATACGGCGTGGAGGGTGACTGGGAACCCGACTGGAGTAAAGGACAAAATCAATGCTGATCATAATGTGTCCACACTAAGTCGGACAAATTTTAAAACGCAGCTTAATTTCTACGGTTAGGCCTACCGTCCACACTAATCCGTCACGAAAACAGAGCTTTTCGGAAACGCTCTTCAAACCGGAGGAATTCGAAAAAGCCGGCTTTTCGTTTTCGCGCGGAAAATATTTTGAAAACGAAGCTTTTCGAAAACGATGACGTCATGATAGTCGTATGATTTCCCCGACCGAGTTTTCCTCAAACACAAATCCAAAATGACCGGTGATTGTTGCGTTTTTATATTCTTCCGGTGTAGTGTGGACGGAAAACTTTTGATGCGTTTTTCAAATTCCTCCGGCGTAGTGTGGACGGAAAACTTTTGATGCTTTCTCAGGGTGAAACCTCCGTTTTCAAACCCCTCCGGCGTAGTGAGCACGGAAAACATTTGACGCGTTTTGAGAGTGAAATCTCTGTTTTCAAATTCCTCTGGCGTGGTGTGGGCAGGCCCTTGGTAATCAATGACCCGTCAATGGCTCACCTCCACTTCCAGGATGTTCAGAATTGTAATCCCAAGTGAATCAGCTTCTTTCTTTTCTTCCTCCGTCACAGGTCCATCCATCTTGACGATTCTTTTTAACTTCTCACATTGCTTGGCATTGTCGAATAGAAATCGGAGCTTGCTGCCATTACATATGATTGTCTCAATGTCGGCTACAAATATAAGAATCAACCTCAAAATGAGATGAAATTATCTTTGATCCAATTTTCTCGGCTTAAATAAAAGTTCTTAGGCTAAAAATCACTCTGCACTGAAAGGTTTTGACTTTTTTAAAACTTGTTGCTTTGCTTTGTGAACTATGTACAGTCAACTCTCGTTATACCACACATTCTAGGGACCGTCCTTTAGTGTCCGTAATGGAGAGAGTCGGCCAAAGTGGGGTCGGTCTAATTAATGAAAATGATCCAATTTCTGGTTGTTAAGTGTCACAAATAACGTATACTATTATACTCTTATGAGATTCCCAGTTCCTTTTAATTCTTAGTACACGTCTACTTTGACACATAATCATCTAATACAGGCCCAAATAATGCACGAATTAGTAAACATTCCAAGACACAAGAATAATTGGGCCATTCAGTACGTCCAAGTTGTCTTTCGTAACGAGAGAAGAACAATAAAAATAATTCTTTGAGACCACATGAGTGTCGGCTATTCCGTAATAGCTGGCGTCCATAATAGCGGGAGTTGTTTCCATACATTTTTCGGTAGTTTTGGCCGGGGCTTAGCTCTTACCCGTAATAGTAAGGTGTCCGTAAGGCGAGACTGGTAACCCGAACCCAGCACTAGCGCACTGTTTCTTCACGAATCTTACCATGGTTTATAATATAAATACATCCTTCGGCTCCGTGTGTGTCGTAAATTGGCACAGAAATCATGGAATGCATCTGACAGGCGAGGTCAGCTAGATCCCACTGAAAATAAGAACAAATGTAAAGTCTCCTAGTGTTGTGTTATTTGAAGAATAAATTGAAGACGAGTAGGAAATAAGAGGGAATACAGGAAATGGGTAACCCCGGGGTCATATAACGTGGGGGAGGCCCGGGTGACGCCCGGGTGACATGGTCTTGCAAAACAGATTTAAAATCACTATCCCGGTCTCACAAGGACGAGACAACTCATGCAAAAACGCATTACCTCTCGGGCCAGTGCGTCAGTATGAGATGCTAGTCCCGCCCGGGGGCGGGGGGTGGGGGGCAATCCCATATAAAAAGGACAGGGGTGCTTGTAGTACATCTTAGGGGTTTCAATAGCGGTTTTGGTACCTCCCAGGGTGTTAAGAGGGGCTTTTGCGGTACCTTGTAGGGTATTGAGCAGAAAAAACATGAGATAATGTGTTGTTTTAGAATTGGTACTTCTTAGGGGTGAAAATAAATTCAAAACAGCCCACAAAACAGGATCTGGGTATCTCTTAGGGGTTCTTTTCAAATTTATGACGAACACCCCTCTCCTTTTTATATGGAACTCCCCCCGGATTGCTAGTCCACTGTAAGCTAGGTAACTTAGGTTAGTCTCCAGCATATCAGTTTTCCCTAACGGGTTGTCAGTTCGGAGTTTTTTTTTAATTCTTCTTACCTCGACACAGTTGGGTCCGTAGATTCCAATGAACGTATTTTGAGAAGGTTGACAACCAAGGTGCACTAAGCCCGAACCAAGATTAGTGGAGCGCTCGTTTACCTACAACAAATAAACAAGTGAGAGAGTATTCTAGAAAGTGAATACCTTCGTTTTATTGGACAAGCTAAAGCTGAAGTTGTCATACAAATGTTACCTCTCCATATGTGATCCATTGATATTTGTTGTCAGGGCCCCCTCGTGTCCCCAAACACGGTCGATCTCCTATCAAGGACAAATATGTATCCTCTGTCAGTTTTTTCGCTTCAAATTACGTTGTTACCAAGTTTGGGGGAACTCGAAAATGCTGTGGGAACACTCGCCTGTTGGTTCCTGTTCCCTCAGCATTTATCGTTCTCCCAAACTTCCACTCGTGTTTCTATTTAACAATTAGACCGGTAGCCCTTGCGGGCTACGGGTCAATAGCCCATGAGGCGAAACCGAATGGGCTATAGACCCGTGGCCCTCGAGGGCGAAGGGTCTAATTGTTTTAGTATCAAGCGAAGCTTCGGGGACAAATATGCCAGTTTTAACAACATCAAATTTCCAAGAGGCAACTATCAGACCGATAGTTCCGAGACGTTAACACTCTGTTGTCTTTATTGTTTACCACTAAATTTTCTTCCGCGCGCCAGTTCAAAAATCATCTCGAATTATTTTCAACTTTTTAAATGAAAGCCGTAAAAGCCAAATGTAAAATTTGAAAAAGGAAACAACAAAAACACTCTTAATACAAATTCGGTTGTTTATTTTCTATAAGCCCGCTTGTTTACAGAAATATTTTCACGGACGAGTACTATCCATCCGGGTATTTTCCTCGGACGGGCACTATGGGCTGATAGATTCTCTCCGCGGATGAACACTATCGCGTCACGTAATCAGTTTAAACCAATAAGAATCGGAGAAAATTTAGTGGTGAACTATAACGCGTGATACTTGACGAGAGTGCACCTAACACGCATAGAAATCGAGAGCGAATAATCTAATTGTTTTAGTATAAATCTAATAAGTCGTTCAAAACTTTATCTAAATCCTCTTGACAGATACTTTGAAAACGCAAAATAAGCGGCCGCCGTCAACAAGCGCACTCCGCTAGGCTACTCCCTATTTACAACAGGATAGATGGTGAGTAGCGTAGCCAATCAGCGAACGGCATTCGTGATAGAACGCTGTAGATATATACCAACTCTCGATAAAAACACGGAACATGTTTACCATTCTACTACATGTTTTCAATTTCTTAAATTTCTTAACGTGAACAAAAATGGAACGACATAGGAGGCAAATTAAAGTTCCCACCTAAGCTTTTCGCAGTCCGAAGGAAACCTTCATAAGGAGTTCGGACGTCATCGATAATGCCGGTCACCAGCTCTTTTGACAAAACACTTCGTCGGGCTCCATCGTCAGCACCTCCCTAGAAATGAATCATAAACAAGAACAACAACAACTAGCTTTATTTGCATCACCATAAAAACCTACAGTGTTGCAATAAAAAACCAGTAATGATTATCGTGAACATATAGCAAGATCATGGTATAGCAATCAAGTTACATCGGTTTGACTTGAACATAGTTAATAGAAGGGGATGGTAATGGAAACCGGCAAACATCAAAGGAGCAAACAAAGATAGCAAGGTTTATGTTGGTGATGCAACAGCTCTCGTGAGGTCTCAAATGAATGTCTTGCTACCCTTTGAGAGAACAATAGAACAAACAACAGAAACAATGCCCCTAGCCCTAAAACAATAACAGATGCTAACAATGAAGAGAATTACAAGCTTATGAGAGCTGCTACACTTCGGTTTATGTTGGAAGGTCCACGACCGTGCACAACCTTTTGTTTTGCACTCATACACCTTCGCATGAGTTACGCAACCAAAACGTTTCTATTGGTTAGTTCCTCAGTCAGTAGTAAAAAACTATTGTGTTTTGTGCACACATCAAAGAACTTTGTCTAGTTTCGTAACCATTCCCCTCTATTAACTATGATCTTAAAGAAGAATTTTGCGTACTGTCAAAGCAAGATGAAGTGTGAATTTTGGTGATTAGTATCCTAAGTCATGAACCTAGGTCAGTGACGCTTCCCCACGTAGAAAGGGAGCTCCAGCAGAGAGGTTTGTTAGTGGGATTATCTCTACTCTGCCCCCGATTTCTGCACTTTCAGATATGTTTCAAATGTTACATGAAATAACTGGTTACAAAACGTTTTAAACAAAGGCAAGCTAGAACCCCTCGCCGTTACGAATAACTGGGGAAAGAGGAATTTAGAAGGAAAAAGGCAAAGATTGAGCGGAGAGAGAGCGTTACAAAAATTAATTGTAAGCGACTTAAACTGAAAACTTACTTTGCTAATGCTTGAAAGCCATTCATTTTTTAAAAGAAAATCTTTAGTTTTTTCTTTTTTTAAAAAATCAAAATTGCGCGTGCTCATTACAGTTATGAAAATAATTCTTATGATAATGAAATAAGAAAAATCTTAATTGCGTTTTCATAACACCAACCACAAGTTCAGATTTCATAGCGTTTACAATAACAGTATTAAAAGATAAACGAATCCAAATGAATAACATTTTAAAAGTTTACTTGGCTTATGCAGAAAAGGTAAGTTAAAATGGGTTTTATACCCTTGCAGCAATTCCGCCTTAAGCCGAACTATGATAACATCATTTCAAAATCAGTGGGAGCTTTGTCGGAGTAAACAAAACAACTTGTAAGACTACAAGAAGTTCTGCAAAACGACAGGATCGCTCAAACACCTTAGAGAAATACCGACCTATCCAAAAGGTTCTGTTTTTCTTAGTCCGTATCAAACTTTTCAAACTTATTGCAAGTCAAAGACGTGTTATTTGTCCAAAATATTTAGCTCTTAATTAACACAAACCACAAGCATTCATGACGTTTCTTTAACATAACATTATTGGAGTATTTGGCGTGTTTCTGATGAGAGAAGTTTGCCTGCTGCGTTTTTTAAACAATTTGTTTGCAACAATTTCGATCTAAACTGAATTTGTAACTCATAACTGAGCTACACGCCAAACTTGTATTACACGACATACAGGGCTTTAAGAAGTATAAACAGCGCCATGTTTGAGTGGCCCGGAGTGTTATGTAGAACGCTAGGTGCAAATTCGGATCATCAACGTTGCCACCTTTGCATTAGTTTGCGTTGCTCTGCAGAATGAGGCGAAGGAAATTGCAGACCTATACGTGAAATTGCTCAACAACCGCTCGCTAATCTTATGTTCAACAACTTTTGAACCACGGACTGAAACACTACAAGGCGTTCAGATATCACAATAGGAAAACTGACTTACAAATGACCAGAACTAAAGTTTGTATCATGTGGCTTAGCCTAATGACACAAACGACTGGATTTTGCACTGCTAGTAAACGTACCTCGATTTTTATCGACTGATTTTCCGTGTCGTAAGACATATCAGTTGTTCTTCACTTTACGGATAACACAAGATTATAATACAGTCTTAGCACCTGGCTTTGAAACCAAGATGTTTGTTGATTGCTCGGCGAAGCATAACAGTATATTGGCTTTATGAAACACAATGTGAAGCATTAGAACGCAAAAAATATATATATATATGCATGTAAATTCGAGTATTTCGGTTCTCCCAAGAGATTTTTTTACTGAAAATCGTTTCCTGTACAAGCAAGAAGAATAAAATAACTGACCTCTGCGACCAAAGGGTCATTTTCACAAGGAGAAACAATCGAAAAAATTACCTCTTCTTAGGCCCAGTTCATACGTCGCATTTCTGCCGTGTCGAATTCAATTCAATTAAGTGCGGCAGAAATGCGACTGTGGATTCATACGTCGCACTTGTGTCGCACTTAATTCAGAATTTATACTGTCGGGTATGTCGGTCAGCGGAAAATGTTTTAAACGTAGAGTATTCAATATGGCGGACGAAAATACTGAGCGCAGAAGGACTTTAATTTTGCTAAAAATTGTCCGCTAAAGGAACGAGAAGGAGAAGGCTGACAACGGAGCAGTATGTGTTGCAATATGTTCAGGTTGCACTGGGTCGAGAATGGCCAAGTTTCTTCTTTTTCTTTGGCGGGAACACATTTACGCATGCTCAATACATTAACATAATGTATGCATTAGATTCGACACGGCAGAAATTCGACGTCTGAATCGGTGTCGCATTTCTGTCGGATAATGCGACAAGACCAGTCGAACGTGCGGCAGAAATGCGGCAGCCGATTCAGACGTCGAATTTCTGTCGAATTTAATTCGTTGAATTGAATTCGACACGGCAGAAATGCGACGTATGAACCGGGCCTTAGTTAAATATAACTAGTAAACAAATAAAAGCTCCATTTTACATTATATTTAATTAGGTAGCTTAAAACTATCACGCGAACTCGATCATTGGGCCGCGCAAAAGAATTCATTTCCATAGTCCCGGCCAATGACTGACTTTCGGAAGAACTTGAAAAACGGGCTACCACCGAAATCTGATGAAAACGTCGCCCAGAAGTTAAGCATATCAAATGAACGTCGAGAAATGAGAAAAGGAAAAAGTTTTAAAGTTTTTGTCATTAGAATGATTTCACAAACCCCGATTCTTATATGCTAATTGAAATCCTTAAATGCTAATGTGCGAGAACAATACAGCCAGCACGTTCTAAAGTACACCTTTCTAATTTCCAGATGGTTTCTCGCAAACACAAACAACAATGCTTCCAATGTTTTAATATCTGTTTATCGAGCAGAATCGCCCTCGATCTCATTTCAATCTAGGTCTCGCTTGAAACTTGAACCGATTTAGAAAGCTTAGCTATGCGCACCGAGCAAAACAGGTTCAAACAGAAACTATATTTTAGTGGTCAAAATGCGTTGAACAAACCTTATATTAAACAGTTCAATTAAATAGCTGAGAACTGCCCGACTAGAATAAATATTGAGCAAAAACATGGCTTTTTTCTTCCTCATTTCCTGGCCTTATCTAAATAGGTGTTCACTTTTGTGAGCAAGTCGTTCACATTGTTCATGGTGTCCATGGCTTTCTGACACATTTTTTGATGGGAAATTAAAGTTGTGCTTCTCTTGCGCGATCAGTCTTTCGCTTCTTCTCCTCGTACCTACCATTCTCTTCTACCGAACTATTCAATGATGAAGCGACCAATTCATTGTCAAGTTTTCTTTTAACAGCTTCCGCTCTTCGCTGACATGGAGTTATCAGCGTGGAATACTTTTACTGAAGCTTTCACCTTTATCCTGGTTGTTTTCAGAACGCACCGACTCTTCTTCGATTTCTGCGTCCCATGGGCGCCATAAATTTGACATTTTGAGAAAAGCCCTGCTTGGGACTTCCTAAAAGGATGACTGCCAGCGCAAAATGATGCTTTTTTTAAAAAAAATTTTGCACACGTGCAAAATATGCAAATTCGTGGAATCATTGTTGTAAATAAAAATGGAGGTACAGGAGATCCAAGCGGTAGTGTTTAATATTTTGGCATTTTTGTTGTTTTTAATATCAGCACTATCACTGTATGAATACTCAACTAGTGATGGACAATGAAGGACATATCCGCTTTGTTGTTCAGGCCGTGGATTCCTAGGGCCGGGAGCACGTAGGATGCGGTTTCCTTTCGACTGATGGAACCTATTGGTCCAGGGCGTACCTTGGATCTACCACCCAATGCAAAGCTTCTGGCTGATAAGGCGTATCCAGATGGTGGGTCACTACTGACACCCGTAAGAACTAACGGGATGCCTTTATTAAATCACAGGGACAGAAGGCGAGCGCAAAGGTTCAACAAGCTTCTGTCTAAGAGGAGGGTAAAATTAGAACACGTTTATAATGAAATGAAAGCTTACAAAGCGAGAGGCCAGATTTGGCGGCACCCACGCTGGCTCACGTCTGTGTGCATGAAGTTAGTTGCCCTTTTATCTGAAAGAAGGGTGGGACTCTTCCAAACAGTCTAGAAGATACGGCGAAACGTAACTTCAACAGTTCTCCACAAATGTCCACAAATGCGCACACGTTCTATTTACGTACTGAACTGTCCATAGACGCTCAGTAATTTTGAATGCCAAAACGAAATTAGTTCTTGTTTAGGCACGTTTTAGCGTGTGCACGTAATCATCCCAGTTATTTCTTCTTGTCATCGAACAACAGACATATTGCATTTGTTGAAGCTAAGCTTTATGAACGTTTCCAAGCGGCATCTGGAATGAGAACACAAATTGCTTGTAAATCTGTTCAATGAAAAAGAGTTTAAAAACATCGTGTTTATTTGTCTGTTGTAGGCGCGCGTGCGGAAGTTTTAACTTTTTGTACACACTCATTAGCATTGGAGGATTCTAATTAGCATATAAGAATCGGGGTTTGTGAAATCACTCTATTATCTATGTATATTATAATTATTTTTAAGAAAATGTCAAACGTTTCAATCGTGCCTCATTTTGTGGGAAGAACACGAGGAAATGCGTAAGGTATTCAAGTTCACTATTCAAGTTCGTAAGCACCTGAAATAACAGGA
The DNA here is from genome assembly GCF_964199315.1 of Orbicella franksi. Lineage (NCBI taxonomy): Eukaryota > Metazoa > Cnidaria > Anthozoa > Scleractinia > Merulinidae > Orbicella > Orbicella franksi. The sequence continues at coordinate 9,165,699 of NC_138152.1, read as the reverse complement.
AAAATAAAACAAGGTTTAATCGGTTGTTTAGTTCGTTTTGGTACTGAAGAGCTGAAGAAGCAGCTATTTTTACGAGAAATTCAGATTTAAAATTATTCCTCGGGCGAGGAAAGCTATTACGTCCAAACATACTAAGTATAGTTCGAAAAACGCCCAAAAACTCACTACGGCGCGACAGAGGGAATCTGTCCACTAAATACAGTTATGTTGCTTATTATATCACTGAGAAAATTACTTCGTTGTGATTGGCTGAGAGCAGGCTAATTTATCGTTAATTTGCAAATTAACGCGCGCGCTTTCCGGCGTCGTTTTCCCAGTCGTGTAATAATTGAGAAATCGTATAAAAGCTCGAGTAATAAAGCAATTAACTACTGATATTGGAAAATTCACTCAAATTGCACTCGCCTAGGCTCGTGCAAAAAAAAAAACCCTATAGAAATTTGTGATCAAAAGAGATTTGCTAAAGCAAAAGCATGCAAAGATTACTGAAAGATTTTATACTCGACGTTTCAGAGCCATCATGACGCCAATAGAAATTAAGAGAAATTAGCATAAGAAAGCGAATATTTAAGTCGAGCTAAATGGTCCTAGATCTGAAAATTAACATACTGGCTGAACAAACACTTAAGAGAAAGACTGAGTCAGTTTGCACGTTCACCTCTACTGAAGGCCTTCGAGAAAACAACGTTGGACAACAAATCACGCAAACAGTTTTGCAGGATTTGCATGCTATAGAAAACAGGAAATTGAGGTCTTATACGTAAAACGTCACGGAAGGGAGAGGCATTACTTAGGCGAGCTACGGATCACAGTTTTTGGTGCCAATACTGTGCTCTGCGTGTCTTCAGGTCGGGCTTCCGTCCGTCTACAAGCCCGTGGGGGTACTCCGTAATATAAGCTATATAGGTATGATCGCGTTAATATGTCCAAGGGGTATGATGTTTGAGCGATTTATAACTTTAGGTGCACGTGGGGCATTTAATTAGTCTCTGGATCGAGGCCACTCTGATTGGGAACACTTTTTTGATTGCCCTCATCATATCTCACTCCACCCATGAAAAAGGAAAATGGCTACCGGAGAAGTGTCAGCCTTAAAAAAAAATGCGAAACCCATCCAAGGGATGGTTGGGGGATCAATAATCGCTTTATATGGTGAAAATCTGGCTGATTTAAAGTTAAGCTTCACCACAGTAATCTAACAGTAATCTTAAAACCCTTGAGATTTGCTAAACATCTTGATGCACTATCAAGACAGTACTTAACGATGGACGGTAAAGGAGAAAACTATTCCTCCCAAAATTCAGTTTTTGTTCGTTTGATTGCGAGAAGAGGGTTTGCGCTGGGATTCGGTAAAAGTGAAAAAAGGAACTAATCTCTTGTAATAATAACAATAACAATGACAATAACAACGACAATAATAATAACAATAACAATAACAATAACACTAACAATAACAGTAATAGTAACAGTAACAGTAACAGTAACAGTAACAGTAACAGTAACAGTAACAGTAACAGTAACGGTAACAATAACATCGACAACGACAACGACAACGACAACAATAACAATAACAATAACAATAACAGTAACAGTAGCAATAACAACAACAACAACGATAACAATAACAATAACAGTAACAGTAACAATGACAATAACAATAACTACAACAATAACAATAACAGTAACAGTAACAGTAACAATAATAATAATAATAATAACAATAATAATAATAATAATTTTATTAACGTGTCGAATTGTTTTAGCTGAGGGATAACCCTCTACTAATAGAGGATACCTACATAAAAAGAAATTACAAAACCTAAGAATGATTTAAGATTAGTCTAGAAATTCAGCAAAGTTTGTCACCTTACATATTTTGGGTCTTGTCCTTTTATAAATCAGTGAGATAAGTTGATTCGAAGCAGCACATGGTTGTTGTTGATGATAGTCACCATGGGCTGTAAACTGCAGGTATAAAACTCAGGCTCCACTTCACTTGCACAATGTACGTAACTTTCAGCAACGCTGTTATCGCACTTCTTACCTTTCCGACCCCCTTTGAGTATTTTTTGTAGAATATAAACGACTGTAGAGGAGTTTTTGAGCAAAATATTTCAGATGCAAATTTCTAAAGTCACATGTTTCATTCAACTCAAAATACGTACACCGCGTCAGGAATTTTCCCGCCTTTTATTGGATCATGAAATGTCCATGGCATCGAGTCGATTTTTAATTAATTTACTTGCAATTTTTTCAAAATTGGGGCAATATTGGTCAAGTTTTTTTCTCTTCTTTTTTCTCTTTTCAAACTCATGGTTGGTGCCGCAGGTGAGGTATGTGAAGTAAACTTGGAAAAAAAGAACAAGAAAATTAAGAACTACTGGAACTACATGTGTTCTGGGGCCCGTTTCCCGAAGGTCCCGAAAAGTATTCGCACCCGGAAAGCGGTAGCAAAATCTCAAACCTTATGATTACAGAGCTGTTTTATTCACATATTCTTAATATGAACAGAGGTTCTCTTCACACAAGAAGTTTCAGGCGTATATACTTCTCCGTTTTTAGATACAGATGAACTAAAAATGGCTTTACAGGCCCGAAAAGTTTCCGGGGCTTTTCGAGAAAAGGGCCCCAGGCCCGGATCCCCGCACCGAATGTTTCCCGCCAAAAGTCATTCACAGTATCCCCAGGGCTTTTATCGCGTTAAATCCGCTCAGAGCAGAAGACTGGAACGAAATTCAACAAAATGGCGGCCGTCTCTATGTTTATAGTGGAAGACGATTTTAAAAAACTCGCAAAATAACTCACCCTGTCGCACTCTGTCGTCAGTGTTTAACAGACGGTTTTAACGCTAGTCGAGGGATAAAGAGAAAAACCTGAGTGGATAAGATCAATAAAGTCCTCGGGAGTGGATTTTCAGTGGTTGGTTTACAAGGGGTTTCAAGACAAAAACAGAATTTTGGTGTGTGTATTTGCTTGTACTGTATTGCTATGGTGATTCAATATAGGTTTAAATGCTCCATGTCTGCGAATTGATGACTGGAGATCAAGGCATCCGAAATATAAAGCCCAAACATTAGTTTCTGAAGCTTCACTTGCCAGGAGAAAACACTTCTCTGTTACATGTAGCTGTTTGAATCGTCGACTTCAGCGACAACATGGCCGATTCTGTCATTTCGCTGACGGCTTCTCTTGTAAGGGAATACCTCAGCAGAAAGGTAGGTTTGAAGCTTTATTGTCGAATAAAGAATAAAACGATCTGCGTTTACCGTGTAAGCCATTTTCTTACTCAGCCATATCTTGATCATCTTTGATATTCTATTCAATTGAGAAGCCAGGTGAAATGAGTAAATACAAGCTTACCCTTAATTAACTAAAGGCCAAGGTTGTTTGCTTCTACGGCAAAATGTACTGCTTAACTACGTAACATGTATTAAATATGCAAGGACATAAAATCATTATTGGTGATGTCGTATATCTAGGATAATCTTGGTGCCTATTTTTTGGATGGAATTTGGCTAAGCTAGTTGCCTTTAATTAAAAAATTTATGAGGATGCAAATGGTTCGTTTTCCAAATCGCTTAGTAGCCTGCTAGCAGAGCTGCCTCGATCTTTCCTAGATCGTCTTTTGCAACTTATCTTGGAAAGATCGAAGCAGCTCTGCTTGCAGAGTAAAATTGCCTTTGCTGTATAATGTGACAAAAATGATCTTAGATTTGTAGGTTATAATCTGGCTTTTTTGGTAAGACCATTATGACAGTGTGACACCATTTAAGGCTATTAACCTGCAATATGCTAGTTTATTGTAAACAAGGAAGCTCTATCTTGAAATCAGAATATAGAGGCTTGGGATGAGCAGCAAAAAGCAGCCCAGGGAGAAGCAGTGAGGCCGAAGGGTGAAGGTGCTTCTTCCTGACCTCTTTCTAGATCTCTTTTCACATTCCTCTATGTTTTACAACTTCACAATGGCTATCAGGTATATATACAAACAAAATTAACCAGTGCTTGGCCACAAAAGACACCACAGTGACTGCACTGCAGCTATGTAACAGACTATTTGTCAAGGGCTTTGTCAACAGGAGCCAAAGTATTATGTCTTTTTTTGTTATCATCAGTTCTTGCTTGCACTTACATGTAGAATTTCAGTTTCCAAAATGTTTCTTGGAATTGCCATTATCTTATGCTTCTAGCTTTGCCTTTTGGTCAAACTGCTAAAACCCAAACCTTAGTAAATGGACAACCAGTCCAGCTGTAAAATGTAGATTTAATTAAGAAATAAAATGATGATGAAAACTGATACTATTGTTGTTGCTTATTACAAATTACACCAAGTGAGCTGCTGATCTTAGTAATGACAAAGATCCCTCAGCATAATTTCTCAAGTTATCTACATGTCCCTATCAAGATATACCTGTATCAGGGCTGTCATTAAGTTTTTAGTCACCTGCAGTGTTATTTCCCACCCCTATAGATCGTTTTCACTGTCACGCAACAAAAAAATAAATTGAAAACCATCCAGTGGAAAAAGCTATGAAATTATGATGTTATAGAAGATAACTAAATAAGACACTTCTCCAAATTTTAGTCATGTGCGTTTCCCCAAACTTCAGATATTCATCGAAATGTTTCGCAGATATTTACAGAGCCCAGTATGAAAACGCCATGTTGGTGTACCTCCGTGGTACACCAATATGGCGGCCGGAAAATAGTGTAAACATCTGGAACTTACTTTGGCTGTCTAGGTGACTGATTATCAGTACTGATCAAACAAGTATTTACATAAGCACTTTTCATAATGCTCTAACTTCTAAAAAGGCTCAAAGTCATGAGATAAGTATATATTTTTCGACAAACTCGATTGTAAGCCTTGTGTTACACACCTCCATAATGCTGAAATTCAAAATGCTCTGGATTCCAAATGAAGCGCGCTATTGAGCTGTAAAATTGTAAACAGATATAAATACACCGCCTCTTATGCCTGACGAGGATAAAAACTTTGGTGGCTCTTTAGTTTTGGATTTTAAAAAGTGATGACGTCATGTGAAAACGATCTATAGCAAATGTGTTACTTTATGGGTGAATTCTATTGATAACAGGCAATTTCACCTGTAGGATCAAGGGAAAATCAAGCATACTCAGCTGTAACAGGTGCTACGGGTTACGGCCCATATTGACAGCTCTTTGTATGTCTGCAGCCTCTCTAAGCTGACAAGATTTGGTTGGAATAATGGTTACCTAACAGTAGATTCTTGGCTAAAACCTGTCTTTTTGTATTATCAGGGGTTAAAGGGCACACTTCAGACCCTTGATAAAGAGATGCCACGAAGTGAGGATAGGTATGTACATGCAGTTTGTATTTTGTACTTTTTATTTCTGAGCCTCTGGGAGACTGAAATACAACTGTGTTTTGATTTAAAAATTAACATAGTTTTATCATGTTCTGTTTCTTTCCTTCCTCCTCCCTCCCCCCTCAAATGCATTCAGATTATAGCAACTTGAATGTTGATTGTGTCAGGCTTCTAGCCTAGAAGTAAAGACAACAAATACACTCTGACAGATGAAGTTACAGTGGAACCCCATTAATCCACTCACCAATGGGCCACAAAATCTGGCTGTGTTAACAGGGTGGGCTTATTAACAGGTTTCTTAAATAAGAAAATGACTGACTGAGGTTTTGTTTGGGCCAAAATAAAGTGGCTGAAATAACGAGATGGTTATAAAAAAACAACCTGGCTATATTCAAACACTATTCAGCATGCGACGTATTATGTAAGACTGTGCATCAATATTGCCATTGACATTCTAAGACTGACTGTAAAAGATTCTTTTGTAATAAACAATATTTAACTCATTTTTTGTTAGCATAAGCAACCGTGCACAGCTTGCCAAAGAAATGCACATTGAGAAACTTATGAAGAAGAATAAGGTATGGAAATTCCTTTTTTAAATTAATTGACTTCACTCTGATGGTGGCTTCCACAAGGGTTGTCAAATTAAGCTCAGTGACCAACAAAATATCCAATACTACATCAACTCACTTTCTTCTTACAGTTGTTTACTTTTTTAAATGAGTATTTACTTACACGTGTATCAAATTGCAAAGTATTTGTTTCCTATTTATATTCAAGATCATTAACAACATTTTTTTCTTCTTGTGTAGGAGCTACCTGAACCATTTCGCACAATGTTGGAAGTCATGGTTAAGTTCATGAAAGAGCAGGGTGACCTTAGAACTCTGTCATCTTCTGGAACAGACCGAACAAATAAAAAACCTAATTCATCAAGGTATCAGGTCATGTATAATAATAAGTATTTGAAAGTGTGTAAACACACTTTCAAATGAGCCTTTAAAGAAGCTCAGTCACTGTTTGCACATATTGAGAAGTTTAGCCTCAATTTTTCAAATTTGTTGTTTGTAATCCGTGTCAATCTTCTCCATCCTTAGCCATCCTTGTTCCTTAAGTTTATGGTTTATCATTATCTCTTTAGTGTTTTTCTATCTTATTAAACTGTTATTTTCAGGTTTCCTACCATTTAAAGGTAATTTTTTATGTGGCCAGAATAACTCAAAATACCATGACTGAGCTCCTTTAACACAATTAATTGTCATAAAGTTTTGAGGTACATATAGATGGCATAATGGCCAGTTCCCTCTTTGAGATTTCCCCGCAGAGAATAACGGTGGTTGTATTCATCATTTTCGACTGGATATTTGTTTTGATGAATACAATGATTCCCTGGAGGTGTTTCTCATAGCGAGAATTGCCATTGTTGGAGCAGACCTGTAGCTGATTTCACCATCTTTTTAAAGAATGAGACCAGTAGTAAGTAGTCAGAGTAACTTACAAATACTGTGAGGTAGATGGTGATTTTTGCCAGCTACCTTTGACAACCCTGCTTTTAACCTTAAATTAATTCCCCAAAAAGTTATCTAGTACAGGGCTTGAAAAAAGTGCAGTCCAGTCGTCTCAGGGACAAGTAGGTTTTCCTGCTGGGCAATGTAACTTTTCATTCTCATTTGCCTGTTGGGCATTTAAGTCTCCAAAATTTGAGAACTGCTTGTCCAAAGGGCAAGCTGGAATACATTTAAGTATTTTTTTTAGCCCTGTAGTATGTTATTAAAGTCTTGAATTCCCATTTTGCATTACAAACAGAATCCACTATACATATGATGGTCGTATACACTGTATGCTGCATTTACATTTATGTGTAGCTTTAATCCATTTGAACAGTTATGGCCCACTAGGTTTTCATCAATAGTCTTGAAACCATATAGCCACCTGTAAGGCAATATAGCTATAAATAGTGACATGTCGGATTTGTTTGAATGGGTAACACACAAGGGTTTCATCAACAGATGTTAAAGATAGAACCACCTGGTTCCATAGGAAAGTACCCCTTAAGACTGTAGCTATGTGTTCATTGATGGTTATAGTCTAACATTTCAATCACTGAAGCTCAAAACGTATCCTGTTGATTGATGTAAAGGGATGGGCCAGCTGGGACAAAAAGCCAGGCGCATGGCACAAAACAATGCTAGTTGGAGCGCAAGAGTTGAAAAGCCTAATGCACTTCCTGGCATGAAGAGAACTAACTGATTGATGTAAAAGAGCTACATGTAACAGTAGATTGCTAAAATCAGTTTTACCTCTTAAAATTTTAGAGAAACCAAAAAGGATACAAGAAGCAGAACTGCTGCACAGCCAACAAACAATGATCTCATTAATGAGCTTGACAAACAGGAAGAAAAGGATGATAGAAAGGATTATGATGATCTTTTGAAGCGGCTTGAAAAACCTGCACGGAATGTTCCAACGACTAAACCAAGTTCACTTAGTAATGACTTAAGAACAAAAGTCAGTGCAAGTGAAGGAAGTAAACGTGTACCAATTGCAAAAGACTCTGGTGATTTTGTAGAATCATCAACTACAGCAGCACCTGCATCATCAAGTGATTCAATGGCAAAACTTAAGAGTAAAAGAAGACTTAATAATACTATTGGTGGGCCAGTTATTAGCTCTGGGCTTGCTGGTAAAAGAGACCCTAGGTCCCGGCATAGTACTGGAAGGTTAAGCAGCAGCTTAGGAGCTAAAAGCATTGGAAGTTTGTTTGGGAATGAAGATCAGAGCAAGGAATTGGGTGTTGCACAAACTCAAAAGTTGGATACACAAGATGATGATGTAAGTATATAAAGCTGTATATATATTTAGAAAATAGCCATATAGAAAATAGAAAATAACTGTATATATATTAATTTTTAGAAAATAGTCCAAAGAAAATATGCATGCCAATTGGTTAAAAATCATGTGTCTACTGTATATAACTTGATGGAAACACAGGCCCATTGGGCAAGTGAGAATAAAAAGTTACTTGCTCAGTGGAAAAATCTACTTGTCCTGGACAACAAAATGACACATTTTTTGAACCGTGACTGTTAACATGGTACTTTTGATTTTTGTTAGGTTGACACACTTCATAATGTATATGACGTTCCTCTTGATCAAATTGGGAAAGATCGGCTCCAACTGTAAGTAAATGGCCCCTTTTCCATTCTTACTCTGTTCCTTCCTTCTTTCTTCCCTTTTTCTCTCCCTTCCTCCCTGTTTCTTTCTGCCCCTCCCTTTCTCTACCCGATTCCTCTGTCTGTTTTTCTGTCCGTCTGTATGCTGTCATTCCTTCCTTCCTTCCTTCCGTCCATCCTGCTTTTTTCGTTTGTTTTTTCCTTGCTTCCTTCATTCTCAGTTCTCTTACTTTCCTTCCATGTTTACTTCTTTCTAGAAAGTTCTTTTCGTTTGTATGGATATGTGGACGTTCACTGTAAAGTTCTAATTTTACAATTAGGTATTCTGAACCATTTTACTGTTAAAACTATTATGATATCATTATTTTCAGAGCAGAGGTTTCTCCCAAACAGTCTAGGAAAAGCGCATCTCACAAAAGTTCAACAAGGTTCAATGAACATTTTTCATGAAGTTTTTTATAGTTACAATATTTCACACCAACCTTTTTTGAAATTATTATTAAGTTTTAAAAGCTTCAGCTACACTCTGTATGTTTTTTGGAGGTCCTTGAGACATTTCTTATCTGCTGTTGTTACATTATTTTGCTAAGATTTTGGAAGACTTTCTGCTATTTTAGTACTTTCTGAGTCTTTCTTGATGAAGATTCTTCATGGATAATCTTTTCTGTTTAAGAGTAGGCAAATAAATTTAATGCTGAAATTAATTGTACTGATAGTAATTAATATTAGTTGATTATTGAACTTTAATAATTTATAGTGATGTCACTGAGAGTAGTTTGTAAATTCCCTGTTTTATTTTTTATAATAATAATTTTTTTTTTTTTTTACAGAAACCAACCTGTCTCCAATTCCAGGTCTCAAAAGGTAATTATTAATGTGTAAAAATGTACAATGCAGTGTAATACAACACTGGATAAACACTACATCAGATTGACAAAGCACAATCCTTTGAGAATAGCTGTTATTGCAGTTGTCAGTGGCTTGACACACAATGGAGGCGAAAAGGTCAATTCTGCATTGTATTGACCCTTTCGCCTCGTTTATTTGCCTTTTAAAACAAAAGAATATTTGACCGCAGACTCAACTGCAATAACAGCTATTGAGTTGAATTTTCCTTGCTATCATTTGGGAGGTAGTGGAACCCATTTTTGGGTTCAGAGCAGTTAGGTATCAAGATCCAAGAGGTACAAATGTTAACAAAACAAACCACGCTATCCAGTGGATAGTGATTTATCTGGTGGATTGTGTTATCCACCTATTGAACAACCCAGGTCAGATCTTTAGGTGTAATGCTTCTCAGTGACATGCTGGAGGGTTAGGGGTGAAATATTTTCAGCAGTTATGTTGCCTGCGCCCCACTGGAAAAAGGAAAAATAATTAATTTTATTTCAAATGATGTCAGTTAGTACATGTTTCCATGGTCTCATTTTTATAGTTCTTTTTATTATATATTTCCAGTCTAGAAGTAGTGATCTAGTGTTTGAAGACGTTGACGAGGACTTTGATCAAGAACTTGGACAGCTGTCATTAGGTACACTGAGTAGATTTTGTGAATGTTGTACTGAACCCTTGGCTTTACAGTTTCAAAGGGTTTTTTTTTTTATTAGGAAAGACAGATATCTTCTGGGAGGAGTTTCCTGGTATATCATATTCAACTTTGAGCTAACTATTATAGTTACTGTATTAAACATGATAAGACATTAGTGTTGATTCATAATGTTACTTGTAAGTAGGTTTACTCAACTGAATATATTTCAGACAGTAAATTTAATGTGTGTAAGGAACATTGTCTAACAATGATGCAACTTATTTTAAGGTCCAAAGAAAATTGCCTCAGCTGATGTTCAGAGTAAACCCATATCTCTTGAAGTTGCAATGGTAAGATATCGTGATAATGTGTATGTATATGGAGGGTAGGGGTAGGAGTTCGGGAGCCTGGAAGTTGAAGGGGTGGGAACTCTATAGAAGGTGGGAGAAGAGAGGTTAGTTAGTGGAATTCCAAGATTATTGTTGCTGAGAAAAAGAGATACAATTTTTAATGCAATTGTAAGAGAAACATGGGGGAAGTCCTTAAGGGGAAGTTTAGAACCCTTCTTCCCCAAGACAGCCACTTTCAGAAATATCACAGCTGCATATTAAACTAGAACTTTCTGTCTTTTATTAACTACCAGGGCTTAAAAAACCTCATCTTTGGAACTGCTACAACAAGCTTTACACCTGAATGGAGGAATCAAAGTTTTTCATTCTGTGATCTGTATCGATTGGAATATGGAATTGTACAACTTAAGGTGAATTAGTGCTTTGGAAGTTAATGAGTAATTTAATGTACATTGTATTTGCTAATTCTACACGAAGAAATGGTAACCAAATGGTGGGTGCAATGGTCATCTGGCCTAACCATTACACTCTCTGGTGGAAAGGCTTTGGTTAATGGCAAGGGCACTGTGAGTAAAAGCACAAGGGAACACTGCTAATCTCTGTTAATGGATCAGACAAACTTCAGCTAATCTAAGTTTGGTTTGATGGTATTACTATTGTGGAAGGGCGGTCGCCGACTGGCTAGTGTGCTGGACTTTAGACTGATAGGTCAGGGCTTGAGCCCTGGTCAGGGTTATTGTGTTGTGTTCTTGGGCAAGACATTTTTCTGTCACAGTTGTATGGACCACTGGCCTGATGCAGACTTAACCATTTTACTACAGTATTGTATGTGGCAGTTACGTGTTATAATTTGTATTGAAATGCAAAGTATGCACAATCTTGACACATACAGTCTCTTTTTTACAGGGTGGACCTTGTGGTGTGCTCGCAGCTGTTCAAGGATTTATCATCAAACACTTGCTGTTTGGAGGCAAAAAAGGCGATACAAAAAAGTAAGCACTTGTTCTCTCTTAAGTCCTTACACAATTTAAGTCTTTCCTAAGTGCAAGCCTTTGTTTGCAGAATAATTCAGCACTGATGTTGTTTTGGTTTTCTTTAGGAAGCTCCAGCCATCTTCACGAGAAAGAACAAAAGCTCTGATCTCTGCTATCAGTGAAATATTGTGGAGGGCTGGGGATAGTAAAGAAGCTACAGTGGCTTTGTAAGTTTATGTACTGTCTATTTCTCTGCACACTGTCGTACGAACAGGTCTGTAATGCTTAATAATTTATCACTCTGCACGCAATGCAGACCTAGATCCTAGATAATTCTGACGGTGGTGGTAAAAGCCTTGTTTTGGCAGATCTTTGTTGAAACGTTTACAAAGAGAGGTGATTCATACTTACGAATGAAGTAGTTGATCTTTAAATGGTATATTGACCAGACTTCAAATCAAAAGCATTACTTGATTTCTTGGGTTGTGCACGTGTTCTTGGACAAGGCACTGTACTCTCATATTCGTAGGACCTATTTCCACTCAGGTTTATAAGGGCAATCTAACAAAGAAAGTGTTGGTAGATACCAGGGTAAGCTGCAGTGGACTAGCATCCCATCCAGGGGGAGACTGGGGACCAGTCCTAGTCACCTGATGCTACATTAAAGTAGTTAGAATTAGCCCTTGCCTCTTGGGGACTCAAGCCTAATTTTTTTTTCCCTTTCATTTTTTGTAGTCCGTCTCAATCTTAAACCTTCCTTGTTTCCTTTTGTTAGAGCAGTTTTCCATCAAGTGTCGCAAAACCAAAACCAAACCAGTTACTTGCCAATTAGACTACTCAGCCAATCTCAAACCGTTGTAAAACCAAAACCAAAGCAATTGCCTGATTACTTTCGATACTCAATTGAAAACCGCTGTATATTGTGACCATCTAATCAATGTCTATTTGTTTTTTCTTTTTGCAGGCCCACAGGTGGTTCTAACTTTTTTGGTGCTGGAAGATACAAACCCGATCAGTTAACTGAGGCGGTAGGCAATAAAATAATTGTTCAACATCAGCTGATCAACCAAATGATTAGTTGTAAAGTGCATTGAATTATATCTCTACCAATCATTAGTATGATTTTAAGGCTGAGTGGTAAGGGCATGCAGTATTTTCTTTCAAATTGTCGCGCAACGCTGTTCCATCGCAAGTTCGAACGTTTTACTACGCGTGTCACCATGTAACAAGTTGTGGCATTCAAGTTAGAATTTTGATTGAAGTATTTGAATAACAACGATTTGACTACACTAGTAATTTCCAGTGTAGTTTTGCTCTAGTGTAGTCTTATTTTGTTTTTGTTCCAGCTTGTTTTGTACACTTTCAAGTCGTCAGAAAGTCTTCACAGTTTTCTTTCTCAAAATATATCTCAGGTACGTTCATCTTGTAGGGTTGACATTATGTCATTTTAACCCTAGCTTGTAAACAGAAACGGTCTTCCATCTCAGTGTTGCGTTGGCAAACTAGGTGTTGCCGCCGATACAATACCTGAAAATCTGTGTGCGTTAGCATGATAGCTAGTTGCTTCGAGCGTGGTTTATAATCATTTCAAGCAGTTTTCAATTGATGTTCGTAAGACTAAAACATTCACAAAGGGCACACTGACAATCCAGTGAACAAATCAAAACTCAAAGCAAATACATGCAGCCAGCGCGAGGCGCGAGAAAATGTGTGCGAGCGAGTGGTTTCGGGATTAGTTTTACTTTTGATTGGATGACAAAGTGGCGCGAGTTTTTCAGTGAAGATCTAGTCACAAAAGCCAAAGCAAATGCAAATTACTTTCAACATAGATTGCTGGCAGTTTGTTTTACGCTCGAAATCAGGCAGGGATCATGAGGCGAGATATTTCTGGCTAGAAGGGATTGGGACGATCCTGAGAGATAAGACAAGCTGCCAACAGTCTCCTTTCGACGGCACTGAAGTGAAAACCGCGCTATTTGCCGGTAAAAGATGTGTAGACTACGTAATATTCGGTACCTGAGTGATGAGTGTGTCGCCAACAGGATACGATTTCTTAACTGTTTAATTTGAAATTGGATGTACATTATTGAATGTAGCCTGAGAAAGGGTAAATAAAGTCAAACATATCATTCGCACTGAGCTAAAACCAAGAATCTAAAACCAATTCACTACGCCCCGCCCAATAGACAACAACAGACCAAACAGTCCAGTGTTAGAAATTACAGTGTTATAGTGAAGAGTAAAAACAAAAATGATAGGAGTGCTGACTACCCGAAATAACCTAAGAGTTAAAAATTCCAGGAAGCCAGTAAAAGAAACGATATTTTGCATGTTTAGGTCAGGGACACAAAACAAACAAACATAAACACCCTAAAAATAGAAAGAAACAAAGTTAAGCTCACTAACAGTAGACTAAAGTTCTAACATTGCAAAACAGTACTTATTTTTATCCAGGAAGAGCGATGTACGGACCGTTTACCTAGGGATTTTGTAGTCAACTAGATTTAAACTTGTCTCTTTGCCATGCTCTTTTCCTCGTGCATGTATAAAGTGCCTTTTATCGTTTGTTTTATCTTCCAGTTTGAATCTGATAAAAGCAGTGGGTGTATATTGCTCCTGTATTCCGTGATATTGTCAAGGTCAATTCAAACGTAAGTACAACAACCACATCATCAACTGAGTAGGCTTAGTTCTTGCCGTCGACTTGTCATGTTCTTCCTAAGCGTACGACAATTTGTCAGTAACCAGTTTGACTTGACAGTGTGCAAAGAAAGTCCGGGTTCTCCGGTTTTCCTCCCTCCACAAAAACCAACATCTCAAAATTACAATTCAACCAGGATAGGGAACTCGCATGAAAACCAGCTGAGGCTGATATGCTTCCTGTCTATTATATTTCGTTATTTGCTCGAAGGGAAATCCCGAAGGTTTGTTTTCCGTGCACCCTGCTTGACGCTATGAAAATGAATCGAACACACCCGCTCAGTCGAGCTCAGGTTGTCGAAACGTCAATTACCTACAACCTCAGGTGTCCCAAGCTCATATCCATGAAGATCGTGATACTAATGTTGTTGTTGTTGATAGAAGCACTTTACTGCAATCAGTCCATCTGCTTTAAACGATAAAGAAAGAACAGTCAGATAGCACTGACGCAATGTGATGGTGTTTTCTTGCAGGGTGATATCAGACATGGACGAGCCGACTAACACGCTGATGGGAGCCCATGGCTACTGCACGCAGGTAAGCTTTTCATTTCCTTGAAAGTTCCACTGATGGAAGTCCCTTTCACTTTGTACCCCTTGAATGCGTTGTATTGTCGCCTCTCCCCATGTCCTGAATCAATTCAACAACTTGTTTTATAAATATAAGTCGATAACGCTAATCAACGGATTAATTCAATACTATCTAATGGAAAAGTGATAACAAAACCAAATACATGTACCATTTTATTGATTTTCTACAATCGTGGACAAAAGTCCTTGGGACACTTATGTAATGTAACAGATTATCTGTGTTTTAGAACTGAAGTATGAAGAAAACGCTGCTATATCCTTTATAAACGGGTTGCTGTCCCCTCTCCCCACCCAACACAATGTTGACAATCAGTTGAAATTGCACGTACTAGTTTTCAACATTGTATGGGGGGTGGGGGCCGAGGTTAGGCAGGTGAAGTTGTATTTGCGCCTGGCGTGTACGCAAAAGCGCCAAAAGTGCAAATTTGTCCTAAGACTTTTGTCCATGATTGTAGGACGAAGAATTAATGTGAAGCTTGATTAATTCTATTTACGTTAAAAACAACAACAACAACAACAACAGCAAGCTTTATTTTCCCCATTTGGTCTACATATAGCAAGATATTTGTGTATAACTACCTGAAATAACTACAGAGTTAAAGAAGGCAGGCAGCCAGTTTAACAAATATATTAATACAAATTTAGGTCTGTACTATCCTACGCATACACAAGCACATAACACATAACGACAGAGAACACACAGTGAGCACTAAATAAATGCTATACTTGAATGGTAATACTGTGGAGAATCAATTTATACTAGAATACTAGTACTATATCTCAAGAATCAAGTAGTTTTGTCCTAAAGAGACCGGCTTGGAGTGCGATTATGATTTTATCAGATCCTAAAAGCCGTTCTTGGTCAAAGTTAATCGGCCTACTCTTGGAAACATTTTCCAACCTTTCAATCTTACCTGATTTTACATGTTATTTTTTTCTTAGGAAATGGTCAATTTAGTTATTACTGGAAAGGCGGTCTCCAATACGTTTGACAACACAATGGAAATTGATACAGGAGGAGCGAAAAAGGTATTACTTATAATCACACTGTTTTTCTTTTATAGCTATTGTAAATGGAGCTTCGTAAAACCAAAACCAAAGTTATCACTCTGGCCAATCACAAAGGACATAGACAATCCAGTGAACCAATCAAAACTCACAGCAAATATATGTGGCCGACGCGAAAGCGCGGGACAACGTACAAGTAAGTCGTGATGGATTTTGGTCTTGGTGCGATTTTTTTTGAGCCAATCGCATAGCGTATTGAAACAAAACCAAAGAAAACGCGTTTTACTTCCGGCTGGAAATGGAAAACTGCTCTAACATCTTTGCTGTATCCTACAGTTTACAGTCGTATATGACAGAGAGTTTAACCATGACGTTTACGGCAGATTGTCGGCAAACGGCAAAGATTACCTCTGATTTCATCGCGCAGAATGCCGCGACATATCCGGGACTTAAATGTAGAGTGCGCGCAAAATTTAATTATTAATTAGGCTGCCGATGGTTAAACAACAAAGAAAATGACCAGAAAATGGCCGACTACGCATACTTGTTTAGAGTTTACGTGCTTCATACTTGTGTTTCGTAGTGGTTATCATAGAGCTTTTGTAGATGAGACATTGATGGAATAAAGGAGACATTTTTTGAAATCTTACGAAAAGTGGATTTAGTCGTTTTCTTTTCCTGAATTTGGTCCATTTGAGGGAAAATATTATATGAGGAAATATTTGGAGGAAGAATTTTACTCCTTCAAAGTGCCCTTCTTAACGGTTATCATACGGCTTTGAATGTATGTTGTTAAAGCTAGCTTTATGCCAAGTTTTAACGGAAAATAATGTTTCGAAGTGGTCGTTCTGCCAAATTTCGAACACTCGTAACGATCTTTCAGCCTTCGTTCGCCTCGGAGACTAGAAGAACAATAGAGCGAAACTCTTTTGAATTTCCCGGCAGAATATTAATATATGCCAACCTCCGCCTCCACAAACAATAGGACACACGCCGACGCTATAAGGCATTGAAATTGAGAGGTGATAAAATGTATCACTTAACCATCGTATTTAAAGTAACGCTTTGCGCGAGTTGCAATAAACGAATTTTCAGCATGTCATCTGTGCAAGAAATGCAGCGCGTTGATCGGGAGCTCTTTTTAGAGCTCATTGAATCCCCGGTCAACCCCGCTTTCTTGCACATGTCAGGCAAAAATGATCTCAGAGAGATAAAAGAGTTAAAGGAAGCGAAGCAGAGTACTTCATCCTCAGCCGGTCTCAAAGAGATCATTTTTTATTTTCGTTGAAAAAAAGATCTCAGAGTGTTCGGAACGTCGTTTTAACATCACTTTACATTGAATTTCATCAACATAAGAAGTGTTCGGACGGCTCCCATGTGTTTTCAGTTAGAGGATAATTCTTCCACTGAATAAAATACTCTGCCTTGCCCCCTTAATTTCGTTGAGAGACTATGCGCTCAACTTCATAAATACCCATAACAACGGGCTTTTGCTTGGGTCGGTACTTATAACTGAGGCGACGATCATAAGCGTCATCAAATAGTGATGCGTAAAAGCCGAGCTGCTGTCTCGTACGCTTTGACATGTTACTCCAAAGAGGATCTAATAACTGAATACTCGAACCTGGGCCTTTTAAATGTTTTGATCAATTAAAACGGTTCCAATTTTGAATAATTATCTCACACATGCAGTGGACAACAATGCTCACTCAGGCGTAAGACACGCTGCGTGCCTTTGCTTTTTTGTTCGGCTCTGGATTTCAAACAGAAATGTCATTTATTTTCCCCTTCATCTTTCGAATAGATAAAGACCTGTGTTGTCTTTTAAGTCCTCGATCAACGACAGACTACGTAAACCGATCGAGTAAAAGACTACGTCTGATGAACTGCTTTGACCGGTCGAGAAAAAGAGGACAACGATAAAGTAGAAGAAAGTTTTATGCGCACCGTTCTTTCCATTTGGCAACGCTTTGGAAGAAGAATTTTTTGTGGTAGAACTTTTAGCTCCCGCACTCAAACCATTTCGAGTGTGACATGTCAACAAAAAAAGTGAGAATGTCGCTGCACACGACTTTGTTGACAAAAGTCTTTGTGAAGAGCGCAGGCCGCCTTTAAATTAGAGCGCTTTTGTTAGCTTATTACACCTTGGGATTTACTTCACACATCAGACCGTTTGATTGACAGCCGCCGATTCATTGACGAGAGCAGTCGGAATTCCGACAGCTAATATTCGTAATTATTATTCCGCGCATTGAAAAACTGAGCACTGCAAGTATATGTCGCGAAAGACAATAGAATTCTGCGCGATGTTTTATTCTTTTCTTGTAATCCTTAGATAAATCACACAAAAATAGAAAAATGTCTTCAACTATTCACTGCAAATACAGATATGTTCACTCTACTGTACAGACAGCTGAAGACAGACGGCACAAAAGTTTCATTTTTGCCGTTTGCCGTTATGTCATGCTTAATCTCTCTAATAGCTCTTCATGCATTGCGCAAGGGTTTGATGGTCTCATGGTCTATTGGGTTGTTGTGCGCTGAACTCTGGATTGACTGGTCTGGGTTCGAGGCCCAGCCGGCCTCGTTGTTGAGCAAGAGACTTTACACTCACAGTACCTTTGTCAAACTGCTAGCACAACCTGAAATGAATGCTGGGGCTAACCTCTGTTAGGTACTGGTAACTCTCTTTCGCTATATACAGCTTCACAGCATCCCTTCTCTCAGACTAGGCATTGTCTTCGATGCTAAAAACCAAGAATATTATTATTTTCTTTTACATAAACATGTCGAAAGCTTGATCAGTTTTATTATCGCACACTATTTACAGAAAAACAGCTTAACGTAAGATGGTTTGCAATGATATAGGAAAAATAAATACAGATAGAAATTAACTACAAGAAACAATATTTAATTGTGTACAGTGACCAAAGTAGCCAATGAGCTTTCGAGTTGGTCACTGTCATGTAGATATAAGTTGGCGTAGGCCGCATGCTAAGTTAATTTAAACATTAAAGACGATATTATTATCATAAAAGAAGAAAGATATACATAAATCCAAGAGCTAAAATGAAGGAAAAAAACAATGTCCTGAATATTGTACAGTAGTATCTTACATAGCTAATAGTTAAACTATGGTCAGTTTTGAGTGGTCAATAAGAATCTTTTATACCGCTTTTTGAAGAGCATGTATGGAAAACGTTTAAGTTCTGGTGGGACAGATTCCCAGATTCTTATTGTGGAGAATTGAAATGTAGATACACCATAATTAGTGCGTACTGATGGCTTAAAGAAGTTTTGATTTGCTCCATACCTGGTATTATATGAATGAGTCTCTGATGCAGGTGTGAGAATA
Source organism: Orbicella franksi (assembly GCF_964199315.1). Taxonomy (NCBI): domain Eukaryota; kingdom Metazoa; phylum Cnidaria; class Anthozoa; order Scleractinia; family Merulinidae; genus Orbicella; species Orbicella franksi. The sequence goes on along the minus strand of NC_138152.1, from coordinate 9,146,676 downwards.
TTCAACAGTACAGCTGGGGTGTTACTTTTATCATTCTTAAGTTTATGTGTAAAAAGTGATACTTTTAGTCTGTGAAATGTGATAGACATTTTATTTCTAGAAGAATGATATAGACTGCGTTTTGCTTCAGCAGAATCTCAATTTGTGTACATTTTTCCTCAGAATGTCTTTAAAGGACTAGACAAACAAAGTGACGTTGGGCTTCTGTCGTTATTTGAGCACTACAAATCTTGCGAGGTTAGCACTGTTAATCTAATGGGTTGTTACGTCATTTTGTTGTGGCGGCGCGGTGGCCTCATGGTTAGTGCACTCGTCTCCGGATCGAGCCCTGACCGGGGACATTGTGTTGTGTTCTTGGGCAGGAAACTTTACTCTCACAGTGCCTCTCTCAGCCCAGGTGTATAAATGGTTACCGGCGAATTTAATGTTGGGGGTAATCCTGCGATGGACTAGCATCTCATCCAAGGGAGAGTAGAAATGTTCCTAGTCGCTTCATGCCACTGAAACCGCAGCCTGCGAACAGGCTCCCGGTGAGCCCGAACGCTCCGCCCCGATGGCTTCGCTCTCCGAATTCTTCTGTTTCGCGCTTGCCAAAATTTTTTCCCCTCCTCGCCGGGAGCCTGTTCGCAGGCTACTGAAACCGGAGAAAAGCCCCGGCCTGGTGTGCCACTTGGCTCATGGGCAGACTTTACCTTTTAAGTCATTTTGTTACACGGGAAGATTTGATTTTCTTTTATTTTGTGATAAAACAGAAACTCGCAATGGATAGGATAGGTGATACCTAACGGAGAGGGTTGTTCTTGGTTTGATCAGCTTTTCTTTAATTTTTCTTCTTGGTCAGGTTGGCGTTAACTTCAAGACACCCAAGTATCCTATCTGGGTCATCTGTAGTGAAAGCCACTTCAGCGTGTTGTTTTCTGTGGACAGAAATCTCTTGGATGATTGGTGAGTTGCTCAACATATTGTGCTTTTTGGTAACCTTACTATCTTAACAAGGGAATAGTAATCGCCTGCAGTTTTGAGCCACCTTAAGGTGGCTCCATAGGGTAATCATTTCTGGCGTTGCGCGCGCGAGTGTTATGTTTTGAATGCTGTTTTGCATTCGCTTTCACACCTAGTCCTCTCGAACTTATTACATGTAATAAGCAATGATTAAATAGTGTTTTGCTATCACCTCTGTTAAAATTTTGGGATTTAGTCATAAAATTATAAATGCCAAAACAAATGTGTTTTTTACTGTTTTTATGGCTTTATTTGTGATTTTCATGAATTTCCTTCGGTGAAATCTTCCAAAATTGTTACATCACATCGCTTCCAGCGGGATACGAATTTTAAACACGAAAAAAGTAGGGTTTGTAAAGGCAGTTTCTTCGATATTTTCAAATTTGTCTTTTACCGCTGCAAAAAACCTGGTCTTATAGATTTCCCTGAAAAACAAGCTCCGACTAAAGTAGAATATTTACTATCAATCTGCCAAATTTTACGGAATTTCACCGAAGGAAAAACGAGAAAATTCACTGTCAGTTTTGCTTTTTGTGCTCATGTTGACGTAACAAAATATCGAAAAACACTGACGTTTTCCTTTAAGCGCGCGATTACTTCCTCAGCGCTCGTGCGATCGTAAAAGTCTAGAGAGCCACCTTAATGCTAATCCAGTGGTATTAAATTGCGTCAGTTTGTCGATCTGTGTGCTTTGTTGTCTCTACTCGCGGCGTGTAAAATCTATGTCATAAAGCAAATGAAGAAGCCTAGGCCGTTTATTACACTGTGATAAAACACTCGAGAAATGTAGAAAACACTCGCCTCCAGTTCGTGTTTTCTACATTTCCTTCTTGTTCATAGATAGCCGTCGCGTTTTATCAAAGTGTAATTTACGGCTTAGGCTTCTTTCTTTGTTAAGTAAACCGCTCTTATGAGCTCCAGCTGAGTAGTGGCTAAGTAGTGAAGTTGAAGTAATGACTAATTAACAAATAAAGAAGTCTAAGCCGTGTATTACACTATGATAAAACACGACGGCCTTTGAGAACACGACGGAAATGTAGAAAACACGAGCCGCAGGCGAGTGTTTCTACATTTCTCGAGTGTCCTCAAATGTCCGGAGTGTTTTAATTATCACAGTGTAATTCACGGCTTAGACTTCTTCATTTGCTTTATGATATAGAGTTAATGTGGTGAAAAACAATAAAACATCCTTTTTTCTATGTTTTATACTCTGATAAAACATGGGTTTTTGACCAATCAGAGCGCGCGCAGGGTCCTATCTATATTATAATGCATTTTTCTTTGGTTCTTGCCTCTTTTAGGAAGCTTGAGAAGAAGTTTGATCTTTATTATTATGATGGTTTGGCTCGGCAAGATGAGGAGATAAGATTAACAGTAGGTGAGGAATTACAACGTTGCCGTTAATTACAATTTATTGTCGAAATCGTGCCGCTAAAACCCAGTTTGCATGCGACGCTCTTCATACCTGTACAGGTTTGACGGTATTAGAATTAGAAAACGAGTAAAGAAAAACGTTTCCAAACGCCGCCCGGGCGCTATGTCCACAGAGCCTGGGAGAGAGTAGACGGTGATTGGTTTTACCAATGATGGAATGTATTGTTCCTCTCTTGTACTTTATGGTTTATTATTATCTCTGTAGTGCTTTTCTACCTCCGTAAACTATTATTTTCAGGTTCTCATCAGTTTAAAGGTACTTTTGTTCTGGGTCAAAATAACTCAAAATACCGTAAGTGATCTCCTTAAGGGAGGTTAGGTGTTGGCTTACGTGAGGTACCTGGAAGCCCGGCCTAGAAAGGCTTAACTGTGGTGTATTGAATGGTTCACATGACGTCACGGCAGCTATATTGGTGTCTTAGAGCAATCAAGCGACGGCCATGTTGGTGTACCAAACCAACCCTGTGGGAGTTGAACTCTTTTCTAATGTAAACACTTTCTTTTTTTTCAATAAATTTGCATGGCTCTTGGCCACGTGAGTGAAAACGCCCTCTACGCTGTGTTCACTGTCACGGCCGTCTTTGACATTGTTATCGTAGTATTTAAATAACTTTTTTTACGTTACAAATACATCTCTTTTTTTTAACCAGATACAACGAGAGAGTGTCCGGATTACAAAGACACCGACCTTGTTCCTCCATTGGAACATTGCATAAGAACAAGGTTTGTATTGTGAGAAATCTCCTTCACAGACGCTCTACTGGCTGGTCACGCAAAATTTCCTAATGAACGATTGTGTCACGAGAGAAAATAACGCATGCGCGCAAGCTCTCTTAGGGGTAGGGGCTGAGGAACTTGTTCCCAGGTTATGAGATACTCAACGAGTTTTCGATTGACCAATCATAAAACGAGCATATCAGCTTGACGTCATCAGCATTGACATGTTAGCAACATCGCTGCCTAAAACCACGGGTTCAATTTCTTTTTGGCTTTGTAGTTAATTTAGTTTTGTCTATCAAAAAGTACCCACTGAACTCTGGTGTAATATCGTTGTTTGACGAGACTCTTTCTCCGCAGATGGAAAAACGCTGTCATAGACTGGAATGGTACGGATCCAATCTTGTGATATTCATTTGAACGGAATGGAATCGGTCCCAAAGTTCTTCTCAGAATGGAAACGTTAGAGAATTTCCCTGTATGCAAAAGCTGCATCAAAACCGTTCGCATTCAAGCAAATCCAGTCCGCTCTTTCAGTGGAGTATCAAATCTGTTCAGAAACTGAGAACAGCGCGTGATCTGAATGAACTTTTAACTCGACAAGGTTGTGCATTTGAAAATGGTATTGCTATTAATATTTGCAAATAAACAAAAACCGTTGTGTAACGTAAGCTGTTTCCCCTGTTGCGTCGCAGACAGGTTTTTGAACTGATCTAAGGTGCCACGACGTCTACAGTTAACTCTTTCTTCACGCACAACCGCTTTCCGAACGAGGTACATTAATGCTAGACAATCTTCTCAAAATAAGTTTCCCGGCGGTATAGCTCCTTGATTTAACTGAGTTTTACCACTGCATTTGGCGCCTCTTGACCCAAACTCCGAGGTACTCTCTCTTCGCCCCAGGGAACGGGAAAGACAGGATCCTAGAAATGGGGTTGCTCCTGACCCTGTGTTCCCTGCCCACCTTTTGATATCTTTGAGATATCTAAAGTTTTCCTTTGGTTTTTGTTTCTTCCCATCCTTTCAATACTAGAGGAACCAACATTTCAGTTCAATCTGTTTTGTGAGGGCCACACCTTTGTTAGTCCTAAGACTGATAAATGTCAACCTCGTTAGACGAAGTCGATTTATTTACTTCAACCATGAAAAGCGTCGTTGGAATTAACAGCAGGGCTTTATAATTGGAAAAATATTTTAATTCCTTTCGAAAGAGGTGGAATTAAATATTAGCCCCTGGAAGTTGGGAGGCGGGACTTACTATGAAAGGTTTGCGCTGGCAAGATTTTAGCGGGGCTCGTTTGCATTATCGGACTTTTACGGTTCCCCGTACCGTTTGGCCCATACCGTCTATTGTGGGTGGAGGGGGAGTTAAATTTTCCAGTATGGCGACTTCTGACAACTTGAAGAAACTGGGTTTCGTGAAGGGGATTGTGTAGTAGTAGAAATAAAACTCTCTTTATAAACGTATCTATTCCTTGAAATGTAATTAATACAGTTAAAACACGTTGATCATGGTTCAGTTCAGCCGAGTCCCAAGTATTGACCGGCCAGTGTTCTAGACCCTGGAGAGCCAGGGGTCAATTGTACACCGTGACGTTACCGAAGAACACTCGCCCGCTCCTTCCTAGACTTCTCGCAGACAGAGAGACAAGAGCGATCGCCTTGGAACTAAAGTGGGTTTAGTTAAGGTGCTTTCCATGATCGCAGACCGGCCGGTCAGAGATTAGTGGGAGCACCCGAGGAAAATGGAACGACATTTTCCGATTAAACCGGACCAACCGATAGGAATGGCTCTTGCTACTTTTTATTCCTTTTCCGAATTCCCTAATTAGGGCAAAAATGGAACGGCGAATTTCGTTCAGAATATTCTAAGCGAAATAAGTGGACCACCTCCAGAGGTGATCCCGAATATTCCGGTTGGAAGAAACCGAAACGGACCTTCCATTTGAATTCTGACCGAAATTTCCGAAATCTTTGGCATAATGGTAAGCACGTTTAGACTATAGCAACGTCATTTTGCTCAGTTGTGGTTGACTGCTCTTGTAACAAAATAGCGATAACTATTCCAGACGATAAAGGTTTGACTTGAACCCACCACATGGACATGTAGGAGCTCTGCAATGTCTGACACTTCTGAGAAGCTATAGTATCTGCTTTCCTTTTCCTTGTGGCAGTTTTCGTCTTAACAGTAGATTGGGAACTTTCGTTTTGTTTTGATGATCAAAGCCGCAAAATTTTATGCTATGCTGTCCTCGATCGGAATATGTTAAATGATCCGTCTTCATGCAAAGTTACACGTCTGGATCGCGTGACATTCCAATATCAAGTAACATAAAAAAAGGCAAACAAAGGTGCTGAGAACACCTCAAGGACGTCTTGAAATTGTTTGCATAGTCATTCCCGACAAAAAGATGCTTTCGGTACTTGATCCTAAGAACTATTCTAAACGATAGCCATGTTTGAAGAACTGACATGGTTTATCTTGGCTGTAATCCTTGTTACATTGATCGTCAATCACTTCACTGCAAACAGAAATCTACCCCCAGGGCCTTTTCCTTTACCGATTATTGGAAATGCGCACAAAGTATCTCCCGATTCACGCCATGTTGACCTAACGACGCTGGAAAAACAATATGGCAAAGTGTTTCGTCTGTATCTTGGAAGCCAGCTTGCAGTGGTGGTTAGTGGGAGAAAGGCTCTCAGGGAAGCTCTAGTTACAAAGTCGGCAGAATTCGCTGGACGTCCTAATCTCTATACCGCAACCTATTACTCGGATAATGGAAAGGCGGTTGCATTCGCGGATTATTCTCTAGAGTGGAAACTACATCGCAAGATTGTGGTCTCAGCGCTCAGGATATACAACGCTGGTGTGCTAAAACAAGGGTCCATCATCAGTGACGAATTCGACCTCCTCTTGAAACGAGTCCATTCGAAAAATGGCCAACCTCACGACATCACTAAAGAGATTCGGCTGGCTGTGACGAATGTGATTTGCAATTTGGTGTTCGGTTCGAGGTACGAGCTAGATGACCCCAAGTTTACAGCGCTTCTGAAAATCCATAACGGAATTTGGAAGATGCTTGCGAGTGGAAGCGTGGTGGATGCATTTCCTTGGCTGAAGTTTCTTCCATTCAAGTCCATCCTGAATTTTAAAGAGAAATGCAAGGAACGAGACGAGCTGTTTGGAAGGATTTATCGAGAACACGTGGACGCCAATAGAATTGATGATCCTCAAGATTTGACAGACGCCTTGTTGAAGGCAAAGAAAGAGGCTGAAGACGAGGATTCCTCCATCAAAGGATTCCTGACAGATCAGCATCTCATTATGACCATGAGTGAGGTCTTCATAGGTGGGATGGAAACCACTGCAAGTACGATGTGTTGGGCGCTATTGTACCTGATTCATAACCCGCACGTCCAGGAGATGCTGCATCAAGAGCTGGATCGAGTTATTGGCCCTCACCGTTTACCAGGACTTGAGGACAAAGAGAACCTGCCCTATCTAGAAGCTGCTATAGCTGAGACTCTCCGAATCTCTTCTGTTGGCGCTTTCGCACCTCATAAAACAACAGTCGACACGACTTTGCAGGGATATCATATTCCGACGAACACCACAGTGTTTGCCAACTTATGGTCCCTCCACCACGACCCAGAAATTTGGGATGATCCAAACGAATTCAGACCAACAAGGTTCCTGGATGAGGAAGGTAATTTTCTGCCTCCAAAACCTGACCAATTCCTCCCGTTCTCGGCGGGGCGTCGAGGTTGTTTAGGGGAGTCTTTGGCACGAATTCAGGTCTTCCTAGTCTTAGCACGTTTGCTGCATAGCTTCAAGTTCAAGAATCCACCAGGATCCGATCCTCCAAGTTTAGAACCCATCACAGGTCTTGCGTTGATGCCACGGCCGTTCAGCGTTTGTGCTCTCAACAGACATTCTCTTTGAATTCTCTTGTGTAATGGGTGACATTCGATGCCTTTGGTGAGCATTGTCTAAGAGCAAGAGAGAACAGACTGAAATGACGAGAGAACATTGGTGGCAATCAACAGTGTATCGCACAGTTTTGACATTTTGTCTCTAAGCTAAGCGTCTAGTTCGCAACGACATACTATATACGACTTATCTTATCATGTAACATGCCGGTCGACTTTCTTCGTGATATTGGACTTCAACAACAACAACAACAACAACAACAACAACAACAACAATTTTATTTGTACTCAGCTAGAAATTAGAAATTAGATGAACAAAAAACAAGTTAAATTAAAAAGAGTACATGGCTCCCCGAAATAACCTTAGTGGGCTAATAAGGCTGGGCAGCCATCAATGATTTACAGTGATTATTAATTTGGGTCAAATAAGAAGAGAAAATAAGAAAAGGACATGCAGGAGCACACACAACACACACAAAAAAGACTAATAATACATAGAGATTTAGTGAAAAATAGTCGGATCATACAGTGTACTAGTAACATACACAGTTACAGACATTCAATATGTACTAATAGCTTGCAATAATATTTGATTTGATCTTTTCATTTTTCTTTGATCTGGGTGGAATAAAACAAAATTTGACTTGTCGATATTAATGGCGAGTTTGTTTGCACATAACCAGGAATCAACCCTACTAAGTTCATTGTTAAGATTGCTTTCAAGTATATCAATATTATTATGTTTATAAAATAGGTCTGCGTCATCAGCAAAAAGGTGGAAATCTAATACCTTTGAGCAGTTATGAAAATCGTTTGATTTGCCATTTCCACATCCCCCATAATACACCTTGTTTGCTCCCCCCCCCCCCCCCCCGCAAAAAAAAATTTCTGCATGATCTTTGTTTCCCATTTCTCCTGGGTATTACAGTCGTCCCAAGAGAAACTGAAGACAATGCTTATGCAAAATTTTGGGGGCAAACAAGATGTATTATGGGGGATGTGGAAATGTCGAATATATAAATTAAGAAAAGCAGAGGTTCCACTACTGATCCCTGGTAAACAACACAGCAAATAGTTTTCCTATCAGAGTAAGTATTACCAAGAGATACAAATTGTTTTCTATTATTCAGACACCAAGTAAATCAATCTTTAACAATACCGCGTATGCCATAAAACTCAAGTTTATAAATTATCGGTCACGTGACGAGCTGTTGCAAAAGGCCTATCCGCAATTCACCATCTAACCTCGTTCCCAGGGTCTCTCATCTTTCTTCCAGCCCCCTGAGATGAGAGGGTACGGGAAGATGAGAGACCCTGGGAACGAGGTTGTTTACCATCTGGCGATGTGTTGTTACCGAATCTTAATTTCTTTGATAGCAAAGAAACATTCTTTCCTATAATTGGCCAGTCTTATTGCTTAATTAATCGCCAGTCGATTGAATAAAACCCTGCTGCGATAAGCTTTTGTAGTCTCTATGCAAGTAAGCGAATTACCACCGCTATTCTTCAATTTCTAGACTAATAGTTCGTTTGTGACGGATCAAATTGTTCCTATGTAAATTTAACATCACATTAGAAGCTCGAATAAAATTTCCCTCACGAATTCGCTTTTCAGTTTCCTTGAATGTTATCATTTCACGCTGTCCACTACTAGCCTGTGTGTGTGTCACAGACAGTGTGGATTTAAAAATAACACGTCCGGCTGCACCGCAGGCTATCAGTTACTAAATTGAGATTATTGCGTTTTAATTTCATCCGAATATCATCATCCAAAAGAGTATCAAATGAGCTCAATTGAAAAGTAAGTCTTGAAATATCAACAACTGGATTGCTATACCTTGCAATACAGTTAACTAAAGTGTTTGGAAAGAAATCTTTCACAACCTGGCTAAAACTACCGTACCATAATCTCGAATTAGATATCAGCAACAATTCCTAATTCCACAGGACTGTGAAAACATTGCTATGTCAACAAAACGAAAATTGACTACTTACGCAACAGATTTAATTACTGCAAACAATAGCCAAGACCCAAGCTCACTGCAAAACGGTCTCAAGCGCGAACTCGCTACAACCATGATTGAAGAATTGGCATGGATCATTTTGACGGTTATTCTAGTGACACTGGTCATCAATCACTTCACTGCAAACAGAAATCTACCTCCAGGGCCGTTTCCTTTCCCAATCATTGGAAATGCGCATAAATTGGCTGCCGATTCACGCCATGTTGACCTCATGAAATTAGAAAAACAATATGGCAAAGTGTTTCGTCTGTATCTTGGCAGTAAGCTCGTGGTAGTGGTTAGTGGTGGAAATGCTCTCAAGGAGGTCCTCGTTACAAAATCTGCCGAGTTTGCCGGACGTCCGAGTATCTACACCGCCCAAGTTTACTCAAAGGGAAAGGCAATCGGACTAGCAGATTATTCTGCGGAGTGGAAGCTTCATCGCAAGGTTGCTCTCTCTGCGCTCAAGACATACAGTAACGTCAAGCTTAAGCGAGGAACTGTCATTAATGATGAATTTGACCTGCTCTTGAAGCGAGTCCGCTCCAGAAATGGACAACCACACGACATCACTAAAGAGATTCGACTGGCCGTGATGAATGTTATTTGTGCTTTGGTGTTTGGCTCGAGATACGAGCTGGATGATCCCGAGTTTACGAAGTTTATGGAAATCACCAACACAGTAGCGAGTGTGGTCGCGGCGGGAAGTGTTGTGGACGTGTTTCCATGGCTGTGGTTTATTCCCTTCAAGTCTATTGAGAAGCTAAAAAAGAAATGCCGAGAACGAGACGAGCTGGTTGGCAGAATTTGTCGAGAACACGTGAAGGCGAATAGAATTGATAATCCTCAAGATCTGACAGACGCGCTGTTGAAGGCAAAGAAAGAAGCCGAGGATGAGGATTCATCTGTCAGGGAGTTCCTGACAGACGAGAATCTCATCATGACCATGGCTGAGGTCTTTATGGCCGGATTGGAAACCACTGCCAGCACCCTGTGTTGGGCATTATTGTACCTGATTCACAACCCAGAAGTCCAGCAGATGTTGCATCAAGAGTTGGATCAAGTCATCGGTCCAGACCGGTTACCGGAACTGGAGGACAAGAAGAATCTGCCATATTTGGAAGCCACCGTAACTGAGACCTTACGCCTCTCGTCCATTGGCCCTCTGGCAATTCCTCATAAAACGACAGTGGATACCACTCTGCAGGGATATAGTATTCCTAAGGACACCACAGTCCTAATGAATCTATGGTCCCTCCACCACGACCCAGAGATTTGGGATGAGCCAGACGCCTTCAGACCTCAACGGTTCCTGGACGAGGAAGGTAATTTTGTGCCTCCAAAAGTTGATCGTTTCCTTCCGTTCTCGGCTGGACGTCGAGTTTGCTTGGGGGAGTCTTTGGCACGGCTTGAGCTCTTCCTGGTGTTTGCACGCTTGCTTCACAGCTTCAAGTTCGAGAATCCACCAGGCCGCGATCTTCCAACTTTGAAACCCATCAATGGCATTGTTTTAATGCCTGAGCCGTTCAGCCTCTGTGCCCTGAAGAGAGATGTTATGTAACATTCCCTATCATGTGACTTTCTCTATCGTGTGACTTGCCCTATTATGTAGAGTCAGACTACGCCAGATTAATTTAGTTCATATCTCGTTCTAACTGAATTTAAATTATTCTTATTAGGGTTGCAGGTATTATTTGGTTATTTTCCTCCTTTGGCTAAATCCTGTTGTGTGGGAGTGGTAAAGTCCTACTGTAGTTGCCTTAGGTAAATCCTGTATTTGTAGGTAACAAATCCACTACCTTCCTATAATTTCCTCGAATCCGTAATAAATTTACAATCATTTGCTCAGCAAATTCTGATTTTGATTCAGCCAGTAGATCTTAGCAGCAACAAAAGCAAGATCTCGAGTTAAGTATTGGTTTAGTTCTCAATCCCCGGCGGTTGCCGTTTCCGTTTGTTTGGTCGTTCATTGTGAATTAACTTGAAACTCTTATACTCATGTCTATCGTCATGCTTAGCCGCGGAAATATAAGAAATATGTGTGAACAGATAAAACTGATGTAGGTTTTGCATCATAGTTTGCTTCAGCACGAAATAATATTTGTTTCCCCCGTTTTCTGCTTCTGGGTTTTATTTTTAGATGATTAGCTGTGTTGCTCAGAACCAGGGCCGGGTTGTTCGGAAGCCGGTTAAGGCTAACCCTGGATTAAAGGTTAACCGAAGTATAAATTTTTCTTGTATGCAAATGTTTTTCTCTGCTTTTGTTTTGTGTAACATAACCAGTCAAATTGATTTCAGAAATTTTCAGTGGCGTCGCATGCCATTGTGAATTATTAATACTCACGACGTTTAGGGGTTCCTAGAATCTTCCTCCCAATCCTTACGTAGCGTAAAAATGATCTCGAAGATATGAAAATCGAGTCAAGCCTTATTAGTAAACACGAAAAACTTCTAGTCCCACTTGTCATCATGCCTACGTCGACCGATTTGGAGTGAACTACAACATATTAAATATGCACTTGAAAAGAAGCATACCTCTGTCCTTCTTGACACATGAAGCAGGCCTATTGCAACAACTGGTCACGTGATGTTCTTTTCAAGAACACACTGATTTAGTCACCGTAATGCATAATATTATCAGAAATGGAAAGAACATTTACAAATAACCTTACATGCAAGTTTGCAGGTTTATATCTTTTAAGAGGGAATTTTTAAGGACGTTAGAAATTGGAAGGATTTGTAAGGGAAGATAGCTTGCAGAACAGGCGGATTAGCAGGGCAGAGGGCGCTAATCCGCCTGTTCTGCAGGCTAAAGGAAAGAAGACACTTCGCCCTCCAGTCACGCTTTAGTGGTTTTCCATAACAATCCTTGTAATTTTGCAAGTTTTCAAACTGCCGTAAAATCTCTGCAGCTGCCTTTCGGTCCAAGAGCTTAGAATTTTCAATTCTTTCTAATATTTTGCCTCTAACTAATATCTCCAATTGCTATATGGCAGCAGCTTCTTTTCGTAGTGATTAACAGCGGAAAAGGTTTCTGGGGGGCAACTTCCTCGTTTGCATACAAAACCTTCTTTTTTGTAATATTGAGATCTTCATTAGATCTCAACGCTCTGATGGTATTGGTCTGAAATTTGGTATTCTAGCTATTTAAAACATGTTTTCCCCAGTTCTGAAATTTATGTATGTGTGGCAAGAAAGTTTATGAATTATCGGTCACGTGACGAACTGTTGCAAAAGGCCTATCCACAATTTACCATCTAACTTCGTTCCCAGGGTCTCTCATCTCTCTCATTCCAGCCCCCCGAGATGAGAGGGCACGGGAAGATGAGAGACCCTGGGAACGAGGTTGTTCACCATCTGGCGATGTGTTGTTACCGAATCTTAATTTCTTTGGAAGCAAAGAAACGTTTTTTCCTATAATTGGCCAGTCTTATTCCTTAATTAATCGCTAATCCATTAAAAAAAACCCTGCTGCGATAAGCTTTTGTAGTCTCTATGCAGGTAAGCGAATAATCCACCGCTATTCTTCAATTTCTAGACAAATAGTTCGTTTGTGACGGATCAAATTGTTGCTATGTAAATTTAACATCACATTAGAGGCTCGACTAAAATTTCCCTCACGAATTCGCTTTTCAGTTTCCTTGAATGTCACGGTTATCACTTCACGCTGTCCACTACTAGCCTCTGTGTGTGTGTGACACTGAGACAGTCTGGATTTAAAAATAACACGTCCAACTGCACCGTAGGCTATCAGTTACTATTAAAATTGAGATTATTGCGTTTTAATTATATCCGAATATGATCATCAAAAAGCATATCAAATGAGTTCAATTAAAAAGTAAGTCTTGAAATATCAACAACTCGATTTCTATACCTTGCAATACACGTAACTAAAGTGTTTGGAAAGAAATCTTTCACAACCTGGCTAAAACTACCGTGCCATAATCTCGAGTTAGATATCAGCAACAATTCCAGACTAATTCCACAGGACTGTGAAAACATTGCTATTGCTGTGTTTACATTTGAGCTTTTACCAAGGTAAACAGTTACTAAGGTCAAGTTACTTAACCTTGGTACATTCGTCCTGTGTTTATACCGGCTCAAATAACTCAAGTTGATCTTTCAACAGTCGCGCGCGCTACATTATCAACGTCATGAAATTCGAACCACCGCAGCGGAACAGGAGCAAATTGAGGTGCCATCATTTTCATAGGCGAGGACCTCATTCCATAATATTACGGCGAAAATTCAGCTGCTTTATCATACCCAGAGTATGCATGGTTATATGCGTAGAAACGTGGATACGTTGTATATGCAGCATCCTCCCTGGTGGGAAAATATATCGACAATAATTACACAACAAAGGACCGAACTTTGTCTAGAGAAAGTTGTAAATAATACTGAGAATGAAAAATACAATGCTTTCTTTTACGTGACGGATTGTTCGCCGTAAGAAGATAGATCCAATCTTTCCACGTTATCTGCCATGGTAACCTAGTCAAAACTGGAAAAGAAACGCTTTGCTTTGTCGGCAATTGCACAATCTGCTCACCGCGGGAAGTGATATATTACGCCGCCACAAGCGGATATATCTGTCATCTTGACCTTGGTTACCAACTGTAACCATGCCTGATCACAGGGTAATTACAACTTTTACCTTGGTTAAATTTCTTTTGTCTTTTGCGGCATTTACCAAAGTAACAGTTGGCGTTTACACACGGAAAATGTTTACCTAGGTAAGTAAACTCTGGTACCTCGGTAAACCGTTCAAGTCTAAACACAGCATATGTCAACAAAACGAAAATCGATTACTTATGCAACAGATTTAATTACTGCAAACAATAGCCAAGACCAAGCTCACTGCAAAACGGTCTCAAGCGCGAACTCGCTACAACCATGATTGAAGAATTAGCATGGATCATTTTGACGGTTATTCTGGTGACACTGGTCATCAATCACTTCACTGCAAACAGAAATCTACCTCCAGGGCCGTTTCCTTTCCCAATCATTGGAAATGCGCATAAATTGGCTGCCGATTCACGCCATGTTGACCTCATGAAATTAGAAAAACAATATGGCAAAGTGTTTCGTCTATATCTTGGCAGTAAGCTCGTGGTAGTGGTTAGTGGTGGAAATGCTCTCAAGGAGGTCCTCGTTACAAAATCTGCCGAGTTTGCCGGACGTCCGAGTTTCTACACCGCCCAAGTTTACTCAAAGGGAAAGGCAATCGGACTAGCAGATTATTCTGCGGAGTGGAAGCTTCATCGCAAGGTTGCTCTCTCTGCGCTCAAGACATACAGTAACGTCAAGCTTAAGCGAGGAACTGTCATTAATGATGAATTTGACCTGCTCTTGAAGCGAGTCCGCTCCAGAAATGGACAACCACACGACATCACTAAAGAGATTCGACTGGCCGTGATGAATGTTATTTGTGCTTTGGTGTTTGGCTCGAGATACGAGCTGGATGATCCCGAGTTTACGAAGTTTATGGAAATCACCAACACAGTAGCGAGTGTGATCGCGGCGGGAAGTGTTGTGGACGTGTTCCCGTGGTTAAGTTTTATTCCCTTCAAGTCTATTGAGAAGCTAAAAAAGAAATGCCGAGAACGAGACGAGCTGGTTGGCAGAATTTGTCGAGAACACGTGAAGGCGAATAGAATTGATAATCCTCAAGATCTGACAGACGCGCTGTTGAAGGCAAAGAAAGAAGCCGAGGATGAGGATTCATCTGTCAGGGAGTTCCTAACAGACGAGAATCTCATCATGACCATGGCTGAGGTCTTTATGGCCGGATTGGAAACCACTGCCAGCACCCTGTGTTGGGCATTATTGTACCTGATTCACAACCCAGAAGTCCAGCAGATATTGCATCAAGAGTTGGATCAAGTCATCGGTCCAGACCGGTTACCGGAATTGGAGGATAAGAAGAATCTGCCATATTTGGAAGCCACCATAACTGAGACTCTTCGCCTCTCATCTCTTCTCTCTCTGTCAGTTCCTCATAAAACGACCGTGGATACCACTCTGCAGGGATATAGTATTCCTAAGGACACCACAGTCTTAACCAATCTATGGTCCCTCCACCACGACCCAGAGATTTGGGATAACCCGGACGCCTTCAGACCTGAAAGATTCCTGGACGAGGGAGGTAATTTTGTGCCTCCAAAAGCTGAGCGTTTCCTTCCGTTCTCGGCTGGACGTCGAGTTTGCTTGGGGGAGTCTTTGGCACGGCTTGAGCTCTTCCTGGTGTTGGCACGCTTGCTTCACAGCTTCAAGCTCGAGAATCCACCAGGCTGCGATCTTCCAACTTTGAAACCCATCAATGGCATTGTTTTGATGCCCGAGCCGTTCAGCCTCTGTGCCCTGAAGAGAGATGCTATTTAACATTCCCTATCATGTGACTTTCTCTATCGTGTGACTTGCCCTATTATGTAGAGTCAGACTACGCCAGATTAATTTAGTTCATATCTCGTTCTAACTGAATTTAAACTATTCTTATTAGGGTTGCAAGTATTATTTGGTTATTTTCCTCCTTTGGCTAAATCCTGTTGTGTGGGAGTGGTAAAGTCCTACTGTAGTTGCCTTAGGTAAATCCTGTATTTGTAGGTAACAAATCCACTACCTTTAAGGGTTATTCCTATTATTTCCTCGAATCCGTAATAAATTTACAATCATTTGCTCAGCAAATTCTGATTTTGATTCAGCCAGTAGATCTTAGCAGCAGCAAAAGCAAGATCTCGGGTTAAGTATTGGTTTAGTTCTCAATCCCCCTCGCGGTTGCCGTTTCCGTTTGTTTGGTCGTTCATTGTGAATTAACTTGAAACTCTTATACTCATGTCTGTCGTCATGCTTAGCCGCGGAAATATAAGAAATATGTGTGAACAGATAAAACTGATCACGTAGGGGCCAAACCACCCCCCAAATGTTTCGTCAGTTCTTGGGTATTTCACATTATTTCGCATTACTTAAAAAGTATTGACTCTTTCTACACCAAACTTGGCAGATGAGCAGGAGACCTATTGCCAATTATATTTACGTGAAAAATGTCAGTATATGTCAAACTTGTGACGTCACAGTGATGACGTCATGTTTGTTGCCACTTTGGAAGTTTTTAATATGCATATTTTTTACAATGTGTTCGAAAGAGCACATCAAGGGGAGTTGAAACCTGAAAAAATTTTGTCCATATCATAAAAACTAAATGAAATATGGCATTTTTAAATATGAAAAATAACTCTGCAAAATATGGGGTCCCCCCTTGTGAAAAATCCCCAAATTGGAGCCATAATTTTGTTCCAGCAAATGAAGCTATGTTGCACATGTGATGTGCCAGATGACTAAAGCAAAAATAAAGAAGAAAATGGGAATAAAAAATTATCCCTGTAGTGTTATTGCGTTAAAATTAGTTTTGTTACGTCATAACCTGTGACGTCATCCGTTTTTTTACTGTTAATACCATCCTAACAAAGTCGAAAATCAAATTTCTAAAACCATTCGATTTTTGACAACATCAAGCTTTCTATTTTTCTAGATTATTAGCCTTCCTAGAATAAAACTGAAAAAAATAAACCAGAGACTGGCTTAAGAAGGCTAGTATGGTTAAGCAAATTCCGGGGGGGACAACAAAAAAATATTTAACTTACCATATCTCGAAAAATAATCATCATAGCAAAAAACGGTTTCCGGCATTTTACTCCTCAAGTCAAGGCCTTTCCAATGACATAATCTTTTTATCAGATTTTGCAAAAAATTATAGCACGTTTTGGTGACGTCATCAATTATGACGTCATAATCTGACATTTTGTCACAACTTCCAAATTAAAATAAACTGGAGAACAAAGAAAGCTCATCTGCCAAACCTGGTTCAGAAATATATAAACCAAGCAAATATAGCCTTCATGAAACATTAGGGGGATGGTTTGGCCCGTACGTGGATGTAGGTTTTGCATCGTGGTTTGCTTCAGCACGAAATAATATTTGTTTCCCCCGTTTTCTGCTTCTGGTTTTTATTTTTAGATGATTAGCTGTGTTGCTCAGAACCAGGGCCGGCTTGCTCGGAAGCGCTAACCGAGGATTAAAGGTTAACCGAAGTATAAATTTTTCTTGTATGCAAATGTTTTTCACTGCTTTTGTTTTGTGCAGTTTTAGTTTATTCAAACTCAAAACAGTAGGCCAAACAAAATAAACAGAAAACCTCACTGCAAAGTTGCAAAACTCAAATCAATATTCTCGCTTATCCTGGGTTAGCTTAACCTGGCTTTAAGCAACCCGGCCCTGGGGCCGGGCGGGGGGGTATTCCCTTATGTGGGCTATATAGGTATGTTTAGCCCCAAAGGGTAGGGTTTTAGGCTGCGTTTTGGTCATAAATAGGGTATCGATTTTGGCCATTTTGGTCATAAATAGGGTATAGTTTTTGGACTCTATAGCTAGTCTTGAACTTGCATGGTATGTTTCTTAGCAGAAGCTTCTTTTTCAGGTCATAAATAAGGTAGGGAAAAAGGAGGATTTCGTTCATAAATAGGGTAAGGGTTTTGGGAAGCGGGCTGCACACCCACACACCCGGGCCCTGGGGAGTTTGAGAATAAATGGAGCTCGCGCATATCATGTAATGGGCTGACTCGAAACATCAGGCCAGGCAGATTGAGAGTCTTGCACGAATTTAAGATTATGCGTAAACGCCATCTTAAAAAAAGTTACCTATATACGTTACTTTTAATTCAATATTATATCAGGAGCCATAATCGGGGACGGAGAAAGTAAGCGCGCGCCATTTCTAGTGTTGGGGTTGTCCCCATGATATGGGACAATAATTCTATTTTTAGAACAAATTGCGCCATCGCCTGCGGCACACGCGCGTACATGCTGCGAGGATTTTTGCGGATGTCGCGCAGGGGAAATGGCGTCCGAAATTCCCGAAATTCTTCATGTTTTTGGCCCAGAACTCAACGCGTTTACGTCTGTTGGAATTTGGTCAATTAAGTATTTTCGTCGTAAGCTGCTCCAGTTTGAGTAAAGTAAGACAGTGTCGAATTTAGGTATGTTCCGCTTTAAGCTTAGATATATATCGCTGACCAAGTTGTGTTCCGACGGATGCTTCTTTTACATGAGCTGTACATTACTCCACTTTAAATTTCACATATGTTGAAGATTGACATCTTTTCCATTACACAGCAAAAAACTAGCTGGATATATTTAGATATAGCAGAGCTTCAGGACTTCATAGTTTCCTAGCTCCTCTTGCCACTCGCTTGCGAGGAATTTGCCAGTCTATCGCGACCGAAAAGTAAAATAAAATTTGCTAGTTTGAGTTTCGCCTGAATTGTAAGCAACGCTTGATGTTTCATCAAGGCCCAATAACTTTACGTCCGTAGATACTGCTCAGTTTTATTCGTGTAAAATCCAGTAAATTCTCTGTTGTCGATGAACGAGAGCGCCCGCCGATGTGTGTTTTGTACAGTCAGTAAACATGACAAATTGTACTTCCGCCGCACTTTCGTGTGAAAGCGTACATCGAACTCAAACAATAACTCTGTAGTTTTTAAATATGTTTAAGATTGATAAGTGTTTGAGAGCATATTAAAAGCGAAGCTGAAAATATGCGAATAAGGCAGAAATAATCAGCAAAGTATGAGATGTACGATGACGCTTTCTTTAATCAACTTCGAATAACGATTTCGATTTTGTTGATCGAGTTATCAAAACTCCTTGTCTATTTTCATTTTCGCAGTGTAAAACTTCACTATGCTTATGTTGAAGAAACACACATGATGTTAGTAGCCTTTTTTGCGTTCGTGAAATTTGTTGCAACATCTCAGCACAAAAGATAACGAAAGAAATCTTTGTCAAGATTTGTTGGCAATTGAAAACACCGACTCGGACTTGAAAGTGCACGAGCTGCACTATGCAAATGAGCTAATTGTACGCGTCAGACTTTCCTTTCAAAAACTTTTGCAAACACACCAAACAAGCAGAAACAATAAGAAACCATCGAAACAGGTTTTGGTTATGATTCACCATTGTCTCAGAAACTCACAAATTAACTCGATACCAGAGTAGAGAGTTTCTTGCTATATTCTTAAGTCAGAACAAACGAAAAAACATACGCATAAGCTTTCAACTAGCGCGAGCAGATCTTATTATCCATTCCCAGCGGGAGATTGAAGTCTTGTTTTCGACCCTGAAAAGCCCACCTTTTCCGTTAGCTCAGAGCGTAAAACTACATATAAGCGCCCTGGTTCGTATTCCCTGCCTTATTCCCTACCTACGCTGTGAAAAATACGCAAGATAATCCCCAAAGGTCTTTCAACTCCCACCATTTGATCACGCAACGTGACAACATCCACGCAAGAGCCCTCGACATGTGCGTAGATCCGCGCGGATATATGACGTCAGGATGGCGCAATTTGTTCTAAAAATAGAAAAATTGTCCCATATCATAGGTGCGCGCGGATCCCAAGACTTACGGTCTCCGTCCCCGATTATGGCTCCTGATTATATCTATTACTTTAAGGCTATTTGTATTTTGTCAAATTTATGTTATATCAGGGCTCCATCTAAACAAGCTGTGCTAAATTGGATACCCCCTGAATAAACATTGATTAAAATTTAAATTAACATTAAATTAGAATTAGTTTGTTTTTTTGTATGACTAAAAGAATAATTTCATTTTGATTGGCTGGGAGCAAGCAAATTTATCGTTAATTTTTAATTTGCACTGCACTGTGAATTAAATTGCGCGCGTTGTTAATTTTCTCAGTCACATAAAGACTAATCGTATGAAAGCTCGAGCAATTAAGGCCTAGTTTTCACTACGACATAGGCACAACAGTATTAAGGACGCCATAGCACAAGCATAAGTACAAGCACACGGTAGCGAGGACGCACACAACACAGGCAAAATAAAACCATTTAGTGACAAGCTGGAAATAGTTTCTCTCAAAGTCTCTTAACTGATTTCCACGCTTTAAAAAAAAAATTGAGAACTTTGTAGAGTATCACTGATTACATAGCGGTGTTTACAGGTACGTTCCCTTGTTTTCTTTACGTGGCTCTTGAAATTTTGTAGAGTTTTGGACAAAGATCGTTGACGTAAGCTAGTTAGAATCTAAGCCTCCTACGCCGAAGCCCGTTGGGCTCTTCAAGCAATCTTCCTTCCCCCTAGGAACGTGGGAGACGAAGATTGCGCAACGAACCCAACGAGCGTCCACTTTGTAGGTTAGTTGAGGTTAATTTAGTGGCGGATCGACGTGAGCTCGGGCTCTTTGTGCATCCCTGTTTTCTTTGCAAAAGAACGTGACGATTCTTATCTTTGATTACTATTTCATGTTTCAATGGACCCGCTGAAAATGTATCTGAGTCAACTATCGGTGAGGTGACTTTCGGGGCCATTTACCCACTGCTTCCCTCCAAGGTACGGGATTGCACTACAAAGCACTTCTAAACTCATTTGAATCTCATACTTAATAAGAATAGATCACATTTGTCTCATGCTTCGTTCTTTAAAACATTGAATCGTTATTCCACATTGAATCATCGTTCCAAGAATTCAAATAAAATTTGTTAATGATCTATAGTCAAAAGATGCGATGTTAGCACCTTTTTCCGTCTGCTTTAGATTGTCAGAAACGCGATGAAACTAGTCAGTCGATACCAATCAATACTAATAAGGCCATCAATTTTCATTGGAAATCGATGACAATCGGTGTGAAGGTCACAGAATATTCCTCTTCGTCGATTGCCATCGATTATCAATATCAATCGATTGGACACCCCGGGTAACCAATCAAAGAATAGACAAACAGGAAGGAGTAACACAAGGCCAATTTAGAGCTATAGTCGAATTTAAATGTTGCTCTGTTATTGCTCATATCAACTGGTTAAATCGGCTAAACGTATAGTATTTGCTGGGAAAATGGTTGCCAATTTGTTACAAAATAAGTGAATTTGTTGGCTGTAAAATTTTTAGAACCAATATGCTGCTCATTTCTAACATGGTCTGGTCACGTATCTTTTGCAGGCCAGTTTTTGCCCCGGGGTATCCAATCTATGAAATCGATAATCTACAGCAATCAATACCATTCGACATCAATTAATTGATTGATATCAGTTGATAATCAATGGCGAAGATTCGTGTGGTTATCGATTGGTATCGATTTTCGTGCGGACATGGGCCAATACTACAGACTTGAAAAAACGGAAAGTGGTTGCATCGTGCCTTCACAGAAAAATTCTGGTAACAGAAGTTGTACTTTTGCAAACAATGAAATTGCCGACAACAGCAGCATGAGTTGTTGCAAAATAATGAATAAAGCAGCAATACCTAACCTGATAATAACGAATCTAACCGTGCTTAAAACAAAGATCACATATATACAAACTAAAAACTCTATGAAGGCGCCAATTGTGTCTAAAAGATATAAAACATGCTGAGCTGTCCACGATGGCTAACAACTCTAAACGTGTTTCCACTTTCTCTCCTCTTCTTGTTAGCAATAAACACTTCATCGACGTTCACCTCAAAACGGTAAGGATGATAGCCTTTGACGATGTACCTTATATTCAGTAAAGCCTCTTCCCGGACTTTTTGCGTAGACATAATGACACGGAAAGGCAATGACGGGCAAGTGGATAATTCGAGTCCACGTGCAACAGGGTGTATTCTTTGCTTTGAGAAGACTGGATCGGAATTTCGTCCCCAGGGCTTCCTAATCGGACAGGTAGCGTGCGTGACGTCTGTTTGAGGTTGCTGTGCCAATCGATAGCAATCGATGAACGGTTTTTGTGTGGTTATCGATTGGTCATCGATTGACCGATACCAATCGATACCAATGAACTAATTTTATGGATTGATCGATTGGTTTTCCGATCGTCGATTTCCATTGATTGGATATCCCGGGTTTTTGTCTGTCCGCAGCTTCATCACGACAACGACATGATATTCTGGGTTTTTGCCTATTGTTCGTTGTCATGCGTTTTGCATGTCACATTGGCCAATCCGCAACCATTTTTGAGTTTCATCTGAAGTCATTACCATGTGTATTTAGTAGACGATCGGTCAACCAGTCGGTTGCTTTACTTTACTTTTTGCTGCTACACCGTGCTGACGAGACCCAACCAGGTCGAAACAGCTGTCCACGGTTGCAATTCTTGGCTTTCAGTGTCGTTTTCCCGTTAAGCTTTCTACGTAGTAATCAGCCTTGCTTCATTGTTATGTTTCTATTTTTGGC
The DNA here is from genome assembly GCF_964199315.1 of Orbicella franksi. Classification (NCBI taxonomy): domain Eukaryota; kingdom Metazoa; phylum Cnidaria; class Anthozoa; order Scleractinia; family Merulinidae; genus Orbicella; species Orbicella franksi. The sequence continues at coordinate 9,124,364 of NC_138152.1, read as the reverse complement.
TGATGAGATCTTTTACAGATCCTATCTAAACCGGACAGGTGTCACAGTGATATGTGTATCCCCGTGACATGTGTATCCCCGCACACATATCACTAGTGATATGTGTATCCCCTCCAAAATGGCGACCAGTGATATGTGTATCCCCCACCCCCCTCCCCTCTACTTTAAAAAGCAATATCCTCCTTGAAAGCGTTCTCGTCGTCCGGTCGCTTACTGGACGAACGACTAACCCAAACAGGCTTAAAACACAAATCTCAATTTTTGTAGTTGAAAAAGTTTACGTATCTGCTGCTGGAATTGTGTTCTTGATCCTAACTGGTTTTCTGCGAGCAGGATATAATGAATTTAAAGTTGAACACCAAATGGATCTAGATATATTTCAATTTGAGTTTCACGGCACCGGATTTCTAGGAAGATATTAATTGCGCGGTGCATTCTCACCCCTCGAGTAACGTATATTCTCCACTGTTCATCGCCTTGTTTGCATCTGAATTATTCGTGGAGTGAAACACATATCACGGCTTCGACCCGATCGCCATAAAATGATTAGTGGCACTCGTGTATCCCCTGCACCCGCTTTTCAGTTCGACTTTTTGTAAGAAATGTTAAGTCTCAAGCTGTATACATAGCTATACTGCGAATATTGCTAGCACGTTTCATAATATTCGACGTTTATTCTTCGGCAGTTAGCCTAGATTACGGCTATCTTCAGGGGATACACATATCACTGCGCCATGTAATAATCAGTGATATGTGTATCCCCTGCATGCGGTCGGCGACGGTGTACAACCGAGGTCAGTGAAACTCCAGAAATCCCAAGCTATGAATAAATGCCGGGTGTGAATATTTCTAGCAAGCCAGTTTTGACAATGCAAATGTTATGGGCATTTTTCTTCTTGGGTGGAAAGCCAATATAACAGCTGTGTCCATGGGGATACACATATCACTAGTTCATGAAATAATCAGTGATATGTGTATCCCTTATTATCCCGTGCACGCGTGCACGCGTTTTTAGTGGAATTATCGAGTTTCAAACTTCAGTGAACCCAAGCCGTGTAAAAACGTCGGGTGCTAATATTGCCTGCAGTTTTGACAAGGTTGATGCGTTATATTATAACAGCTGTGTTTCTGGGGATACACATATCACTGCGCCATGAAATAATTAGTGATATGTGTATCCCCTGGACGCGATTTCAGTTTAGATATTTAGACATTCGAGTTGCAAACTCCGCAAACCTCAACCTGGGTATAAACGTCGTAGCGAGTAAGCAGCCAGCACGTTTCGGCAATAATTGGCCATTTTCTTCGATCAGGTAGATAGCCAATCTAACGGCTGTGTTTAGGGGATACACACTGAGATCACTGCGCCATGAAATAATTAGTGATATGCGTATCCGCTGTTCGAAGTTTTAGTCAGATATACAATCGAGTCGGTTGGAACTCAACCAAACTCAAGAAATCCTAATCTGCTCCGTTGGGCGCGAATTCATTTCTGGTTTCTTCTACTCTTTACAGCGCTCGTCGGAACCTCGCAACCGAGTCGCCATTTTGTTCGTTAAATGCCCAGGCGCGTATCAGTGTTTTGTGTATCCCCACAGGGGATACACATATCACTAGTGATATGTGTGCGGGGATACACATATCACGGGGATACACATATCACTGTGACCGGCAGCATTTTCGTTTGCGGTCTCTTGCATCATTTTATTTACAGATTTACCCAAGGGAACTACAGTACGAATTACCACTCGCATACAACAGGATTTAGCTAAGAGAAGAAAATAACCAAAAACATAATATCAATAGAAATAGTTTGAATTGAGTTAGAACTTAAGAGTTCTGTAGCGGGATTCAACTGTACGTGACCAAAATTAACTCGAAATGCTCATGAACTAAATTAACTTAGTGTCCCGGGGGTACTCCAAGAAAAATTGGGCGGGGGTGTGCGGCCCTCCTCCCAAAACCTTTACCCTATTTATGACCAAAATCTGCGATTTTCCCTACTCTATTTATCACCTGACCAAAACTTCTGCACCCTATTTATGACCTGATCCTAAATCAATACCCTGTTGCAGACCTGCCGTATACTTAGTTCCCTAGTTCAGATCGATGTTAAAGGCATCGTGAAGGGCTTTTGTTGATGGTCTTATCGATAATGATAAAAAAGTAGCTTCTTCTAAAAAAAAGTAGTCTCCTTCGCAGCCGTTATTAGGTTCATAACGTAACGCGTTGCGTGACGCAGAAGCGTTGCGTGACGACCCTAATAACGGCTACGAAGGAGACTACTAGAAAAGATATCCAATTCAAGACTAGAGTGCAAAACTCATACCCTACATCTGACCAAAATAGCTAACATCGATACCCCAATTATGACCAAAATTGCTGAAAAACCATACCCTTTGCAGCCACAGATACCTATATAGCCCATATAAGGGAGCATCCCCCTCGGGCTCGGTGTAGTCTGACTCTATACGATAGGAAAAAACAAATAAGATAATGTTGATACGGAATGTTAAACGGCATGTCTGTTGAGGGCACAGACGCTGAACGACTGAGGCATCGAAACAATTCCATTGATGGGTTTCAAAGTTGGAAGATCGCAGCCTGGTGGATTCTCGAACTTGAAGCTGTGCAGCAAGCGTGCCAACACCAGGAAGAGCTCAAGCCGTGCCAAAGACTCCCCCAAGCAAACTCGACGTCCAGCCGAGAACGGGAGGAAACGGTCAGCTTTTGGAGGCACAAAATTACCTTCCTCGTCCAGGAATCTTTCAGGTCTGAAGGCGTCCGGGTCATCCCAAATCTCTGGGTCGTGGTGGAGGGACCATAGATTCATTAGGATTGTGGTGCCCTTAGGAATAGCATATCCCTGCAGAGTGGTGTCCACGGTCGTTTTATGAGGAACCGACAGAGGGACAAGAGACGAGAGGCGAAGGGTCTCAGTTATGGTGGCTTCCAAATATGGCAGATTCTTCTTATCCTCCAATTCTGGCAACCGTTCTGGACCAGTGACTTGATCTAACTCTTGATGCAACATCTGCTGGACTTCTGGGTTGTGAATCAGGTACAATAATGCCCAACACAGGGTGCTGGCAGTGGTTTCCAATCCGGCCATAAAGACCTCAGCCATGGTCATGATGAGATTCTCGTCTGTCAGGAACTCCCTGACAGATGAATCCTCATCCTCGGCTTCTTTCTTTGCCTTCAACAGCGCGTCTGTCAGATCTTGAGGATTATCAATTCTATTCGCCTTCACGTGTTCTCGATAAATTCTACCAACCAGCTCGTCTCGTTCTTGGCATGTCTCTTTTAGGGTCTTGATAGACTTGAAGGGAATAAAACTCAGCCAGGGGAACAGGTCCACTACGCTTCCTCCCGCAACCACACTCGCGGCTGTGAGAGTAATTTGCAAGAACTTCGTGAACTCTGGGTCATCCAGTTCGTATCTCGAGCCAAATACCAAAGCACAAATCACATTCATCACGGCCAGACGAATCTCTTTAGTAATATCGTATGGTTGTCCATTTCTGGAGCGGACTCGCTTCAAGAGCAGGTCAAATTCATCATTAATGACAGTTCCTCGCTTAAGCTTGCCGTTGCTGTATGCTTTGAGCGCAGAGGAAGCAACCTTACGGCGAAGTCTCCACTCCGGAGAATAATCCGCTAAAATGATTGCCCTTCCTTTTGAGAAAATGTGCGTAGTGTAGAGACTCGGACGTCCAGCAAACTCGGCAGATTTTGTAACGAGGACCTCCTTAAGAGCATTTCCACCACTGACGAATACCACGAGCTGGCTGCCGAGATATAACCGAAACACTTTGCCATATTGTTTTTCTAATTCCACGAGATCAAGATGGCGTGAATCGCCGACCAATTTGTGCGCGTTTCCAATAATCGGTAAAGGAAACGGCCCTGGAGGTAGATTTCTGTTTGCAGCGAAGTGATTCATGACCAGTGTTACAAGAATAACCGCCAAAATGAGCCATGCCAATTCTTCAAACATGATTGAGCTTGATACTTTTACAGCGACCTTCAAATGGAACAGCTTCGGAAATGAAATCCCAGCCTTTGAATAACTGAGTTTCCTTTTGTTGACTTGGAAGTGTGTGATCTCTCGTCTCAATTTTTTGATGTTGTCTATGCGTGCAACTAAAGCCTTGTGGGAATTGTGTCTTATTTCAATAGCGCAAGGACGAATCACAATTTCTCCACATCATACATAATCGATATCTTTAGACCGGAAAACCGATCGAAAAGACCCAATCTTATGCTAATTATCGTGTAAAACTGAATAAGTCTTATACGGTCAAATGTAATTAAAACGCACTATTTAAAAGTCGGTCGGTTATTGAAAAACGTGAAACGATGAAATGTTTATAAACTGAGAAACGAAATTCAATTATGAGCCAATTTCTCTTTAGTAAGGTCTCTTTTCGTATTAAAATTAATTGAGAGAAAATTAAATTGAACATCAACAGGGGTGACAAAAAGGGCAATTGAATACAATTGTTTTGATGACTGTACAGTGACTTTGGTTTTCACGGACGGAATTAGCTCGAAGCGTGCGGACAAAATACTGCCCAACTGATTTGATCGGGTGGCGATCAGTGGAGGAAAAAGAAAATCAGATTCTACAGTGAGTAGGAAGTTTTCGTAAACTACTAAAGCAAGATTGATTAACACTACCTCGCCGCATTATTGACTTGTCGATATTATTTGCTGTATCAAGCACGCAAGTCGTTTACCATTCAAATGTAGATTTGGACAGTTGTATGTACATGTCAACTCCAACTGGGAATACAAAATCTGCATATGGTAAAGGTAAAGTATGCATACGAGCCAAGGGCTCATCAGGCCGAAGTTTATCCTGATTCCAGTAGCATGAAGCGACTAGGAGTATTTCCACTCCGCCTGGGTGGGATGCTAGTCGATCGCAAAGTTACCCTGCATGTAGCAAGACAGGGTTATCTGCATATAACAAGACACAATGAATTCTCGTTTGCCAGTTGTATGTTGTATTCAGTCTGTCAGAGTTCCAGTAATTTTTATTCTTAACTCCCTTTACTAAGCGGATAAGTCCATAGACTTTTTATTTTCCTACCACGCTAAAATGGTCATTCCTTCTAAAAAAATAAACAGTTTAAAAAGCCTGTATAAAACAGACAGTTGCAACTTAGATTTTACCATGCAAACATGCCTAATACTGGAAAAACTACAATGGCCGAACTACATTGCAGGAGTATTCTCACATTTTATGGCCGAAAGAAAAACTTTTGGCTGGCTAAGACTTGCTTCTGAGAAAGAAGCACTCAAACTGAACCGGATCGCTTACCAAGTCAGCCTCCTGCGCAGAATTTCAAATGCTCACCACGAACTTTACCCCTCCCCCCTCCTCTCCTCCCCTCCTCTCCTCCCCTCCTCTCCGTTCCCCTTGCCTGACAAACCTAAATCTGTCTATATGGCACGATGACAAGTTGTCACGAAGCGTTGTGGACGCTTGTACTACAAGAACATAGGTTGCCTTGGCATTTCCGAACTGCATTGTCTCGTGTTTCTGACAGTGGGTAGTTTTGTTTGTGTAGAAATGTTCTCTCTGGGTTTCGTCACGTCAACCTCACGATACATTTAATTTGTAACGCTATACATAAGATTCGCTAAAAAAAGTATCGCACATTCGAATAATTTTCAGTCTTTCTCTGAATCATACAAGGAAGAAGATAACTGAGACTTATGTTACCTATAACACTGTTCTTTATCTAAGGCCCGCTCCACGGAAACCGGATAAGCTCCGGCCTGATGGTCACTTGGCTCGTATGGAGACTTCACCATTTACCTTACCCCCTCCACACTACTCCAGAAAAATTTGAAAACACAGCAACCATCGGTCATTTTGGAATTGTGTTTGAGAAAAACTCGATTATTATCGTGGCGTTATCATTTTCGGATTTCAAAATGTTTTTCGTCCACGCGAAAGCGTAAAGCCGGCGTTTTCAAATTCCTCAGGTTTGAAGAGCGTTTCCGAAATGCTCGTGAGGGATTAGTGTGGACAGTGGGGCTAACCGTAGAAATAAAGCTCCGTTTTCAAATTTTTCCGGTGTAGTGTGGTCAGCGCGGCCGGGGCCTAAGAGAAAAACACAACAATCTGGTGTTTTAAGATTTCTTTCGTTATGTCTCTGTTGTTCACTACGAAACTAAATTCATTTCAACTCGAGTTTTCATGCAGATTTATTTGAAAACTGTTACTGCTAGGCTTCGTGTTTCCCCGCTGGGTTCTCTGCGCAGATATTTTAGTCTCGAGCATGTGTCGCTATCGCCTCGTGGATCTACAGCTACTTTGACAATGTTATGACGAAATTCATGATCAATAACAGGACAGACGCATGAAAAACTGACCTCAGTTTGTTAAATATTTCATTTATATTCTAAACAGATGTGACGGCTCCACACAAGCCCTCGCGCGAGGCGTGAGATGAGAAAAATCTCGCCTCGCGCTTCCCGCGCGCTCGTGTATCGCGCTAGAGCCCGCTAATCCGCCTGTACTGCAGGCTAGGAGACTGTTCGCAGGCTAGGCTGAGAGGGAGAGGTGACTGACATTTCAAGCTATTCGTACGGCAGTTTAGTTGTTTTCACAAAGGCCCATCAGTGTGACTGAAATTGTGAGTTTGTCTGACGGCGTCTCGTGTTCAAGCGGAATAAACGTTGAAATGTATGGTTAGTCTAAGTTCGCATGACAATAGCCTTATCCAACTTGATCCGGCATATCAAATGTACAAATCTGCACATTCTTTGGACAGGTGATCATTGATCCACTTGAAGGTTCAGTGATTGTGCGGAACACTCTGACCACGTAGAATCTAAGCATCATCATGTTTGAAGAATTGGCATGGCCCATTTTGGCAATAATTCTAGTAACATCGATCATCAATCACTTCCGTGGAACCAGAAATCTACCTCCAGGGCCTTTTTCTTTCCCGATCATTGGAAATGCGCACAAATTGGCTGCCGATTTACGCCATGTTGACCTCATGAAATTAGAAAAACAATATGGCAAAGTGTTTCGTCTGTATCTCGGCAGTAAGCTCGTGGTAGTTGCAAGTGGTCCAAGTGCTATCAAGGAAGTCCTCGTTACAAAGTCGGCCGAATTTGCTGGACGTCCGAGTCTTTACAGCTCGGAAGTCTTCGCAGAAGGAAAGGCAATCGGTTTTGTGGATTATTCTTCGGAATGGAGGCTTCATCGCAAGGTCGCTGCCTCTGCGATCAAAACGTACATCACCGGCAAGGTAAAAGAGTTTGGTATTAATGATGAATTTGACCTGCTCTTGAAGCGAGTCCGCGCCAGAAATGGACAACCGCACGACATCACTAAAGAGATTCGACTGGCCGCGATGAATGTGATTTGTGCTTTGGTATTTGGCTCGAGATACGAACTGGATGACCCCGAGTTTACGAAGTTTATGGAGATTAATGACACTATAATAAAGACGCTTGCTGCTGGGAGTGTTGTGGACGTGCTTCCCTGGCTGGGGTTTATTCCATTCAAGTCTATTCAAAACCTAAAGGAGAAATGCACTGAACGGAATGAGATTATCAGTAGAATTTACCAACAACATATGGACGCTTGGAGAGTTGATAATCCTCAAGATCTGACGGATACACTGTTGAAGACAAAGAAACAAGCTGAGGAAGAAGACTCGTCTATCAAAGGATTCCTGACGGATCAGCATCTCATCATGACCATGAGTGAGCTGTTCATAGCTGGTATGGAAACCACTGCCAGCACCTTGTGTTGGGCTCTGATGTACCTGATCCACAACCCAGACGTCCAGCAGAGGCTGCATCAAGAGTTGGATCAAGTCATTGGTCCAGACCGGTTACCGGAACTGGAGGACAAGAAGAATCTGCCATATTTGGAAGCCACCCTAACCGAGACGCTACGCCTCTCGTCCATTGGTCCTCTGTCAGTTCCTCATAAAACGACAGTGGACACCACTCTGCAGGGATATAGTATTCCTAAGGACACCACAGTCTTAACCAATCTATGGTCCCTCCACCACGACCCAGAGATTTGGGATGACCCGGACGCTTTCAGACCTCAACGATTCCTGGACGAGGAAGGTAATTTTGTGCCTCCAAAAGCTGATCGTTTCCTTCCGTTCTCGGCTGGACGTCGAGTTTGCTTGGGGGAGTCTTTGGCAAGGATTGAGCTCTTCCTGGTGTTGACACGCTTGCTTCACAGCTTCAAGTTCGAGAATCCACCAGGCTGCGATCTCCCAACTCTGGAGCCTGTCGGAGGTCTTGTGTTGATGCCACGGGCGTTTAATGTCTGTGCTCTCAAAAGACATGTTGTTTGACTTTTCCTATCATCATTTATCATATATAATTTCGGTTAGTTATTCATAGGTCTAAAAGGGCTGGAAATTAAGCCTGGTTATCGGGAAATGGGTTTTTGGTTGCTGGTCGACTCAAACGTTAACTAGTGTGAAATGCGAGACCAAATAAGAACGCAAGAACGAGCATGTGTTAATAGAATTCAAGGGCACTTTCATTATGCCATAGCCTGCGTAGCAAGCGTTTCTGTGGGGATCGGGAGCAAAGAATTACAGCACGAAAAATGGAGCGAGTAAAAGAGGGGGGGAGGGGGAGGGGAAGGAAGGAAGGAAACGCTTGCAGACAAACCCCTGGATTTTGAAAACCGCCCACTTGGCCTTTCATGCCTGAGTGCGCACACTGAGATTTCATGCTGTCATCGGCTGTCATAAATTAACCAATAAAATCTTCGGCCTTCCGTAGCGGAAGTGAACTTTGAACCAAAATAAACTTCACTTGTCAAAATATGTCTGAAACAACGAGCGCACGGTAGGAACGGAGAAATCTCGATGAATTAAATTTGGTAATTTATAATCAAGCTATATTTCTACTCAATCCGTCTAAAAGGAAGGACTGCAAGGGTGAAGTTAAAGCACAAATCTGCCAGAAAGTTAAAATGTGAGAAGTATTCCAGTCGCATTAGTAATCCTTGTGTTCGCATGATTCGAAATCTTGGATCACGGTATTCATTCGTCCAGGAATCGATACAAGGTAAAATTAGCAAGTCAATTCCCACAAATGCAACTCCAGTAAAGAAGCGTTTGCTGGAAACGCCAGATTTGCAAATCGGTTCGAGTGTTATCGCCTACAGCAAAAACGAACAATGGAAAGTCTTCCCGGCAAACTTTGGAATTTGGGCAGGAAAGGCTTCAAACATCTGAGAGGGGAAATAACGATAATCTTGACCAGTATCTGAATAAAGATAATCTTCACCCAGGCGGCCCCCAAGTCAAAGTTGTAAATAAAATGTCCTCGTAAGAATTCCCTGCGACGAGACGACTAAATTTTTGGTAAGGCAAATATGTGACAAAAACTGGCATGCCGCAGCTAACACTATAACAAATCATTGAGAATTGTACCCAGAGGTTCTAAATGCTGTCAACAAAAATGTTTCTAATGAAATGCCAGAGTACCTACGACAACATGTTACCACGTAACAAGCCAGACGAAATCACTAGGTTTTCCCACGCAGCAGTGCGAATCAGTTTCTGTCCCGTGGTTTATTATCGTGGTTTATCACCTTGGCGCATGTGGCATTCAAGAAAGTGATGTTAAAATTAAAGGAACAGCTGCAAATCGTCGCGCTTGCTTCTGTAATAATGTGCAGGCTTTGGAAAACCAAAGCGTCGCCATTGCACTACAGGATTTCTACCGTACTGTCGAAGCTGACGACTAAATCCTCGTTCAGCGAGAAAAGTTAAAGCGTTTTGTAACTAAGCTTCGAACGCGTCTTCCCCTTTTGTCTGGCACTCAAAGGTATTAAAATACCTTTGATCGACACATGTCAATAATATTGGACTAGCCCAGCCAATCACGAGCTCCGTTCGCTGGCGAACGGAGATTTTCAAAATCCAGGGGTTTGTCTGCAAGCGTTTCCTTCCTTCCCCTCTCCCACCCCCCTCTTTCTGCTTTTTGGTTCTCGCCCCATTTTCTACGCAGACAAAACACCGAAAATCCCCTTCCTCCGTCTTTCTTTGCTTCCAAACCCCACGGAAACGCTTGCTACGCAGGCTAATTATGCCAAAAATGTCGGCATTTTCGGTCGGAATTCCAATAAAGGTCTGTTCTCGTTTCGTCCGACCGGATCATTCGGGACCACCTCGGGAGGTGGTCCTCTTTGATCGGTCAGTTCAGTCGGAGCGAAATTTGCCGTTCCATTTTGACAAACCCGTTCGTTGCCATACTTCTCTGCAGTAGATTTCACATATATGGGTTTAGGCAAGATAATAGAAAATCTTAAGAGCCTGTCCTGTCGGTTGGCCCAGTTTGATAGGAAAATGCCGTTTCATTTCTACTTGGTTAGTCTCACTGATTTTCTTGACCGGTCACGCACCCCAATACGAGTTATTAAAAATATAACGATCAAAAAAGCCGAAATCAGTATACTATTCTGCTTATTATATGGCTATCGCCTTTTTTGTTTTTTTTTTTCACGGGCGCTATTTCAACTGTCTTCCTTGTTAAGTGTTGATCAAAATGGCGGACGAATGTGGTCAGGGTATTAGAAACGCAGTCTGCGGACTACAGACCGGAGGTAAAATGCAGACTGTAGACCAGGGGTAAAATGCAGACTATAGAACAGGGGTACATTGCTGACTGCAGACTGCAGACTGTTTAACTGAATCGTGTTCCCATTTCCATCATCAAGAACTAACTGTAAACAGGCTAACCGAAGAGTTATATAGGTTAACCCGAGTGATGTTCAGTCTAACCAGAGTGATATTCAGTCTAACCAGAGTGATGTTCAGGCTAACCAGAGTTTATATTCAGTCTAACCAGAGTGATGTTCAGGCTAACCAGAGTTATATTCAGTCTAACCAGAGTGATGTTCAGGCTAACCAGAGTGAAAACTTTCACTGCAGCTACCTTGAATAATCCTGTTTATATATGGTCAGCACTCGATAATGGAAACATTACTCATTAAAAAAGTCTGTAGTCTACAGTCTGCATTTTACCCTCAGTCTGCACTTTACCCCCAGTTTGCAGTGTGCAGTCTGCACTCTGTAATCTGTAGTCTGCAGTGTGCAGTCTGTGTTCTTTTCACTGACCGAGGCTGAATGACTACTTCGCACAAGTCATGACCCAGGTCTCGAGAAGAATGACAGGAAGAGACCAAGCAGCCGATACTCATGTGATACTGCTTGTGGCTCTGATATGCTCGAGGAAGCCAGTAATTCCAAACTGGTGATGCAGGCTATCCAGAATACACACACTATCTTCATTTAAAATAACATGCTCGAACCGTTTGGTTAAATCTCTGAAAATCAGTCGGTGACCCCACCCACTTTTGTATTCCTCACACAACTATGTATCTCATTGTCTTAACATAGCAAAGGTTTGAAAGGAAATCAATATATAAACAATAGCCTTTGTTTGGCACGAAAATATGCTAGGATATTTATCCCCAGACATTATCTGTTCCGAGAAGCAAACAGTTTTCTGAGAGCATAGCTTGAGAAAAACTGTGAGCCTTGAGGAACTGACAATGTCCAAGGACAAATATCCAAGCATATTTTTGATGGAGGCTATCGTGTTTATTATCCTTCAAATATTTTTTGCAACATGCGTAGTTTTGAAAATTGGGGAATATCACTTGGATATTCCCCAGGAATATTCAGTCACGTGACATGTTTAAACCAATCAAGCATGAGTGAAAGTATTTGATAGATTATAAAAATAACATCATTCATTACTAATCAAAGGATATTTTGTAGGAAAATGTGATATTGACAACAAACTCACCAATTTGAAATATAGTAATCTTCTACTCAATCAAAAGTGCAAATAACTTAGGAATTCAAAGTTGATCACGTGACGATAATCACTTCATTTGTATTGCAGTGGTATATTAAATAATTTGATTACAATGGAGAAAAATAATGTAAAAATAGCAATTATTACCTATATCTATGACACCTGTGGCACATATTTTGTGGACTGGTGCTCTGTGGACATACTTATATTACTGCAATATCTTTCATGAAATATCTTTCATATAATATCTTTCATATTATTCAGAATGAAAAAAAATAAACTAAATTCTTTCTAGTAAATGTTCCCATGCCCTTTCAACTTGCTGTTGGGTATATTCGGGTTCCCACAAGGTGCAGATAGCGACATTGGCCTTCATGACCCTTTCTTCATTGGTTATTTGTGATTTAATTCTGTTCACCGCTTGTTCTTGAGTAATACCATCTCGTGACAGAATGCGTGATAGAGCCTCATTCTCAGGAACAAAAGTCACCCACACTTCATCTGTAGCACTGTCCCAGCCTGCCTCCAAGAGAACTGCAGCATCCAAAACACAAACCTTGAACCCTCCTTCTCCATATCTTTGAATCTCTGCTTGTGCTTGTGTCATAATTTCTGGCCAAACTATGCGATTTAGCAATGCCAGCTTGGTCTTGTCAGCGAAAACTATGGAACCTAAAGCCCTTCTGTTTATAGTCTGTTCCTCTGTTAAAATGCCACTTCCAAAATTCTCAATGATTTCCTTGTATGCTTTCTTCCCAGGTGTGTAAGCTTGGTGGCCCAGCTGGTCACAGTTGATGACGGCAGCTCCTAAACCTTTAAGTCTCTGGCAGACTGCAGACTTCCCGCTGGCAATTCCTCCAGTTAGACCAATGACATATGGCTGGTCTTGCTCCATCTCTTTGCTAACAACAGGCCTCAAAAGTGTTCCTAAGAGTTTCTGTCTTTCCATAGTAGAGCTCATCTTTTCATCACCTTCATGATGTTTTCCATGGACAAGTTCACCATCTTTCTCAACAACAATATCGATGACATGCACGTCCAGTGGGTTTAAACCTTTCTTTTCTCGCATGTCATTCACCATGAATCCTCCTTTCTCTGTTTCTTTACTAACAACCAGGCACTGATACTCTGGATCTGTCCCTGCTGGGCCAACAGGGTCAATCAGTGGTATGATGTTGTGCTCAAGACCTGTCAAAGATACATGAATACAAGATCAAATTATTAAACAATGGATCATTGGATTATTCAATTCGAGTTTTTATCGACTTAGCCATCATAGTATATGAGCCATCATACAATGCTCTGTGCATGTTTTTGGCTGCTTTTAATTCTTTTCTATTTTTAGTTTTCTATATTTTGGGGGTGTTTTTAAAAACAATTGTTCCACTTGTGCTTTTTGGATATGAGATGATCATAGCCAACTTGGCCCTACACGCCTCATTAGCTATCTACCATTTCATATCGAACATGGGCTCTTGGAATAGTTGTAAGTATTCTCACACTTTGATTGGTCCCTACAGTTTATGAGCAATAATTGGAGTAAAGATGCATCAATGATGTGATAAACATTTTTTGTTTCTTTATCTCATTGTCATCTGTGCATAAAGCATGTGTCAGTTCAGCTCTTGATCACACAAGAAGTGAAAATGTGGTAAGAAAATCAGCGACAAACTTGATTATTGCCAAAATCAATGGATAAGGGACATTTAGAAAATATTTTCCAGGATATTGAGTAGGAAAATTAATTTTTTTTGAAATTAAAATTTATGAGGTATGGGACATTTAGGCCAATAACTAACGGGATATGGGATACTCAGAACCCCACCCCCAATAAGGCCTCTATCCTTCTGTTGAGGCCGGTTTACCTTTCAGTTAGATGGGAAACTTGGCCCATAGGTGCAAATATGTAATTCTATGAAACTTAAGTATGAATGAGAGCGCTTAAGATGTCACTTTGTGTTTCACACCGTTATATTAAGACTGTTTTAGCATGCAGTAACAAAACAAAATCAAACATTCGATAAATTTATTGAACTCAATCAAACTCAATTGAACCCCAATCACACGATTGGGTTTGATTGAGATCGGTAATCAAACACAATCAAACTCACCAAAAAATTGGGCAATTGAACTCAACTGAACACTTGAATGCCTTCGATTGTTTCCAGTTGGGTTCAAACCAGCTACGATAAGGTTTGATCATGCAATTTGAGGCACCATGTGGCATGGTGATATCAAAATAATGGCTGAGTTTGAATTCATGATATTTCTAGTTAATTATTAATTTGTAGCTATTACTAAGGATCTGATTACACTCGAGGTTAACAAAATTTGCTTGGCTCAACCAAAAATCTTGACAAACATTGTCTCCGTCAAGCTTTCCATTTATAATTGTAGGCGCACAATTAGTCCCCTTCGCAGCCATTATTAGGGTCGTCATACAACGCTTCTTGTTGTGTGACAACCCTAATAACGGCTGCGAAGGAGACTAGTGCGTTATAAGAGGGCAAAATTTTTGTTGACCACAGAGTCAATCACAAGGTGAGATCAAAGATCAAAGAGAGACCAGATTTACTTGATTGACGTTTTCCTTCAGATCATGATGTGCACACAGAAAAATCTGCCAGTTTTCACGCCTGACAAAAATTTGTCCTGCTCCGGAGCTGGCTTGACAAAATTTGGTAGGAAAAAAAAATCACTGTGCGCACTTGTTTCACAAAACTGATGACAGAATTTTTTGCAAAATAAACAAAAATTTGCCTACTGTGCACAAGCCCTAAGACAGACTGTTCAAATTTATACACGTGTTATTTGCTGGCTGTGATGAGGTCTTGAAAAGGCATTTTTCACTAAAGCACGGACCGACCCTGAGCCAGTCAATAACTTATTTTTTTCCCTCTCTCTCAATCAATTTTATAATATTATTGTGGACCTTTTCCACACAGACATCGCACACCCATTACCATCACTGTGGTCAGAGATGGGAAAATCTGGACAATGCTTAGAACAATCAGATTACATGATTTGCTACCTTACCCCCTTGCAAAATATAACAGGTGTTATTTAGAGTGAATATTAAATTTTTTGATTGTGTTCAATTGAGATTGATTGGGTTTGATTACATCAGAAATTTTCACAGTGGCCTCATGGTTAGCGCACTCGTCTCCGGATGAAGTAGTCCGGGTTTGGGCCCTGGCCGGGGACATTGTGTTGCGTACTTGGGCAAGACACTTAACTTTCACAGTACTTCTCTCTACCTAGGTGTATAAATGGGTACCAGCAAACTTAATGCTGGGGGTAACCCTGCAATGAACTAGCATCCCATCCAGGGGGAGTAGAAATACTCCTAGTCGCTTCGTGCTATGGAAACCAGGATAAGCTCTGGCCTGATGGGCCACTTGGCTTGTATACAGACTTTACCGACATCAGAAATCGACTGCAATCGAACCCTCCACATCTTTTTTTGCTTTGTGTTTGATTATCAGACTAATCAAACCCAATTGTTTGATTAAATTTGATTACCAAACAGTTTGATTAGAAATCTCAGGTTTAGTCTCGTTTTATCACAAAAACCCATTAGAAATTAAGGGGTGCTTTCCATTATGCCAAAGATTTTGGTCGGAAGTCAAATGGAAAGGTCTGTTTCGGTTCCACCCGACTGGAATGTTTGAGACCACCTCTGGAGGTGGTCCACTTTGACTGGTTGGACTGGTCCGACCGAAATTTGCCATTCCATTTTGACAAATTGGTTAATAATTACCCTTACTTCACTTCGCTTATGTAGGGAATTCGGAAAAGGAATAGAAAATGGTAAGAGCAATTCCTCTTGGTTGGCCCGGTTTGATCGGAAAATGTCGTTCCCTCGGGTATTCACATTAGTCTGTGACATAATGGAAAGCACCCAAGGATTAGAAAGCATTTTAAAGAAAAACAAGTGATTGTATTTATTTTCATAAAACAGCACATATACGCATTGTCAAGCAACCATTATTATAAGAATATTAAAATTATCAACTAAGTTGGGTTTAATGTAATAAGAATTGGGCAAAGAACACATTATCACCTTAATTATTTACATTAACTCGACTGTAAACAAGAAAAGATGTAAGCTTAATACCTGGCTTTACATCATCGATAAATTCTTCCAGTTTTGTCTTCCTGTCCTGAAAAGGCTCTATTAGTTCCTTTAAGATCTTCCTTTGCAGAAGGGGACCCTCACTGAGACCAACAGTGATTCGTTTATCACAGATTAAAGAAGCTGCAGCAAGGAGTAGCCGGTGACCGGAATGCATATGGTCGAATGTCCCTCCCAGAACAACTTCTTTGTATGTTTCCAAGCAAGCACCGTTGAGATCGAGACTACGCTGCTTGCTTGTAATTTCATTGTTGATCCTTTCTTCTTCGACTTTCAAATACCTTAACTTTCTGTCGAGATCGGTGAGCTGAAAACGCCTTGTCATCCACTGCTTTAACTCGAATAGACCGACGTCTTTCGACGGATCTTGTCCGAAAACATCACGAACAAATGCGACCTCGGGCTTCTTAAAAAGATGTCTGACTTCTTCGCTTTTTTTGTTGTTCGCGGTCAAAGTCCGAGGGAGAAGAACGCGAACGTCAAGCTGGCCGGTTCTTGAAGAACTGCTACCGTACACATCGACCAACAGTTCGTACAAACTCCGGACATGGTGGCACACGTAATCAGGTTCGTAGATGTCAACGTACAAAACTTCTTTGACTTCCTCTGACACTTGCTTCAATAGGGCGGGTATTTTGGTCCTAATGCAAGAAGGAGACAACACTAACAGCCCGTAACGAAACATCTTTGTTTGGCTATTGTGTTGCAATAGAATTGAGGTCTAAAACACTTTTTGCTTCAAGGCGTTTTATTGCGTAATGACACGTAGTCGAGGAACACACGAAATCCTCACGAGGGACTCCGGAAATATACGATCGTAAATCGATATGCATTCGTATCATCTAATTGAATTTCGTACGATTTGTGAATGTGATTTTGAAAGATCAAAATACTAGTAACAACACGTTTTCAGCCCCTATAAAGGCTTAGCAAATTGACATGGGACGAAAAGTGACTCTGGCAGCATGTAGCTTGAATCAGTGGGCCTTGGATTTTGAGGGCAACCTAAAACGAATTCTTCAAAGCATCAACATTGCTCGAGCACATGGGGCAAGTTATAGGTTGGGGCCTGAGCTAGAAATTCCCGGCTATGGCTGCAACGACCATTTCTTAGAGAGTGACACGTTATTGCATTCTCTTCAAGTGCTTGCCTTGTTGTTGAAGTCTCCAGTGACTAAAGATATTATCTGTGATGTTGGAATGCCGATTATGCATAGGAATGTTCGTTATAACTGCAGAGTTATCTTTCTTAATGGAAAGGTCCTTTTAATCCGACCAAAGATGATGCTGGCTTGTGACGCTAACTACAGAGAGGGTAGATGGTTTACAAGATGGACTAAGGTGTGTATCGAGATCCTAGCCACAAATATAGTTTTAAAATATGAAAAGAGGTACCTGTTTGTCAACCTCCTTCCTCCATGCCCGGGCCTCCATCTCTTCCACCCCCTCTCCTCCCACCTCCCACCTCCCACCTCCCACCTCCCACCTCCCACCTCCCACCTCCCACCTCCCACCTCCCACCTCCCACCTGTTTTCTGCCCTATACCTCCCTTCCCTTCCCCTCTTTCCCTGCTCTGAGTCCTCCTTCTCTGCCACTTTATCGGAGGCAGTGTGGCCAAGTGGTTAGGGCGCCGGACTTGAAATCCAGAGATCACGGGTTCAAGCCTGCTCTGACCACTTAGCTGGAGTTGTTTCTCGGTAGACCCTAGTTCAACTCCTTGGTCGTGCTTGTAGATAGCCAACTGGTCTGTCTCCTGTCGGGTGAGATTTTTAAGCCTATTACGTTTAGCTGATATATTTGTTTCCTTCATTTAAAGTGGCATGCCTGTGAACTGGCTAGGTGTAGCTAAGCGCATTGACCACTATAAACAACAACAACAACAACAACAACAACAACAACAACTTTGTACTCATTCTCCACCCCTGTAATGTGCTTTCCCGGTGTCAACAGGGAAGAGGTAGTGGTGGTGAAAAAGGCAAGGAAGATCAGGGTGAAGGAATGCTTGCTATAAGAAGCAGGCTTGTCAGGTCATAATGCCCATCAATTTCCATGTAACCCAATTTCATCAACTGTCAATTACTGTCAATATATTTGCCAATCTGAAACTAGTGTATGCCTCTGACCCGCTTCCTGGGAGAATGTTTACATAATTTTTTGCTTGAAGCGATTACTTGTAAACTGAAGGGTGAAAAATGGGAAGTCTTACTTTGAGATAACTATGAGATTCTTTTCGTGTGGAAATGTCTGCTGTTCCCGCAAGGTCTTAACAAGAATGAATATTGCAGGTTCTTTGCAGTGTGGTATTGAGTCTAGTGCAAGAATGTCTTTCAAAAATCTATAATTTAAAAAGTCAACCAGAGAAATGAGTCTAGGGACTGTGTTGGCTGGCTGTTGTTGTTGCTGTTGTCTAAAGCAGGGATGGATCTAGGGGAGGGTGTGGGGGGTGTGCACCCTCCCCTCTCCCTGAGATGAAGCCTTCTTCTTCATTTTGCTTTTAAAATTTGTTTACCTTACCAGTCAGTTATGCCATTCCTTAGTGGTATAGCCCCTCCTGAGAAAAATCCTGGATCCGTCCCTGTGAAGGTGTATGTAGAAGTTGTGGCCACAGAATCTGAAATGCTGAAAATTCTGCAAAGAGAATGGTGACCTTTTTTGTCAACCAACCAATGAAAATGAAAAATACGACCAATTTCTCTTGAAGATTAATTTCTTAGCCTTGACTAAATGCCACTCTCTTCCTGCCAAACATTACAGGTATCTCATCCACATGGAATTTGTAGTTTTTGAAATGAAGTAACAAGTGGAGATGCCTGATCATAGTTTCCTTCTTTTGCCAGACAAAGCAAACTGAGGAGTATTTCCTTCCTCGCATGATAGCAGAAATCACTGGTCAGGTGACTGTCCCATTTGGAGATGGCGTTATCTCCACGCTAGATACTTGTGTCGGCACAGAAATCTGTGAAGAGCTTTTTAGTGTGAATGGTCCTCACATAACTATGGCCCTTGATGGTGTAGAGATCATCACTAATGGAAGTGCAAGCCATCATCAGCTTAGAAAGTTAGACAAAAGAGTCGACCTGGTGAAGGATGCTACAAGTAAGGTACGTAAACTGTTTCCCTTCATTTACTTTAAGACCCCTTGCATGGTCTTAGGCAGGATTTGCTTGGTGTTATCCAAACTTTTCGGTTGTGCTTTAAGTGCATCTCTTCTAAGGGGATCTGACAGCAACAGTCCAACATGGAAGGCGTATTTTGGCAGTTTTGAGGTTAACTATATTCCAATTGTTTTTTTTTTCAAATCTTCAGATAATTTTGATTTTCAAATTTTCTGAGAAGATTTTCAAATTGTGATTTTAAATACTTCTCATTAGCTAGCAATCCAATTGGGGCTTTTGGATATCTGGATATCTGGATATCCACCTGGCTAAAATTAGACTGTTGGCAGTCTGTTGTTCTGTCAAAATCAGGTGAGCCAGAGGACAATGAGGCGAGTAGGGGTTGGGACAAGACATGGGTGTGGTACTCACTTGTCTCTTCTTGGCATTAATTGCATTTTGCATTCATGGAAAAATACTTGTCGTGCCCTGTGAGAATAAAAACTGGCTGCCAGTAGTCGAGACGATAACTTGGTTCCCTTGGCCACTTAAGAAATAAATAAAGTACTTTTATCAGCCCTTGGCTATTTCAATATGGGAGGTATGGTGACTAATGGTTAGTCTATTCAGTTGAACTCAGATCCAAAACAAAATGTGCTTTTGTGTTTCTTGAATTTTTAACTATTTGAAAAAGAAAAGGATTTATATGGCTTTAACAGAGGATTATTTATTGTCCACCAGGGTGGGGGCATTTACCTTTATGCCAATATGCGAGGTTGTGACGGTGAGAGAGTTTACTATGATGGATGTTCAATGATTGCCGTTAATGGTGACATAGTAGCACAAGGCACACAGTTTTCATTACAGGAAGTTGAAGTAGTTACATCCACAGTTGATTTGGAAGAAGTGCGATCTCATCGTGGTTCTACACCAACGTTTGGTGCAAGTGCAATGGCGGTTGCGGATAGCTATCCCCGCATCAAAGTGGACTTTGCACTGAGTCGCGAGGATGATATCTCAGTCCCCTCAGCTGAGCCTATAGAAGTTCATTACCACACCCCAGAGGAAGAAATAAGTCTTGGGCCAGCATGTTGGTTGTGGGATTATCTTAGAAGAAGTGGTCAGGCTGGATTTTTTCTGCCACTAAGTGGAGGTGAGTATTAAGCAAAACCTATGTTATGACAGAGGCTATATGCCTCCTCTTCCTCCTCCATAGCCTCATGATGTCAGGTCACCTAACGTGTGAACAGAAATTATTTTAACTGGTCCGTACTTAGCTCTTATTAACTGAGCAGGAGGTCTGTATGGGAGAATCTTGACCAAGGTCATGGGTACAGACTGAATGCAGTGAGGTCTGTACACACGACCAAGGTCAAGATTCTCTCATACAGACCAACTAAGCTTGGTTAATAAGATGTTTAGTATATGGCAAACAAGAAAAATGTAATTAACATAATTTCTGGGAGAATTCATCAAACTATGAACTTAAGAAAGTTTGTGTTTAGTGTTTATTAGTTCTTCCCCACCATGTTTTTGAGAGAATGTGGCAAGGGAGAGACAGATAAGAGGGGGATAAGAAGTCTGTGTACTTCACATCTGGTCAGCTGTTGGCCAAATATAGACATAGGGAACTTCTTTTGCATGTTTGATCTGATGGAGCTCAAACTTTGCAACAGGGTAGACAATTCAAATCTTAACAAACAGATATTCTTGTATTTTGATTCTAGTGGTTTTTGGTAGGAAAAAGAGGTCATTAAACTAACAGCAGAATTTTATTTTTACTTTCTGACTAATTAAAAATAATGCATGATTTTCAACGATTGTGTGGAGATAAATTCAAATATTTACAACAAAATAATTGAAAAAGCTCTATTTATTCAAAGGATGTGAATATTTGAAGTTTGAATTTTCCTCCATTTTGCTACTTTTTAGAAATTTGGCAAACTTCAATATGCAAATCTTTTTAATTAAAAATCCTTTTAAAATACTTTTCTCACATTTGAATTCATACCAACATATCCTTTTAAAATCATGGCTTTATTATCTCAATCAGTTTTGTGAGTATTTCGAGGAGTATTTCTGTTTCCCCCTGGATGGAATGCTAATCCTTTGTCTGGCTACTCCCCCCACCCCCTCCCCTCTAGCACTAAATTTGCCAGTAGCCATTTATATGCTGTGAGAGTTACATATCTTGCCCAGGAACACAATATGATGACCTCTGGCAGGGTTTAACCTCAGGTTGCATAATCTATAGTCCAGTGGCTCTGCAAGTTACTCCATATGGTATTTTAAAAAGTTTGCACTTTTATAGCTAAGAAAATAGTGGCCTGGCTAAGATTTTTATTGAGCTGGTCACCATTTTTTCAGAGAGACCTGGAACAAAATGATTTTTGTCCCCAATCTTATGCAACACCTTGAGTGCAGGGCTACCAAGCTTTGTGTTTACAAGATGGCAGACACAGGACGTAGAAAGAGAACACGCTAAACAAGTGCTCAAAACAAGATTTTATTTCAATTACTTTACTCGTTATAGTGGCAGCGATACTCACTTGAAGTTAGTCAGAAACTTATTCCAAACTTTTTATTTGGATGGCTTGATATGGTTCAGATGTCAAATGATTGTTTGTGTGTAACCTAAAGACCGTTTGTTGTCCATTACTGCCTCCCCCCTCCCCCCCCCCCCAAAAAAAAAATCCAGCTGGCAATTACCTCCTTTTCAGCCGGCAAATTTCGCAGGTAGCTGGTGCTTCTAAGCAACAACCCTGGCTAAGTTGATGTAGTTCACCTGCCAAGTTTCTGCAGTGTTGTAAGGAAGAATTCATTTATGAATCTGTTCATATTTTGTAATTTAGTCTTTTGAGGATGATGGCAAGTCATTGTTATTGAATCAACAGGCATTGACAGTTCATCAACAGCATGCATTGTGAGCTCCATGTGTCACCAGGTGTGTCAAGCTGTAAAGAACGGAGATCAACAGGTGCTGGAAGATGTCCGCAGGATTATCAATGATAAGTGAGTTATAACAGTCAAAATGGATCAAACATTTCTGCCAGTAACAATTTTTTGTTAGGTTGACTAAGTTCACTGCCTACTCTGCCTTAGTGTATTTTGATGTCAGCTTTAGCATAACTGTAGACTCTAACTTGAAAGTGAAAACACTGACTATTTCTCGTTCTTTAAGCATGAATACAAGAGTTAATGCTGGCGGAAACTCCATTGACTTTTCGGTGTGCACTCCAGAAGTTAGGTGCAAACTTGACTGAGTCTGAAACCTCCCCATTTTTAGAGGTCTATTAACTAAAAGCTATTAAAGGGGCTAAGAGTCAACTTGTCCTGTGTATAGCTATGTGAAGGTGTGATTCACCCAATTTAGTTGATTTAAAAGTATTTCATCTTTTTCCTCTAGCAATTACATCCCTACTGATCCCAAAGAGTTAGCAAGCCGTATTTTCGTCACATGCTACATGGGGACTGAGAATTCTTCTGAAGAAACAAGGAAAAGAGCAAGCAACTTAGCTGAAGAAATTGGCAGTCACCATATGGGTAAGGAGTAAACAGTGCTTCCGTTTTCTTTGCAAGTTCCATCAAGAAAAAATTGCCAAAATGAACTGAACCACCTAGGACAGCGTAATAAACAATAACATATGAAAGTACTGCTCAATAGCTTTCATTTGAATGGTCACACACTAGGGTTTCATCCACAGACTTTAAAGTCAGAACCACCTTGTACAGCATAATAAACAGTACCACATGAAAGTACTCTTAAGTACCTTTCATGGAAGAATTAACAAACTAGGACTTTATTAGCCTAAGGGGAGGGAGCGGCTGTACACAGGCTAGGACTTTATCTACGGGCTAAAAAGTTAGAACCACCTCGTACAGCACAATGAACAGCACCTCATTTTGCTTTTTCTTTCTGTAAGGAATTACAATCGATACTGCTGTTACCGCTGTTCTCGGGATCTTTACGGCCATCACAGGTAAAATCCCGAAGTTCAAGTTATACGGCGGGACTCATCGCGAAAATCTGGCCATGCAAAACGTACAGGCACGTCTGCGCATGGTCTTAGCGTATTTATTTGCTCAGCTGATCATGTGGGCACGCGGGCTTCCTGGTGGGCTGCTGGTTTTGGGATCGGCAAACGTGGATGAAAGGTACATTGTTTTCTCCTTGGTGTGACTTGTAGTGCAACATTCTTGGCTACGTGCGGAACTTTTCTTCCTAGAGAGTCTTACCAGTAAAAGCTTTATGCAAAAGAGGCGAAGTATGATAGATTTAATAGCTTGTGCCAGCCGAGGTTCTCCAAGGAGTACTTTCTTATGGTGGGACTGGCACTTCCCCCCTCCCTGACCACTACGGCCACCTTGACACCTTGACTCCTTGCAACCCCCCCCCCCCCTTCTACCCAACCCAAAAAAAA
This sequence comes from Orbicella franksi, assembly GCF_964199315.1. NCBI lineage: Eukaryota > Metazoa > Cnidaria > Anthozoa > Scleractinia > Merulinidae > Orbicella > Orbicella franksi. The sequence goes on along the minus strand of NC_138152.1, from coordinate 9,100,874 downwards.
AGGAGACATTCAGTTCTCTCTAAAGCTTAGCTGTGTCAGGTGGCGCATCATAAAACGTAACGTTTACATGTTCTTATTACGTTCGTCCTACGTAGTTCCTCTCTCGCGTTTTAGAACATAGTAAAGTCAAAACTCTCAGTTTAGAGAAACCTTACCCTATTAGTCTATAATTTACTTTTGTATTTTTAATATATTTTTTAATTTGTGTATTTATTTTTTAATAATTTAATGTTATTTTGGATCGGGACCTTTCTGTAGATCACCTACGGGTGAGAAAGCTTCCCGTTAAAATATCATTATTAGGATTACATCAAGAAGTCGTTTTCCTGGTGCTTCTATGGAAGTAGAATAATCCTTGACTAGATAAGCGACTCGTCCACCCCCCTCCCAACCCCCTATCGAATTTTCTAAATAATTCAGAGCAGGTCAAAACTAAGGTCCGATTGCCCGGGGCAAGTAAATTTTGCTCTTGGGCAAGTGAAAATGGAAGTTTGATGGTCCGGTGGGCAAGTGAAATTAGTCTCAGTAGTCTTGTTGAAGTGAAGTGAAGTGAAAGACTTTATTTAATGAGGGTGACCCGTGACAGTAACTTAAGTTACTGATAAACTTGGGGCCCTCAGCTTGTTAGTGATCATTTCCAATCGAAAGCAATGTCAAAACTTAAGACTGCAAGGCGAGCAAAACAATGAGTTAAAAGCATGGATCAATTTAATATAAGCAGTACACAGGCTTGTAATGATGTATGAATGTGGAGTATTCTTTTTTTTGTTGTTGCATGACACTTGACTTCACGTTGTACACTTTTCAGTTTGTGCGGATACCTGACCAAGTACGACTGCTCAAGCGCAGACATCAATCCGATTGGCGGAATAAGCAAGAAAGATTTAAAATCCTTCATTTTCTACTGTGTGGAGAAATTTAACTTTAGTTCACTGATAAGAATACTTGGTGCTCCTCCCACGGCCGAGTTAGAACCACTTGCCGATGGACAAATACAACAGACGGACGAGGTAGATATTCTCAAATTACATTGCTGAGCTTTCTTTTTCTATTTTCTATTAATTTTCGGGTTCGAATCCTGTCGTAGAGAGTTGACTGAGACAGCTGTTTTTCTTTCTGTTGGTCAGAGGTGCTGCTAGGCGTTGCTAAGTAACATGACGTATGGTCGTGACGTCAGGCAGACGTGTGTGCGCTCGCGAGTGCCCATGCAAAGTTTTGATTGGTTGACAGGAATGACTGAGTTGCTTGTGAACTGAATCCCGTGGCGTGTTCCGTTGTTGAACTAATATGTTTTCTGGACACTTTTTGATTGCCTTCATAACCTACAGACAGTCACTACAGCCGTAATCTGGCTTGATTAACGAAGAGTTGACTTGCTGTTTTCGTTGCAGGAGGACATGGGTATGACCTATGACGAACTTTCCATGTTCGGTCGTCTTCGGAAGATATCCCGCTGCGGTCCGTACAGCATGTTCTGCAAGCTCGTCCACACTTGGCGAAACACCTACACGCCCGTTAACGTGGCAGAAAAAGTCAAACGCTTCTTCCGTGCCTACTCAATCAACCGACATAAAATGACGACCTTGACCCCAGCCTACCACGCCGAAAATTATTCTCCCGACGACAACCGATTTGATCTCCGACCGTTCTTGTACAACACTCAGTGGTCGTGGCAAATGCGACTGATTGACGAAGAAATCCGACGACTTCAAGCGGCCGAGTCGCAATTACGTCACCAGCAACCTCCCCATCATGTCAACAGTGACACCTCATATGGGAGTTCACATGATCAGCACATGAGTAGTAACGAGGGCTTGACGTCATCGTCCTTGCCGGTAAAGAGCGAACGGAGTGGGAACCAGGAGCATCAAACAAGGCGGGAGAGATTAGAGCGTACATTGGAGACATTGACAAATCTCAACAGGGGAACGTCCAGGGCGCAGAATAGGGGCACGCCTCCATGTCCTGCGCTGATCCGAATCAAGTCGGAACCTGTTGATCAAAAGGAAGGCTGTAATTTTCACGTGCCAGCGGAGCCAGGCAGCAGGCCCCGGAAAAGAAGCGAAGCCAATATGTCGGCTCACATGGGGGTAGCCAGTGAAGGGGAGTTTGTAAGCGGGGAAAAGTACATGCGAATTAGGTCACGTTGATAATTGATCACTCGGTTGGCGTATTATCAAGAAAGATTGCCAGGGTCTTCTCGGCCACACAAGACTGAAAAGTCCTTGGGATAAAATGGCCGCGTTGCACTGTTAGGAGTGCTAAGCGTATGAATGTTTGACTAGTTATTTAGTGGAGCGTAGAAAAGTCTGAAAAGTGTTAACTTTTTTTTGTCGCACCCTCGGCTGCGTGAGAAGCAGCATTGTTTATTTCCTGGTACAAGTGGAGACTTGTTTCAGTTTGGCTTTTGTCTGAGCCCACAGCTCGTCAGAGGAGTTGCCACGCAACATGCCTTGATGACGTCATACTGACGTATCATCATTTCGAGAACTCGCAAGTGTTCGTGCGTGTTTTCATTGGTTAGTAATGTTCGGAAATTGCTCGACTGCTTCTGCGGAGATTTGCCGAAACCAACGACTGTGTCAATAAGGAATCCAAGGGTATATCAGCACACAAGTTTGGGAATAATAGTTTTGTCGACATTCTGGTCTTACAAAAGGTCGGTCGCTCTCGAGCTAAATGTACAGACCAAGAAAAAAGTTGTAGCGAAGGTTATAGAAGTACACCTGATTATAGTCTTTCGAATGTAACTTCCTAGATGTCATTTACAAAGTGTTGTAGTAAACTCATGCTCTCGCTTGTCAGTTTTGAAGGTTAACTGAACAATTTTTTGTTGTTGAGTAAGCCTAGCATTGGAAAATGGGGGAAGTCCGTCTGCTGTAGAATTGAATGTAATGTTGTATGCGCGTTTTCTAGTTCTTAAATGTAACGAATTTTCGTGTTGGAAATGAAATTATTATTACTACGAACGTTGTATTATAAAATCTCGTTTTCATAGACATATTTATGAAAGAGATAAAATAATGTTAATTTTCTACATTCAAAATTTTGAATCGGCGCGGTGGTTACTGAATTCTGTCACCACAAAGGACATTATTGTGTAAACGAGGAAATAATATTTGCTTTGCAAAGGAAAATAACGTTACCTTGTATTCATCTTTGGTATACTCGTTATATTTGTCAATTGAGGTGGTACCACTTTACAATTTGGATAAGAAAAGAAAATGAGAGTGTCATTTCTTGCATATAGAATGCATCGCATGATTGTCTTATTAATGCTTTATTTAACTGGATATTTAAGAAAATGGCTTAACACTGAGTATTAGTTACTAAGGTGACGTGAAATTGAATATTAGTAATATAATGAACGCAATATTTTTGCAAGGTCTTGGCTGTCTTTGGCTCTAATGAATAACAAATTCAAAATGTATTTCTGCCTTGATTTGACAAAACAATACTTGCCGGGATCCACGGGGACGATAGGTTTGAGAGGAGGGACGGGAGGGTGCCTCGTTCGGGCAACACCTCCAGGTACCCCAGCCAAAAGTCCGACATCTCCATACACCTGAGCCCTGGATCAGGAGTATAATTGTAGGCTTCCTAGGGATGGGGAAAGTAATTTTTTGTTCTTTCAACAGAATTCTAGCCCTTTGGAATAATGCTAGCAATGGTTTTTCCTCAGCTGTCCTCAGCTGCCTTGGGGCCTATTTTATAGATGTCGACGAAATTGAAAGGCCTTCAACTTGGCCCCTAACTGATGACCCTAGCTGGCCACAACCTCTCAGAGAAACGGTGTAGCTGGAGTCAGTGGATTCTTACCACTGGTAATTCACTGGATATTTTCCGGGGACTTAGATTTCTATGGTTGACTCTCTGACGTTCATGTACAGTTCAACCCCGCCTTACGGTCACCTCGTTAATACAGTCTTCTCGTTATTACAGCCACTTTTTTTTGTCCGGGCGAAACGCCCATACATGCTCTTATAAGAAAACCCCGTTAATGCGGCCACCTCGTTAATACGGCCAACGGCCAAATTTTGAAATCCCGACCTATATGATCCTATCTAACTTTACCCCATTTATACGGCCACTCGAACCAGTTACGTTCATCTTTCCAATGTTAGTATTGTGTGAACTGATTAAAGTTTCAATTTTTCTAAAAAAAATTATATCTGCATTCCGGATACTTATTAAAGAACAGTTGTTTAGCAGTGCAATTGTGATATATCTGTGAAGACGTCGCTTAATTTAGACCCAATACGGCTAATTGGGAACTAAGGTTCCTCTCGTAACGAGGTATGACATTAAAAGAAGGAGAACAGTTGAAAACGATGCCTCAACTCTAAAAACCAATAAAACATTAAGAGACACGTATTAAAACACACAAGTCGTTGATACCATCTGGCAAATTTTAATGAGCACACAACTGTTACAATGACGTTTCTTTGTGAACAAGCCTGCATAATAAAGAGAAAAAAAAAAACCCACTTCAAATCAACTACTTGTGCATTACTACCTGGGATTGCTATAAATCTACTTCAGTTCCACACGGTCAAGGATAACATTTCTTAGTCCAAGCTCATTGCCTCGTCTTCATCCTTATCTTTGTCCTCAGTCTCCTGATCTTCATTACCGGCCGTAGTTGGCCGTGAGGTTTCATCTGAGGTACTGGTGCTGTCAGCGGTGCTCGGACGAGACGATTCCTGAACGGCTCGCACAAATTCAACCATATCTAGAAGACAAAGTGTCCACTTCTGTGATTTCATGCACATTACTGGTTATCGTGTTATTACAAAAGTATTAAGACGTTCAACGATGTTTTGAAGACTCTATTCCAGTTGAAAGTTCCTTATCAGACTTTACTTGAATTGTCACGCAACGAGAAGCGTTGCGTGACGACACGTTAGCAAAGAGGCGCATTGCGTGACGACAAAACTAATGAGGTAGTCTATTCTAGTAACAAGCCACTTATAAATAATAACACGATAACCGGTAATGTGCATGAAAAAGAAGAAAAAGTCTCCAATTCCGTGATGTGATACACGTTACCGGTCCTTGTGATATTTCGTCCAATGACATTTTGAACCATTACATTTATTATTATTTTTGAGGGGGTTAGGTTGGGCAATTTCCACCAAAAAAAAATTCCTGCACAGCAAAAAAGGCTTGCTCAAACTGGGGAGCCATGGGGAAAAAATTGAGCAATTGCTTTGTACTATCCCGGTTAAAAAAATTATTCCATTAAAAACAATCATGCACAACCTAAAGACGAACAAAATGTCATGCCCCAGAAAATATCATTCCTCAGCAGCTTTTAATATTTATTGACGAGAAGCGCTGCGTGACAGGATGTTGGAAAATGAGGTGCGTTGTGTGATGTCACATAACAAAGTAGACTATATCTAGTCACGACCCACTTTTAAATTCTCAGAAGTCAACAAGAAGAGCATAAAGCTGATTTTAAAACAACTGAAAAACGACACTGGGTCTCATCAACATCTTATATCTGACAATTTAACACACTGTTGTAGCTATTCGAAGGAACCACAAAAGGAGTCCTCTTAAAACCACTAAAGAAAGGTAATAATCTACAAAGAATCAAGGATGGTTGAGACAGGGAAGATAAAGAATAACACAGATTACAAAATGACTAATTTAGAAAAAAAATACCAAAACTTTATATATTGGAAAATTTAGCTCAATTTTCTCCAGAAATCACAGCTCCTTTAGATAGCTAATAAATAACAAATTCGAGGTTTACCTCCTCTCCTAGCAGCTCCCATAACGTCATCACTGAAACCAAACTGCCCCATTAATGGGGCAAGCTGCCCCGACTGTAGTGCAGAACTGAACATTCCCAAGGCCTGAACACGAGAATAAGTAGTAACAGTTTCATATTTTACTTGTAATAATGATAAGAACACCTAACATTCATTAATTAAGAAGACCACATGTATGACAAATTGAGGAAAATACTAGTTCTTAAACAATGTGTTCCTCTTAGACTACTGGAACAATAGTTCCCTTGTCATGGAAACTTTACTAAGGCAACCACATCAGACAATCCAATGGCAAGGCAATGGCAATACCAGGCTAAGAGACCCATGCTGCTGAGCTGATCCCGGCTTCCATACCAATACACAGCTAGGGGCATTTATGCTGGGATTTAATGGGATGGGATGCTAGTCTGTGTCGGTCAAAGGGTCTACATATGTCGTTGGAGATTATTTTGGTTTCTGTAGGAGTAAGCCTCAGGGCTGTCAGTCAGCCTAGCAGTAACCCTAACACATGCTACAGCTGAGTACGTTTGATGGACCCTTAATATTACGGGTGAACTGGCCTATAGTTGATACAATTCAAGTAAAAGATAACAAGTTTGTTACAGGTGTGAAGATCAAGGCTACAGTTGACTTAAAACTTATTGACAGCCCTGAAAGCTACTAAGATCATTTCTAGACTGCCCAAGATGGTATCACCACATCTCCCACACATAGAGGACAAACTTAGTTTCAAAAGATTCAAGCACTACATGTAATATTCCCCTGCTATGGCTTACAATACTGATCAAATATCCTACATCTGGTCAGCCACTGACATGCTCAAACCCACCTGCTGGAACTGAGGTGAACGCAAGGTGCTTGACAGTTCTGTGGGACTCTGTGGCAGCTCCTCGCCAGCTGGAAGAAATGGAGCAAGCTGCTCACGGAACTCTGGGTCTGCCAGTAAGGGCATCAGTGAATCAGGGGTGAGCACATTGGACAGATCCACAGCTGAAATGAACAATGAATAAACAAACTGTCAATAGAGCAGGAGCTACCTACACGACGCCAAGTAAAGGTCATTGGAAAATCTGAGGGCAAAGGGGTTAAAAGCCTCAGTCATTAAGAAAAATATTTATAATAATAGTTAAACTGGAACTTCCCCTGGATATGAAAAGGTCAGGGATGCACGTCGTCTCGCTTAGGGGTGCTCAGGATGAAAAAGCCAAGTTATTTTTAGCTGTCAAAGTATCTTTTAGGGTGCACTCACAGAAATAGTATTTAAAAAAAATGCTGTCATTTCTGTTTTAAGTGGTAACTTTTCAGGGTCAAATAAAGTTCAAGCCACGCCAAGGATGATCTCCATTAGGGGTTAACTCAAATGTTCTCACAAGCATCCCCACCTTTTCATATGGGAGTCCCCCCCCCCCTCCCCACCAAGGAATTTTCCAGCCGCCTTGAAACAAACAAAAGAAAACAACTTGCACGGGAGAAGATTATTATCCATAACTTACTTTCTCTTGGCTGTTCTGCATTCTCAGTGGGTACTGCAACGACAATATCATTCAATAGTTAGTTATTCTTACTGTTCTTACTGCTAGCATTTTACTTAGTGTGATGTAAGAAAGTAACCTAGCATGCCTAGTCAGGATATTTGGAAAGGCTGACAAGTCTTCTATTTCAGTGTACCCAATGTTTCATAACCTCTTCCTTCAACCAAGAGCCACTGTTCAATATGATACCTACTGTGGCTTGTTCCATTCATGGTTGTTGGACAAGTAGAAAGAAATAAGAAAACAATAGAAAGACTACAGAGTTCTCCCCACTCATTATGTTTGTTGTTGCTACTCTACCATACACTATAGCATTTTCCCCTCATTCCAACCCAACAGCTATCCATTTTTAACTTGCAATTCCTTCTATACCCTTCCTTTTATAAGTAACATCCCTTGCAACTTTAACAGTCAAAAAATTTTCTATTATATTTTCAAGTCAGAAGCTCTGAGTGACTTCTCCAGCAAATGCCAGCTGAGCAAATTGACCAATATACATTTTACATGCAGCGTTTGAGTGTTGAAACAATGGTTACTAATTAATTTCTATGATGTGCAGCTTACAGCCCTTAGCTCCAAAAATTTACCGTTAATGTTGGACAAAATATTCTGTAAGTCACTCAGTTGCACAGCTTGCCTGGCAGGAGGCTGGGTGGGACGGGATGGAGCAGCTGGGGGCACAGTCGGGGTAGCTGTTGCAGGGCGTGGTGTGGTTGTCCCTGATGATGAGGTAGAGGAAGTACTCCTGGGTCCTGGTGAGGACTGCACCCTGGTGGGCCTATGAGGAAAAGTGGTATCGCAATACAATGTACCGTCACCTTTTTTTTTTTCTGACAATTGTTTTTGGAATTGTTTTTTTACTAATGTGCTAGAAATCAGCCCCTGTTCAGTAACAAATCTCATCGACTGATTTTATTTTTCTCTGACAGGTTTTGCCTGGTTACTAATGTCAGAATGTTTTTAAAACTAAGTATTTTATACATAAAGTGGACAAAAAATTGTCCCAATTTAAGTGTTTTGTTTTTTTTATTGAAAAATTCAAATCAATTATTCAACAGATTCAACTTGTTGGAACATTGTACAGTAAGTGAAGCTTATGACGCAGCCATTTCAGAAGTTATGAAACATATCTATTTAACAATTATTCCATGAGCACACATTGGATATAAGTTGGCTCTGATCTTCTCACATCCAAGTGTGAATGGAATAATAGACCAATTTCGATATATAAAATTCACTCTAAAACAATAGACCTCAGTATGAGGCTCTGGGGAATAACTACAGAGTTTGTGGGGTTTATTCCCCAGAGCCTCATGGTGAGGTCTATTGTGTTAGGCTGAATTTTAATATATCGAAATTGGTCTATTGTGTTATTAAAAATGCCACCAAAATATACAAAATTGTGATGTAAAAGCATATTAAAAGTTTGTTGACGACATTTCGATGCTTGGCAATTTTTTATCGTTAAATGTTTTAAAAAACCGGTTCTTTTCGTAAAATATAGAAAACTAGACTAAAATAAAAATAAAAATGCCCCCAAAAAATCATGTGTCCATGTTAACCATATTTATAGAGCATGGTATAATGGCTCATAACCCATGATGGATTCTAAGCCAATGAAAAAGCTCAAACTGCATTATCCAATGATCCAGTTTTCCATAAAACGTTTTATGTGGGGCTACAATTTTGATTTGATCAGTTTTCATTTTGCACCACTATCCCTTGAGTTCCATTGCCTTTTTCTACCACAATGCCTCTCAGCACACAACCTTAAGAAGATCGTTTTTATTTGAACATGTTCATTCTTGACTAACACGTATGCATACCTCACATTCAATACATTTCCACCACAATTCATGTACTTACGTAGGTGAACCCGCAGTAGGTGCACTTATGGAGCTGCCAGCACTAGACAGACCACCATGGCCGCCCAGTCCACCATAACCACTCAATAACTGTAACAGCTGCTGTTGATCCAAATTACCCAACAGGCCTTGCAGCTGACTATCACCTGGTAAACAATATTTAATGTTGAGCAATACTTCCTGTATGGGTCCAAACATTTTTCAAGCGCTAGATTGATAGACATGGCTCTCTTCTGCTGGTTCCAGGCCTTTTTAGTTTTAGTTAAAGTGGAACTAATGCTAGAGGTGTATAAATGGGTATTGGTGAAGTTATGCTGGGGGTAACCTTCCCACAGACTAACATCCCATCCAGGGGGAATAGAAATACTCTTAGTTACTTAAAGCTACAGAAATGGGGATAAGATCCAGCTGTGAGAGCTATTTGACCTGACACTGATTTTAACTTTACTGAAGAAATCCATAGATTCCAAAAAATAATATACAGTGCTCACCTAACTGCTCGGATAATCCAGCTAAGGCTGGGGGGAGCCCACTGCTACCACCACCTCCTGAGCCCGGGGTGGGAGGGTTGTTAAGCAAGTTGTTCACTTTGGTGGTATACTCATCATCTTTGTCCGTTTTGGGTTCTTGCATCCAAAAAAAGAACTTCCGTGTGGATGACTTGAACTTCAAGATATAGGCCCTGCCTGTTGTGCACTGTTTGACGCGTTTGTATTCAATATCATCAGGGAAGATGATCAGATCCTGTTGGGGAAGTTGTTCAAAAATGATAAATGTAGTATTAACAATGAATAGGATGTAGCTGAATGACGTATGTTGTGTGACAAGGTTGATTCAACATTGCCCCCCTCCCCTCCTCCCCCAACTCCTCCCACCCCTTCCCAGGCATTAGACAGTTTGAATTTTCAGTTGGTCAAATTTCCATCCCCCAAACACCCTCTCTTGACTTTGGGTGTCTCAAGTACTGTTTATACAACATTAGAAAATAACCCAAAACAAGTACGCGTGCTGATTGGTTTAAAACCGTGTTTCTATTAAACAATTAGATTATGAGCTCAAGATTTCTATCGTGTGATACATGTAGTTGACAAGGGCACAGCCCAATTCAACTATCATGCATAGAAATCAAGGGCGAATAATCTAATGATTTTAGTATAAATCTACTAGCCATTCAAAACTTTGTCTAAATCCTCTTCACAGACACATCGAAAATGCAAAGAAGCGGCCATCATTTTGTTAACAAGCGCACACTGCTATGCTACTCACTATGTATTTAACAGAATAGATAGTGAGTAGCATAGCCAATAAGAGAATGGCATTTTTCATAGAACACTAGTAGATTTATACTAAAGTAAATAAACCAAGGTGTCATAATCACGTAAATGGACAAATTTTTATGGCAAATGCTCATCTTGGAGCTTGCATTTCATGTTATTTGATATTGTTTACATCGCACACTTGACAACATTTGCAATTACAAGCCCTTTCTGCTTACTCCCAAGTGAAAAATTCAAAACAGAAAAGCACCCTTGGACTGAGGAAAAGAAACAAACAAGCCCAAAGAAAAAAGAAAGGACCCATTTCTGTGTAGGAAAGAATACAGAAACACCTCTCTGAAAGCCACAAAGACTCTTTAAGCAGTCTGCCTGAGCTGTCTGTACTTCGATTCATTGTCATGCTTATCGGTACTTTTGCTGGCTTTACTTGTCTTGCCGCAGATTGTTCTTTTGCCTTTGGCTACTTTGCCCGTTTTAGTCTGTTTCTCCTCAATGCAACAGCAAGATAGGAAATGTGTTGCAATGTGATGTTTTTCCCAGGAAATCCTGATCCATTGTCACTGATGCTAGGAGGTCCTATTGTTCCATTGGTTTGTGGTTTCATAAGGTGAGATAATCTCCTGGCGTGGCGCAAGTTGTTTACGAACCTTTACAAATGTTGTCTCTTGATGTCTTCTAGCCACACCAGATTAGGGTTGTGTATTTAATTTGATCAGTTAGTTAAAAATATAGATAAGCTTATATTCTTAGTTCTTATTAACCGAGCAGGAGGTCTGTATGGGAGAATCTTGACTGAGGTTGTGAGTACAGACCGAATGCAGTGAGGTCTGTGCACACGACTGAGGTCAAGATTCTCCCATACAGACCGACTAAGCTTGGTTAATAAGGTGTTTATTACATGGCAAGCAAGATAAATTTAATTCGTTTAGTGTAACTGGTTTGTACTAGCTGACATTTTGCTTGCGAACGGTGATGAGCTGAACTTTATTCAGACTGCTCATCCTCTTTACTTTTCTTTTCTTTTCTTATCAGACTTTTTGGCATTGCCATAAATAAATATTGTTAGCAGAAAATAGTCAACATTTTTGCATTAAAGTTTGCAACTTTTTCACCGCAAAATATTACCGGTCTAGATGCTGGTCTAGTTGGGAAAATCTAGACCATTTTCAAAATCGATTTCAGCCAATTGAATTCTTGAATTCGGTAGTTTCCAGTCCTTGTGAGACACAGTCATATAATAAACAGGAAATATATAACATTTATTTCCTGAGCGCATACAGCGGAGGGGAACAAAATTTATTCTCGGAAAACGGAATTTTACCTATGACGAGCACCTGAAATGTCTTAATCTGCTTTCGCTTGAAAAGAGGCGCTATCTTTTTGATGTCACATTTTTGTAAAAGGCTTTAAATGGATACTTGAATGTGAATGTATTTCCGTTTCTGAACTTTTATTCTCAAGATGACGTGCATAGGTTTAGACATGTTGATGACTACTCCTTGAAGATAAATTTTGCTAGAACGACTACTTTTAAAAACACTTATTTTAATAGAATTGTGGAGATGCGGAATTCGCTACCCTTAGATATTAGGTTATCTCCTAGTTGTGCAGTTTTTAAGTTGGGAATGAAGAAGTTTTTGAGTGAGGAATGAATATTTGATTTAATTTTTTTTTCTTGATTGTTATTACTTGATTATTTATTTAGATTAGCTACGTGGTGATCTGTCTCGCATGGAGTGTTCAACTCTTTTACAGATTATCCTTATGGCTTTGCCTGTTTGTGTATGCTTTTAGACTTAGATTTAATTACCATTAAATTGTAATAAATAAATAAACATAAAATAGAAATTTCTGGTCACTTCCAGTTCATCTTTACTGCACTGGCAGGCCTCTATATCTCGAATTAATTTTACTTGGGAAAATCAAATTAAATTTTAACGATTATTTAGTGATCGTAGAAAATGACCAATGAGCCTAAACCAATCGATTTCATTTAATTATTAAACTTGACCTTCGCTGAATCATACTGGGTGCCCAAGTAAACTGAACCTTTGTATAAGCTTACATATTTTCCGGTCTTTTCCATAAGTTTTCTGTTCTCTTCTAGTTCATCATCGTTTTGAGAGTTCTTAAGTTAACTGAAATAGCTATGTTACGCCGTAAACTATCAAACCAAAGAGGAAAGAACAAAAGAGTAATTGTCAAATTTTTGGCTTACGTCTTCAACATTTCCCGTGCCACGATCCTTCCAACAGAAATGCATCAGCGAGTCTTCACTCTGATAAATGTACACCAATCCTCTCCTTTTATCTGGTGTAACAGTTGTACCGCTCAATGACATCTTTCCAGCGCGAAATTCGACGAGATTTTTCGACGAAGACCTGCCAGCATGGCCGAAAAGTCCGCTCGACATCTTGAATCGAGAAGTATGAGTCAGCTTCGCGCACCGTTGAGACTGGAACCGAACATCAGCGACCGCGTCAGGTCCGCGTTTAAAATGGCGGCTGTTAACGGTGAAAACGTGGTCGAAGAAACGAAGGCAAAAGCTAAAGTTTGGACGCAAGATCAGGAGCTGAAGCTATTGCAAAATGTGGAAAATCACTTGCAAAATTCTGAAAGAGTGAAAGATATTTACGTTAAGGACATCGTGTGGAGTAAAATTGCGTTTGAAGACTTTGACGAACATGATGTCCATAAACGTTGGAATGCCTTAACCTCCAAGATTCGTAAAATGAGAACAGCAAAAGAGATTTTAGAGGATGCTAAAATAAAGGTAGCTGACAAGGAGGATGACGTGAAGTCCAGGAAGAGGAAAAGAGACGACAAAGATCCCGCTTTCCCGAAAACGCCGCTCACCTCTTACCTCATCTTTTGTGAGGAGAAGCGGCCTCGTTTAGCCCAGCAATACGCAAACCTCAGCAGCAAAGAACTGACGACAAAATTAGCCAAGAAATGGCAAAAGCTCAGTGACCAGAAGAAACAAAAATATCAGGATATTTACTGGGAAAATAGGAAGAAATTTGATCACGACATCACACAGTATTTTATTGAGCACTATCCAGATGAAAAGCCACCGAAAACAGCGTTTGAGCTCTGGTCTGAGAGCAAGGAAAAAGAGATGAAGAAAGATCGACCGGATATGTCTCAGAAGAAGTTAAATAAGAAAGTAAAGAAATATTGGGAGAAACTAGAAGAGAGCGAAAAAGAAAAATGGGAAAAGAAAGCAAAGCGTGAGGTAACAAGGTATATTAAAAAAATGAAAAAGAAGGTATAAGATTTAAAAAAAAAAGTGAAAGAAGGGTATCCGCCGGTTTCACTATCTGTCGAGTCCAGTACGTTCGACTTCGCTACATGTTCACTACCCACAACTTCCAGCTCACTGCCTATTTAGTTTGCATTGTTTATTATCAATAAAACTAAAACTTCGTGAAACAAAAATAAAATGTATAGACCTAAGACCTCACACACATATGGATTATTCCTCTTTCTCTCATCCACTGCCAAGCCAAACTTGGTTAGTTGAGGTAGTGAACTCGACTGGTGGATAGCAAACATGTAGCAAACTCAAACCTTGCGAACTTGGCAGGTAGCAAAACCTGCGTAAATCGATAGAAGGAAGAGATGACTATATGTCACCAAAGGCTGTCCAGGCTTTGCATACATTCCAGGTGATATTGTGATTTTGGGAAAATACACAAAAATTGCTCTATTGAAATGTTATGTTTTGAAATGATCTTAATAATTTTGACTTATCTTTTGTCTGTCTTGTCTTAATTTAATGTTTCTTTATTCCTGGAGCCAGGTTAAAGCCATTTAGGAGACTTATGCTGTCTGGGATTTTGCTCCGTAATCTGGCTTTAGGAACAGTGAAATGTTAATATTATGCTGTAAATTATGTCAGACATACAGTAAGTCACATCTAGAGAAACTCTTTTTGAAATATATAGCATTTAGGGCAATTGTTGTGAATTTTCATACATTGTCTAAAATGGCTGATCTAAACACAGGGGGCCCACACAAGCAGTGTGTCTGTTTGTATGTTCAAAATATAAAGAAATGTATGGGAATATTGAAGATTCTTAATATCATAAACTTACATCAAGTAATGTCTATATTAAAGCTCAATATAAACGTAAACCTATCTCAGTTGATAAGTTAATAAAGATGGTGAATTTTGACCTTGACCAAATGACCTTGCTCTCCATGAGTTCTCATAGCTCAGTGGATAGAGCACCCGCCCGGTGTTCGGGAGGTCATGGGTTCGATTCCTGTCGGGGACTCAGAATTTTTCTTTGTCCCACGCTTGTGTCATGTTGATTAATTCACCTTCACCTATCTCAGTTGTCGTGTATTGTTGTTTCTGCAGCTCAGAATGGCGAATTTGAGCAATTTGGTGGGTTTTGTGCTAAACAATGCATTTAATCAGTATGGAGCAAACAGTGTGACGGTTGCTCCTTGGCACACCAAATCTCAGCTGCGGATGTTGGTCACTTCAAAAGCTGCATTTCTCAAAAATTACTTGGTGGTTAGCACTTGAATGAATCTTCAACTGAATACCATGAGAAGAAGCATCAACCTTTCAGTTTATCTGGTGTACAGTTTGGAAGCTGGACGATTCTAATTTCTGGGTGATCGATGAAAACCGGCTTGGCACTGGAGCGGTCAAAAATGAGCTCTCCACCCTTGTTCTCCTTTTGTAACATGTAGTAACAGTCAACACAAAACCCACCCAATTGCTCAAATTTGCCAATGCTTTTGAGCTGCAGAAACATCAATATACAACAGCTGAGGTAGGTTTACGTTCATTTTGAGCTTTAATAAAGACGTTACTCGATGTAACTTTACGATATTAAGACTCTTCAATATTCCCATACATTTCTTTCTATTTCGAACATACAAACAGACACGCCGCTTGTATGGGCGCCCTGTGATCTGAAATCATTATAATAATTATGGCCAACAGCATAAATGTCATTAGATTGCATATAAAGCCTGGGCTGTCAGGCTGTGATACTGCCAGATACTGACCCATAAATTATGGGTCAGTATCTGGCAGTATTCCAGCAGACATGTCTGTCATACTTTTCAGGGGTTGAATGATACCACATGGAATGTTTACCTGTTTTTTGCATTAATGTTTGCACATACATGAGCTAAGTTAGGGAACAAAGTAGACTAATAGGTTAGGGTTTCCAAAGTTAGCTCCATTTAGCATGTTTGAAAAATAATATGGATTCTGTTACCTTTGTAATTTCAGAGGTTTCATTAAAATTTCTGCTGACATTTCCAGCACATTTTAATCGCTATCAAATTAATTTAAAAAGTTTACAAATGTAGAAAAACAAGTTCTGAGATGGTACTCTTGGTTTGCTCAGTCTGAGTCACCTTCAATTTTAAACTACTGGTAATCATTTTTCTGTCAGGGACAGAAGGTAATAGAGAGGTGTTGCTAGATTTTTCCTGTAGACACACAGTGAAACAATTTTGTGACCAATCAATGTAAATTATTTATTCATATCCTCAAGAATAAAAAGTGTACCATTTTTTTGGAACTCTGGAAACCAATATTGATCTGGTTGTCCAAAACTGTAGGTTTCAGTCATAATGTGAAATTCTTTAACACAGTTTATCTCAAAAATGTGGTAACACTGAAGTTGGATTAGAAAAAAGTGGTATTGCAGAGCATTACATTTTGCCTTGCTTTGTAAATAAGCATGTTACATGTATTTACAGACTGCAGTTATATTGTAAATATGCAAGTACAGCCCACCTAGAGTTACTGTAGTCAATAATAATTTATTATTGGCTTCAATGATATTTAGCATTATTTAGCACTGTAATGTAGCATTATTTATTTTGTAAATAAGCTTAGTATATTACATACTGCCTATGCAATATCATTTAGCACTTGAGAGATTGGATTTCCAGTTATTAATAGTTATTGAAGAAGTTAATTTTTATTCTTCGTCTTTTCATAGAGACAATATTTTAAATTTCAAATTTTCAACTTCTTTTAGACATTATCATAATAAAACTTAGAGTGATTCAAATATTATTGATTACTGTGGAAAACTTGCTAACTCTTTCACTTTAAAAATGAGTGTTCAGGTTCAAACTTGAAAAGTTTCAAATTTCAGGGACCAATTGAACCTCTTCTGGTACCTCATAACATTAATTCTTTAGATCTTACCTTTTTCATCAATCTCACTCCCAGAGGTCACAGTCATTTTGGTTTGGAAGGTGAGCCAGTATTAGTCACAGCAGATACTCTTTGCACACATGTCCAGAAACTGGAAACAGTGAAACTGGGACCAGGATTTTCTGATTTTGGTTTTTGATTTTGTCCAGAGTGTTGAGTATTTGGCCACTGCTGAGTGAAAACACACAGGCTTTGAGGATGAGATTGGTCTTTCACTGGAGTGTTCATACAAGCAAATCTTTATATCCAGTGGTGACAGAGCTCCCTATGCTATGGCAAAAACTTGAAATTCAGAAACAGAAAATCCTGGGTCCATTCATCCTCAGAGACCCAGGTAGTTAGTTGGGGCAGGAGGAAATAAATCAGGCAAAAATCGAAGTGTCAAAGGTTTACAAGTAAGATGGGAACTTGTGAACCTTCAATGCTTCAATGTTTACCTGATTCATTTCCTCCCACCCCAGCTAACTGCCCTTGGGTCTTCAAGGATGTGTTCCAGTTTGATTGGGCTGATGTATTCAACTTTGATAGTGTTTTCTAAACACGTGTAGGGAGAGCAACCAGGTAATGTTGGCTTATCCTCTGATTTCACGTTGTGCAGTTCCAGAAAATATTGGGCCATACTCCCCCACAGAAGGGATTGGGATTTCCTGGGGTTGGTGGGTTCTCTAAGACCAAAACATTTAAAGGAATATATCAAGCTTAATTGAAATTTCCAGAGGGTTGGGGGGTCTTAGAAAAATCCGTCCCATGGGGGAGATTATGGATAGTTTCTGGAACTACACATTGTGTGAATTATGCATCAGTAATAGTATTTATTTACTTATTCAATATTTATTTATTTATTTATTTATTTATATATTGATATATCGCACGATGAGACATGGAACTTTAAAATTATGTTTTGCAGTATCATTATTCGGTACTCGCTTTGAGTCGAAAGCTTCAAAACCAAAACAAACCAAAAAAAGAAACAAGAAGCTCAGCGATCTTTAAACTTGGCCTGGCTGCTTGGCCACCAAAGAAACCACTTTTTGCATGGAAGTCACGGCACGACACAGCAAAATCCAAGCAAGTTTAAACATAAAATCCAAACCTTAACGCGAGACATGGCCAGCCGTAGAAGGGGCCAAACACTCCGTAAGGATATTTGCTATTATATGGCAAGGTGGGCTGTGGGCTTGAGGTAAATCCGAGCGATTAGCTTGGTTCACAGTAGCATGCGCACCACGAACATTGTTTTACGTTACTAAGCGACGTGTTGCTAAGCAACGGCTGTTGAAAGTTGATTTCCGACTTGAAAAAGAATAGTGGACAATCCAAGAAGGAAAGTTTGTAGCGGCCATAGAATCGCTTCTTTAGCAATGAAATGTTTTTCCGTGTTTAATTCCCGTATTACTGTCTCCCTACACCTTCTCCAACTTGCAACTTGCCTGAAAGCACGAATAGTTGTTATTTCTACAGAAAGAAAGCTTTTGATTAGTTTTGAAAAGTGGCAGGGTTTTGAGGCAAGGCAACAAGAAACTAAGGCAAATGTATTTCAGTTCAAACAATGGAGTTACCGATTTTGTGAAAATAATATGTTTACTCGAAAATCCATACAAAGTGAACTAAATGTGAGTTACCCCTGAGACAAAAATACGGCAGATCCTTATTCCCCTACGATACATAGAGAGCTCAGCATGCATTTCCGCCATGTATTTGAACGAAGGTCGGGCTCGAACGAGTATAAAGGATAGTGGTTTGCATTAGTTTAACGTGAAAAGTTATGTGATATTTTTCCCTCGTGAAACGTGATCTGACAAACAGCCGTCGCGCCACTTAAAAAAAAAATCAACAATTTGAAGATTTCAACATCAACCATTTTTGGTGAAATACCCTTTGAAAACATGGTTCCATTACAGCAAAGCCATTTCTATCTCCGTGTTTGTCACTGATGCCCCGTCCACAATACGCTGGAGAAATTTGAAGACGCAACAATCACCGGTCATTTTGGATTTGTGTTTAAGGAAATCTCGGGCAGCGAAATCACCTGATTATCCTTTTGTCATCGTTTTCGAAAAGCGCTGTTTCCCAAACGTTTTCCGTGCACACTAAATCGCAAAACCGGCGTTTTCAAATTCTTCCGGTTCGAAGACTCAAGAGCGTTTTCGCAGAGCTCCGTTTCGGTATACGGATTAGCGTGGACGGTAGGAGTGAACCGCGTAGAAAGAAAGCTGCGTTTTCAAATCTCTCCGGAGTACTTTGGACGGGACCTCAGTATACACAAAATAAATTTTAACTGTATTACAGTGTAAAATCGTGACGGTATCCCCGAACTATTGACTTACGATTCGTCTTCACCTTGAGGCAACGAGGGAAATACACACGGTGTCCCAAACTTCTGCTTTTGTACTGGCGCTTCAAGCCTTATACTTGAATCAGTGATGAGGCGAAGTTCTATTTTCAATCGCAAATTTTCTTGGGCCAATCGTTTGGCTCGATCCGCGAGCAAGCATTGTCGTCCTTTACTTCGGAGATTATTTTGTTTCTTTTTCGGATTGCGAATAAACTGATCAAGACGCCCATATTGAGATTTCACCGCATATGAGCAGGCTGTCTTTCTGATTTGATTTTCTGCTTTTGTAAGCATACTCTTAAGTTAACTGTTTGTAGTCCAGAATAAACGTTATTAAGACCTGCTAATGAAGCACACGGAAATAATCCTCAAATCTGACCTGTTATTTAGAAAAATAATTCTACCAATTAGTGCGTTATTCAGTCGGAAAGCCTCTAATTATTCTGTTTTATACTAGCGTTTAACTGCCTTTCCATTTTTCTCGTAGTTCTTTTTCTTTCAGCCTAGCGTTGTGTGAGAAGAAGGCATTTTGGACATCAATATATTTTTTGTCATCATCGAATTTTCAACGAAAACTTTCTCAAAACGTTGCCCCTAAAACTGCCATCGCATGCCTGACAATTACACAAAACTGAGAAAACGAACGAAAACGAAAAGCTTACTCATTGTTTGCAAATTTATTGTTTCTGTGTTCGTCACTTACGTACTCTTCAGAACGCACATGTGCATCACCAGAATTACTGACAGATCACGTTTTGTGAAGAAAGCAAAAGCTCATTTCCCGACTGTCTACCTCGTTCTATCGACTGATGACCTGAATAACAATTGACAAATTACGTAACAAAAAAGAAGAGCTGTTTCTGCATACCTTTTCTCTCACGTCTTTGACGCTATGTTTATATTTGAGATGGAAAGAAACGACTTTTTATAAGCCGTTTTAAGTCTTCATAATCCGTGAAAGATTTTGCCAAAAATGCCCCTGGAGTTACTTATCATGCCATTCTATTATTATTATTTTATTTTATTTATTTATTTATTTTTTTTGATCACGCCGCTCTAGATTGTTCTTTTGATGACGAAAAGCTCGTTTCACGGAATTCACGGGAATGCAACGCATAACGCTTGACGGAACACGCAGCGATTGAAAACGTCTTCAAAACCAGCATGGTGCCAATCATGATCAGACAACGCTAGCTGAAACAACTATAAACAACGTCTACTTCCCGCTTAATCTCACGAATTATTTTACTAAGCCTTCTGCATGGTCTAAACAAAATAAGCCTTAATTGCAGATACTAAAATACTCGGTGTTTCAGAAGATAATTCCCTAGTTTGAGTTACGCCAGTCAAGCATCATGGTAGTTTGAGTAATAATTCATTACTCATCATTTATTTAGCCTGCGAACAGGCTCCCGGAGAAGACGGAAAAAAAATTCGGCCAACGCGAAATAGAAGAATGAGCAAAGCGATCGGGGTGATCATTCGGGCCCATCGGGAGCCTGGTCGCAGGCTGTCATTTATTTCGTTATTTTCTATGAAGCGTATGCACATGACGTCATGGCAGCCATATTAGTGTTCCAAAACAGTGAAACGGCGATCATGCTGGTGAACAGAACCAGTCCTGTGGGAGTTCAACTTTTTCTTCTGTAAACACTTATGTAAACACTTTCTTTTGTTCCGATAAATTTGCGCGGCTGCTGCACACGTGAGTGAACACGCTCTATTTCTGTTACAGCATTTTGAGACAATTAAGATATCTTTTCATTGTCATTATATTAACACTTAGTTTCAGAAGAGTTTCAGTGAATCATATAAAACGTTTCCAATCATTTCTTTTTTTTTTCTTTTTTTTTTTCATGCTAAGAAACTATGTTTGTTGGTCACCAATTGAAACAAACTCACATTGGTTAATTAGCCAGAGTTGAGAAACTGCTGACCGTGGCTCACTCTTGCATGACACGACAAAGATATGTTATGTTGCTAGGCAACTTTTTGCCGGCTCGTGTTAATATTTTCTGTTATTATATGGCTGTGTCTCACAACGACTGGGATTTACCGAATTTACGACTTTGATTGGCTGAAATCGATATTGAAAGCGGTCTAGATTTTCCCATCTAGACCTGCATCTAGACCGATTATATTACATTTTGCGGTGAAAAAGTTGCAAACTAAAATGCAAAAGTTTTGAATATTTTCTTCTAACAATATTTATTTATGGAAGTGCCCAAAAGCCTGATGAGAAAAAAAAGCATAGAGGACGAGCAACCTTTGACAGAATTAAGTTCGGCTCATCGCCGTTCGCAAGCAAAATGTCAGCTAGTACAAACCAGTTACATTTAAAACGAATTAAATTTTTCTTGGTTGCCATACAATAAACATCTTATTAACCGAGCTTAGTCAGTCTGTATGGGAGAATCTTGACCTCGGTCGTGTGTACAAACCTCACTGCGTTCGGTCTATACTAACAACCTCGGTCAAGATTCTGAGCCCCTATCTCCATCCCCCTTCTCGATGCCCCATTCAGGGAGGGGGGAGTGTCTGAGTATCCAACATCCCGTAATTTTCCCCTTTATATCCTGTATCACATTAACATTTTATCCCGCAGCTCGAAAAAGCCTAATGGGGCCTCCCTCCCCAAACTCCGCCTCCATGCCTCCGCCCGTCGTATGTAGATGCTCTTTGTTATAATGAACTGACAAATACTTCGAGTATTATACTTAACGTGAACTGCGATGCTAAAAGAAATATCCCGGTGGAGTGGGGAGAAATTTAAAGCCATCCACCAACCCCACCCACCCCCTGTGCGTCCGAGGATTAATCTGCTCATAGACATACACTTAATATAAACACGGTTAAAACATCAGTTACAAGATTGAGATTTAAAAAAAAAAGACTGATTTACGTGTTTGCTGTGTGGGGAGTACGAGGAAGACAGTTGGCGATTTATCTCATTTCTAAAGTTAATAAAGGATCTAATGGCTCTGATGTTAGATGGAAGGCTATCCCACAAATGTGCACCACTGTAGCAGAAACTACGTTCCAAAAAATCGGTACGGGGCTTAGACAGAGCCAATTTGTTTTCAATATTTCCGAGTCCATAGTCCGTGCTGATCCTGTAACGCATTCGACGCAATATAGTTAATGTTTTAACAATCTGCTAAAGAAATAGTTGCTACAAAATTAACGACAATAACAGTGACAACACTTTGCTTGTATCATAGAAAGAATTTACTTCAAAAATTTACAAGAAGTTGGTAGTCTAACAATTTCCACAATAAGCGCCTCTCTCTCTCTCTCTCTCTCTCTCTCAATCAATGCAAAGTGCTCTATGACCATACCCGTGAATTTCCTGTTGAATAATGATTGACATAAGATAACCTTTGGGTAATAACAAACTACTCTTCTCAAATTAAAACGCTAACGTGTTAAAGAGGAAAAATTTCAGTAAGCAATGACCAAAGCTTCCTTAAATGAAGATAAAGATTCTGAGAGTAAACTTTTACAAAGATCATTTCTCCGGACTTCATGCCCACAACAGAAATAGAGGATATTACACGGTGGCGAGAGGATATGAATTTTATGTTCTCGTGGCAAGAACAATATCTCACGAGTGAGCGAAGCTCACTCGTGAGATATTGTTCTTGCCACGAGAACATAAAATTCATATCTTCGAGCCAACGTGTAATGTTCTTTTTATTATATGGAGGAACCAATTCAACAAAAGCAAAAGGCGGGAATCGTGACTTCATTGAACGATACGACACTCACAAAGGTGACATACGGAAAATACGCCACTCGGGTCCCGGATGAAGTGGCGTATGGAATCTACGAGTGGTTTAGTTCCCAGTAAAACACTCTTCTCCACATAATAAAAATTATTATCGTGTCGTTTCTGTAGGATAGCTCGGTTTCGACCACTGCTAGTATTGCGAGCCCAGCCATCGTATGCAAGGAGATATGTCAAACCATGTATGGCCCGCAAAACAGCGGAGTTACGAAAAGTTAACAGATGATCGACCAACCCCTCATTTAGCATAGTCTGATCTACCACTATAACCTGTAACTTGCTTATGCAATTCACGGGTTAAAAATGAGCCCCACCAACCTTTCCCCTTCCCCGCCGAAATCTACCATCGACGTAAAAATCCTTCCCTAACTTATTTGATTCTAAGATCCTTTTGGAGAGCTTGTCTGTTACTTTATGCTGTTAGAGTCTGTTATTTTATGTCGTTATACTTTCACCACGCGATATTCTCTCAGGTACAAGAAATGTTTCTAATTATCTCAACATCTTGTGAAAAAAAATTAACCCAATCATTTTTGAAACACAACTGAGATTCTTTCTGGTAACAAGCCCGCTTTCCCACCCCACCCCCTTCGATAATAAGCTTCCTCCATAGTTGATCCAACAAAGCGAAATGAAAGGATTAGAATGAAATTACGCCCTGGGTTTATATTCGGGATTTTGAGGTAGCGAAAGTAAACTTCGTTCAAATTAAGATACTATTCTTAACTGATACAAGAAGAAGTGACGCTGAACAAGGGCTTCAGTTACAGTTTACAATGTATTCGATTGAAGGAAAGTTCTACGCTGAGCGTAGGAATAGAAGATTGATTCTTACTGCTTTACACTGTCGAGTTAAAATTGTTGCAAGAAATGTTCTAGATAGTTGACACGCGTTGAAATAGTTGCGCGCAATTTTGCAGATATAATGGATCGACGCTCGTTGAAATTATTTCTCACACTGTTGGAGAAGTGCAGAGCGATTTCACTCCTCGGCAATCGACTGTGACAGGCTACAATATTGTGCGAAACAATTTCCATATGGACATACGATGAAGTTTTAGAAAGTGCGAGAAAATTGCGGCCGTGCTGCATCGCTTGCCCATGTCAAACTGCCCTTCGCGGTTCGGGGTGGAACTGTACAAAAAGTTTCAAATAGTCGAAGACTCTCTCATATGATATGCCCTTACAAGTTTTCATATATACTTTTAGTTACTTGTATGGCCTTTTGTTGAAAGACGTCAGAGTTTACAGCGTTCAAAAGCTGGCTGTATTTTTACTTCATTGTGCATTGTTCTGATCCATTCTTCACGCCGCAGACAGCAACATTACCTCCTGCTGCACAAGCATCCTTGGTCTTTAGGTCTTCCAGCTCGGTGATCAGCTCTTGCTCCTCTTTCTTCAGAGTCTCTAGCTCTAATTGAAGGACGTTTTCAGTCAAGCTAGTCTGAGAAGTTGCAATTTCGCGCTCATTTGCTATTCCTGTGTCATCCGCTAGAAAATAAAAGAGGAATAGTTGTCAAGCGCGTTCTAACTTGTTCTTGTCGATATAAAAGACTAAAGCTTATAGTTCAAAAGCGGCGAGCGATATTTTATGCCTTTCCTGTATACCTTGAGTTTTTGAGTACTTTTCTTTGTCGCTCTCTTGCAGCATAAAGTGGAAGTACTGAAGCGCTATAGTGGCATTTTTTCTGTCACAATGAGCGAGCCTGAAGCGAACGAACAATCGAGGCAGCAGATCTAATCGGTATAAAAATTCGAGACTATAATCTAGCTCTTGATTTCGGTTTTCTTGTAAGATAAATGAAATTGCTTCATGTCCTTCTTCGAGAGTAACACCTTTAACCTTTAACCAGCGAATTTTCTCTCGATTTCTCAGCCTCCCTCGACAGAATAATTTGTCGACTCTTGCATTTGCTGGTAAAATTCTTCTCCACTGATACAGTTTTACTTTAACGGCTGTCAAGTGCACAATTTTACGAGCATTCTGTACAGCTTGCGAATTTTCCTGACAATACCGTATGGGGCCCAGTTCTCGGCCACAAAAAACGTAAACTTGTATTTCTTACCTTGGAATAGCCGTAAGGACTTAAAATTTCACGAGCAACTAGCTTCAGCATTCAGTTTACACATGTAGAGCTATCGACTGCTCAACGTTTTTTTCTCCCGGGTAATAACGAAAATGGAGGCTTCGTTCGTGGGCCCAGTTATCGGCCAGCGGGTCCAGTTCTCGGCCACAAAAGAGTGGACGCGATTCCTCACAATAAACAACGCTTTATTACCATTTTTTGTTGTTAAATCACTTATAAGGCTTGTGTTTTGATATTTCGATCACAAATTATCCTTAAAGAGGTTTGTTTCATGTTAGAAATGGAAGTTTTTTTGCACACCTAGTTTTTCTCTTGTGTGCAGTCACGCGAAGCTAAAAAAGAGTTGGGTATTTAAAACGGGGTTAAGTCATGATCAGAGCTCATAGTTTCCAACATACCACCCCATTACAGCTTTATTTTTATAACTAACTTGACACGAATACTCCACACAAAACTATGAGCGCTTTTAATGTTGAAGGCGAGCAGGGTGGCCGAGAATAGGCAAATACGCAAAAGTACTAAGGAAATATTGAGGAGTGAATTTAGGTCAAAGAACTAAACAGGCCAGGAAAAGTTTACATTTCACAGATAGTTTTATCACTCTACGTCTTTTATGCCAAGATGTTGGCTCATTTGGGCTTTCTAGACGGACAAAATATAAACTTTGAATTAAACCATGTAATTCGAGTAGCCGTAAACAAACACGTTTTCGGGGAAACCAAATTCACCTGCCTACGCGTCACCTCGACGTGCTCACAGAAAAACTCGGCAGGACGAAACAAAACTCGGCAGAACGGAAGATAAGGAATCAAGCTACCTTTGGAAGCAATCGCTTTTTATTCAGATTCATTTGTGGCGCGAAAAATGAACGCTGAACAAAAGATGGCCGAGGACTGGGCCCGGCCGAGAACTGGGCCTCACACTGTACATGATGGCAGGTGATTTCATTCGACACAGGTTATTTCCAGCTGCTTGCTTTTTTTTAAAGAACACTGCCGTTTCCTAGTTTCCGTTAAATATACGCAATAGTAAACTTACACAAACAACAATTTAGACTGGTTGCGCAGTTAAAAAAGAGAGAATTTTAGAACAAGATGCCTTAAAGGCAAAAAATAAAAATCAAATAGAGTAAATATAGCACTGGCTGTTTTGCACAACTTTTTTTATGAATTTGTAAATTCTAACTAAAATATTTTGCGTTTCTTGAGTCAATTAAGTTATTCTCATCGATGAAGTTTGACGGATAGCGAGCAGTGATAGACCTGGTAAAAACGATCGTTCGAGTGTTGTTCGGTTTTAACCGTATTTCCTCGATTCAATCCGCTTTAGTTTTGCATTTTGGAGCGAAGAGTGAATTATATTCGAGACCTGAGAGACAGGTAAAAAGAGAAACTGTTCTAAGTTTCTATAGCTAGTTATCGGCGCTTTCATGATCAACAAGTTCGAAAAATGAAATGGGAGATCAGTCATAAAAGAATTTGTGAATATTTAGGAAACACACAAAATTCACCTAAGTTTCGTTTGAGGCGGTGTTTTGAAATTTATTTAAAAATATATTTATCACAACATTAAAATGAATAAATGTCAAACATAAAGAAAATAAAGTACTAATGATCGGCAAATGAACACTAAACAGCCCATGCACTTCTTTGTCGCAAGGAAGTTTTCGTTTTTAGTAATATAAAGCTAAAATATATGAACAGCTCCAGTTCTTTTTTCGCCGCTGAAACTGGGGTGGAATATCACGCTGTCGTAACAATGTTTTAACGTTCTAATTATGGCTGTTCTACTTTCATTTAATCCCTGAAACAACGACAGTTTAAACATTTACAATGCCTCACCGTTTGTCGGCGAAAAGTGGTGAATATGTCCGCCATTAATGCTGCATGTTAACAGCTCCTTGTCTTTAAGCATGGCGTTTATTTCAGCTTTCAACCGAGACGCTTCCGCAGATAGTCTTTCGATTCTTGCCTGAAGTCGGACATTCTCTTGCCTCAGCTGTGTAACGCAGGTTTTATTTCGGCTGTCCGTCCCTCTCGCTATTCCAATTGCCGACCCCATGTACGTGTTGTGTCTGCTGCTGTAAAAAGAAATTGTAATAAACTGAACGAAAAATCAGTAGATGAAGTTGATGGCTTGGTCGCCTCCTGGTAACGTTCTTTTCAGCTCAAAACAAGGCTTTTGGTATGGTGTCCAACATCCGGCGACTTGTTTCCAATTCACTTTAGTTCAAAACACTATACAAACCACCTTTAGCAGCACTGAATTAATCTCAAATTACCTCAATATCTTTAAGGAAAAAAGTTGCATGGCAACATATTCACTGTTATTGAGATACCTTCGACTCGCAGACAAAATTGTGTGCTTTACATATTTAGTCAGCTGTGTTGTCCGACAAAAACCCAAAAACATTGAATTTACCATCGTTTTAAATTCGAATAGACAATTTCTGAAAGTAACGGAAAAACTACAAGGAATCTACGGGACTTATTATTGAGACATTGAAAGAGAGTATCTGTGACGTAAATGACAGATGGTTTTTCGTTGATCAACTCTCTCGTTCACACGTGTACACAAAAAAACCTGATATCAAAACCAATGTCTTTGATTCTAAAGGTTTGGAACAGGAAATTGACAAAATCCCTTAATTGTTCATTGACCTTTTGGGGTTTGGCCATTTACTGCCGTTATGTTCATTTTTTTATATAAACGATAAAGAAATCACCATCCCATATTTTGTCACGGCCATTTGAGGCCGTCGCTTTTAGTAGGAAACTGGAACCGACAACACATTATTGTGAGAAAAAAAGCTATACGAATTGCATGCCAGGTACGATACAATTCTCTTGACTTTATATATAGAAAGTGTGCTTTCGATTTCTAGTGTCAAAGCCCCGTATCATCGAGGTAGAAGGGCTCTGCAAATTCGTAGACACATGTTCAAGTGTCGTGTGGAAATGGCCCTATGCACCCAAATGTGGGTCTGAAGGATTTCCCCCTTTTGTGAAGTCCTTATCCCTATTTTCCGGCTTCATCATATGTGCCATTTTAGCTCTTATATAAGATCATGTGATAATAGGGAGTTTACGCAATCAGAGATACGCAGAACGTCCGCAGTACAATTGCTGCGTACGTGAGTTATAAATCTTGATTTATTTCAGACTCCCTTTGCAAAACAAAGAAAAATAACAAATTTGCGTTTTCTGGAAAACGTGAACCACGACTGTGAATTATCAATATTTCGTTTTAGAACTTAACGTCGTGCTACCCACTGGAGGGGCCCTCAGGGGTTTTAGGGAACAAGGGAACATGTTCATTTATGTCAAGGGAACAAGGGATGTTTTTGGGATTTATCCGGAGGAACGAAGGACATCTTAAAATCAAAGGGAACTTTGTCAAAAACATTTTAGGAAACAATGTATTAATTAATAGGGATCAAAGGCGAAAAAGTGAAATTTTCAAGTAATCAAGGGAACATGTTACCCCTCCCCCGTGGGAGGTCCTTTTACTGAGTTGATGAACATAAGTTAGTCCTCCCAAGCGATGTACAAGGCGAAAACAGATGCATTGTTTGAGGTCTTGAGGAGATGGGGTCTGGGACGGCAAAAAAAGATCGGATATTCTCGGAAAATGACATGTCACTCTGAGCATAAAGCGACCAGCACAATTATCCAAAACTTAGCAATTATTTCCAAAGGTTTCTCGGTTCCAGACCTCACATTAGCTAACTGCATACAAACCAAATACAGTCGAATCTCCCGTAAGCGATCACCCAAAATGTCAAGCCTAGATAATCGCTTGCGAAAGTTTAGACCATATTGCGCCAAAATTTTGCTTCATTAGCATATGGTAACTGCAGAGACAGGCCTACTTCTGCTCTATATTACAGAGCGGAAATAAAAGCAAAAGAAAATGTCAAACTTTAAGCTCTAAAAGTGGTCCCGGTCGCTTAAGAGAGGTAGTCGCCAAAAACAGGTTCCAACTATAGTGATTTGACTTGGAAACTTTTGGTATTTTGGAAAACTGGTCGCTGAGGAGAGGTAGTAAATTAAGAGAGTTGGTCGCAACCGGAGGTTCGACTGTAACAAATTTAACACTGAAGGTAAACTCGACTTTTATTTATCGAGCGCCCCTATTCCACCCTTTAAACAGGCGACCGTAACGGTTGCAAAGTACACACTCAATAACGGACATTTGAACTGTCACGCAACGTTTCACAAGGAAAAGCGCGTGACGATTCAAGGGGCAACTAACAACACTCTACGATATCCTTCTTTCTCAAATTTATTGACTTAAGCCAGCAAGTGAAATTCTGTTTACAAATTATTTCGTCAACTTGACGTCTTGTACGAAAGCTGAATGCATTTCCATGCACAGTCCCATGACATTGTGTTCGACCAGGACGACGTTTTACAAATTCTTACAATTTTGGTCTTTTGACATAGTGCCATCTGTCCACTGTTAAGAAAAAAGAACGGAAAAAATGCGTAAAAATAAAAAATCAAACGGAAAATCATACAGACCAAAGTTACCTCATCGAGTCACTAAGAACGGACACAAAGCATAGCACAATAAACCAAACAGAACTACAAATAAACAACAACTTCCAGTTGGCGCGAAAATATGCTTGGATATTTGTCCGCGGACATTATTTACAACAACTTTATTTGCATCAAAAATATATAAATATCTACGAAAATATGAAACCCGTGAAAAGCGCTGAGACAAGTTAGTCACAATAAGTTGACGCACGTCGAACTCAGAACTCACAGAATTGTAGCCAACGAAAAGCGCGGGAAAAATCGCGTGCGTCAAACCGCGCTTGACTTTGGCATGCTTCTGATTGGCCAACTACACAAACGTATCAGCTCTGACTGGTTAGAGAACAGTGACTGGCCAGGAAAACAAAACTGTAGTACTTTTGCCAAGTTAACCAAAATCTTTAACATTGCAAGCTTAAAACTTCCCCTAACAATACCAACTAAAGGTCAATATTGTCTTAACACCTCAAACGGAAGATATATAAAGGACATTCCATGCCCGCACTGGGATACGAATTGTTTCTTCGAGTGCTGAGGCTATCTCTCACAAGTGAGATGAAAAAAAAAAATAGGAATAAGAAAAATCCCGTTATTTTATTAATATCTATAAAACAATTACTAAGAATTGATATTTTGATATTGAAGGAATCGCAACACTTACCTTCAAGAGAAGGGTCGATGGTTTTTGCTTCAGCAGGTGCCGCCGCCTAA
Organism: Orbicella franksi; assembly: GCF_964199315.1. Classification (NCBI taxonomy): domain Eukaryota; kingdom Metazoa; phylum Cnidaria; class Anthozoa; order Scleractinia; family Merulinidae; genus Orbicella; species Orbicella franksi. Next base: position 9,070,760 of record NC_138152.1, on the reverse strand, counting down.
AAAATAAAAAGGAAACTCAATTGACTGAAAGCACAATGACCTAATAGTCTTCTAGATAAGACATCTAACAAACTAACAAATTTAAAGGCGAACTATCGTCTCTCAAGATGTGGATATCACTACTTCAACAGTAATTCTCCTAGCCCACGTGGCAGGAACTCGAGTGAAAAGGGTACGAGGACTTCCAGTAGCGCGCGAGAGCGCGAGAGCGAGTAGACGCGCGCGGGCGGAGGCAAGCACGAAAGGGGAAAAGCAATCCTTCTCGTCGCGCACGTGCTCTCACTCTCGCACGCCCCTCAAAATAGGCCTTTCCGCGCAAACGCCATGTGCATATGGCACTCATGTTGGTGTTCCTCACTATAGCAAAAGTTTGCATAACCACGGAACTCAATTACCAAACTGCAGCGGGAAAACTTTAATTTTTTCCAACGCCAAAAATACTGCCATGACATCACGTGAAAATAATAGATGGAAGAATTGTGCTTCAATTTAAAATTGTAAGCGTATAAATAAAGCAAGACAAAAAATGACTCACATGATTTATAATACCCGTTGCTTCTTCAGCGGTCATCTTGTAAGGGGAATTATCTACCGTGACATTTTTGCTGAGAGAGAGGGAAGGAACATCAAACGTCAATAATATGTTAATGGGGTCATAGGAGTTTTAAAAGCTCCCAAAGTGATAACACACCTTAAATACTTTTAAGTTAATCTCGCTACTCAGGTTAATCTCGACGAAGACTACGGTGAGATCTGATCAAGTTCGAATGATTCTCTTCTTTGATTAGCTATTCAATTTGCCTTCGGCTTTGCCCGCAAGAGGTCTGTGGACCATGATTATAATCAAATCAAAATCTCAACATTGCCACAAGGGCCAAACCTCAAGTCAATTATGCTGCACAAACTCCAACAAAAAATGTTCTAACGTAAAAGATTTTGGATACAACCCCAGTGTGTGATCATTCAAATGAGAGCTACTGAGTTATATTTTCATGTGGTACTTAATAAGCACTTAATGACTAGCCCCAAGGGAAACAGTGAGTTTTATTTCCCTTAAGCCCTCACATTGGGGAAACAAAACTAACTCATGGTTTCCCATGGGGCCAGTCATTAAGTGATTTGCTATACTTCCCAACTTAAAAAATAGAACAAACCAAACAAAAAAATTGTTTGGTTGATGCTTAGTGGCACACAAACTTGCCACGGTTTCAAGGTGCATGACATGATCACGTGCGAGTCGAAAGTTTGAGTTGTTGTTTCCCTAGGGAGTTAGTGAGTTTTGTTCACCCTAAGAAGTTGGTGAGTTTTGACCCATGACACGTGACATGTTCTTCTTCAATTCCAAAACGTAATTGAGTTTGGAGGTATATAACAAATGCACTAATGTCCATAATTTCAGAAACTGCACAACAGAAGGATTTCTTACCATGCTAGCCCTGCCTTATTCTCAATTTCTTTGAGGACCAGCTTTCTCCAATGCTCATGTGTTTCATTGACAATCTTCATGGCAAACTCCTACAATTTAGACAGAACACTGGTAAATAATTTCACTGTAAGATTTAATTTTACTTTGTAAAATACGTTTTTATAAGCTCACATTGCGTAATTAATTTCCACACCATCTGGGATCAGATGGCTACAGAACAACACTGTGCCCTTTTCAAAAAACAAACATTTTCCAGGGCTCCTCCCGAACTTTAAGGGAGCTCAGTCCAGTATTTTTGAAATATTTTGGCAACATACAAAATTACCTTTAAATTGAAGGAAACTTGAAAATAATGGTTTACTAAGATGAAAAATCACTAAAGATATAATAATGGTTTAGGATGGAGAAGACTGACACAGTTTACTAAAGATGATGCCTGAACTGTCACGTCGCTTCTATAATATGCAGTTCAAGGTTTAGGCTCTAAAAGATATTGTGGACGGCCAGGGCAGGGTTCAGCCCGGATCAATCATGCCAAAATGTTCTCGTTTCTGTTTACAATTTTAATCATTGACTAACAGGTGTTGTCTCGATTTACAACAAAACTCTCCTGAAGAACTTAATATTGAAATATCAGAGGAAAATTTCCATACGGAACCTGAGCCTGAAATAATTTGTTACCACATATCTCTGATTATAATAAATGTAGTAATAAATGTAGCCCCTCAATTAATTGTTTATTTTTACTGACCATCAAGCAGGAAAATGCCCCCAAAAGAAAGAAAGAAAGAGGCATGTTCGGCAAATTTGTCTCAAATATCTTTTTTTAACTTTTCACTCAATTACATGTATCTACAAAGACTGGGGGAAAAGAGATAGTTACAATCTTAGGTCTATCAAGTGATCTTGTTTCCAAGAGGTGTGAACTTTATACAGTGAGAAAAATAGTGCCCAGTTTATCTAGCAACCTTTGAAACCCAAAGAGTTTCTTTATTGACTGAAATCATGTGATCCTTGTTGAGAAAAGAAGTCCAAATGATAAAATAATGCCTCATGTACATGTACCTTGTTTTTTGCTTGATCATTGAATGCAAACTTGTTTTCGGCACTACCAGCTGGAATTTTGTAGATCTTGAACCAGTCAACTGTGGCCTACAAAGTAATGGAATCATGATCTAGATGTGTGCTTGCCTTCTTTTTGTTAAAATAAAGCAAATAATCTTTTACATAGTTGTATTTTTTTATTGTTTTTCATTAAATACCTGCAGAAGTCCTGGCATATGCTTTTCAATGTCTTCAACATCTGAAGAACAAGTAATGAGAATGTTGACCTTAATGCTGGCATTTGTAGTAGTATGTCAAACATGAAAGACTGTGCTTGACCACATTTTCAAACACTAAGAAGACAGTTGAAAATATGACGCATAGCTGAGTATTTATGACGAACTTCAAGGTGTTTGGAAATCTGGTCAAATATTTGTCTTGAGTGTTTGATATATCTTCTCAATCGAGACTAAAACGAAGAAGAGGACAGAGAAATCTAAACATTGTCATGGTGATGACTTCCTTGTTTAACCGTAATGAATTTCTTATGAGTTTGAGGCGAAGGTAACTAGCAGACCTGCAGTTTCGACTTCAAGTGGTAGCAAAGGGCATAATTTGTACTAATAAAATAACTTTCATCCGTACCATTCATTTCTTTGGCTAAAGGATCATTCACATCAATGCAGAATAACTTCCAGTCTGTTTCACCTTCATCAATCATTGCGACAGTCCCTAAAATCTTTACTTGCTTAACCTCTCCTCTTGTGGCAATCTGAATATTTTGCAAATGGGTAGATGTTTTTAATATTGCATTCTTAATTCCAATGACATTATTGCTTATAAATAAAAGAAACACGTAAACTTTTTCTTTTGTTCATCAATAGGCAGAAAATTAGGGTTCTTTGACATGTTTTTTTTTTCTACAGTTATTCATATATTTCTGTAGGACTAGCATCAGAATGGTAATTTTCACTATAAAAGCTTGGACTATTTATCAAATCCCACTAATGCATTTAACCTCATTATTCCACATGGAAGAATAATGTGTATGTAGCACTAGAGATCTGGTTAAATCAGACTAATGAGGATGACATTACATCATTGCACCCACCATGGTCCCAATCTCACAAGCGTCTATAGGATCATTGTCACCCATGCAGCATGTGTTTTCATCTTTGTGGCTTGGATCCTCCCAGGTCTGAAATCAACATAGCCATGCCATTGACACATTATTAACTAAAGATGTAAAGCTGACAGTTGTTTCATTAACGTTTTCTGCAAGTGGACAACACGTTTTCGCAGGTGGCAACACTTTTACAACTAAACTGCTTTATTAGAAAAACTTTCCTCTAGATGGTCAAACCAGGTGGGCAAAATCATCCTCTCAGCAAGTCAATTTGTGCACACTGCCTGACCCTTAATGAGGAGTTTACGAAACCACAACGGCAACGGCAACAGGAACGTCACTGAACAAAAGAATTAATGAGCAGTACAATGGCTGTGCTCGCGCATTATAATACTCAGTACATTTCTTTGCCGTCCTCTACAAGACAACAATGTGAAATGACCAAATTTTGCATTGTTCGGTGAACGTGAACCACGACGGCTAGTTTTTTAAATTTTTATTTCAAATTTATTGCAGTGTTCTGGACATACTTTTGCGATAGTTTTGTCAGTGACAAACAAAGTGAATGACTTTAGAGTATCGCGAGATTCGTAGGTAAACTATAAACTCATTTTTCGATCGACGTTGTCCTCGGCGTCGCCATTGTGGTTTCGTAAACTCCCTAATGAAACCCTTGAAAGCAGCCTAATGGCTCGGGTGGTAGAACTCTGCATGAAGAGGTCTGGTTGGAGTGCCAGGGCCTTACTCAGGGTTGTCAAAGGTAGCCAGTTGCTGGTGAAGATCACTGTCCACTGTATATTCCAATTGCTGGCTACCCTGCTGAGTTATTCCAGTCTTGGGATTATTAGAAAAGGTGTAAAATCAGCCATTTACACCAACAATAACTAATAACCTCTGGCACAAAAAAATTGTGGCAACTATCTGATGATATTATTACAAGCATGTTCTAGAACAACTAGACACTATTCTTACAGTGAATCTCTCCATTCGGGATTGAGTATAAATGGGTACCCATCAACAAGAGGTTAACCTGACAAACCGTTTTTAGGTAACTTGTTGAAATAGACTATCATTTGATCCCATCCTTGAGGGAGTTCCTAGTTGCTTATAAATGTGATAAAACCCGGGATTTTTGGCAGTGTTGGCTTCTTTGGCCCATTTACAGACTTGACCTATCTAACTGTCAAATTGTTTGGAAGGCAGAAGAACAGTAAAGACGAGCCTCATTTTATACTGGGTGCTATAAAATTGATATGTGCAGGTACAAAAAGGTTTTGCGTGTGTTCTTATCTTTTTAATCTTTTCAAGCCTGACAACACTACAAAAAAACTTTGTGCCTTTTTTTTTCAAGCCTGTCCACACTAAATGGTACAAGATTAAAAGCTAACTGTTTAGTGTACCTGAGGCAAGGCTCCATAGTTCCATATGTATCCATGATATGGGAAGCAGTTATGGACAAATCTGAGCTTTCCCTTTTTACAGTCCTGCTTAATAGGATTCAGGGCTTCCTTTGTAGAAATCTGTAACACCACAATTTTGAAATTGAAAAAAAAAAAGAAGAAAAAAAAAAAAAAGAAAGAAAGAAAGAAATATTCAAGGCTTCCCTTGTAGAAATCTTTCACATCAAAATTAGGAAATTCAATATGAGTATTCAGGGTTTCCTTTGTGAAAATCTGTGATACCAAAATTTAGAAATTCAAAACTAAGAACATGTAACATGCTACATGTACAATGACTCTTAAGCTTCCTTTCCTAAACCTAGCAGGTCTAAGGTGATCCGTGTAAGGTATCAGAGAGGTCCTTCTAGGAAGTTCACTTTAAGCTGGTTTTACCACATGCTTACAAAATTCATGAAATTTAATGAAGTCTTAGTAGGCGTAAGTAACTTCTCTAAGAGCCATCACTCTACGTAAGCGATTCGTATATAATTTCTATCAGAGTATATTATATATACAGCTGCTGCACCTCCATTTTGGCATTTGTCCATCTTGGAACTTCAACAACCATGTTGCAGATTGTTTTCTACAATTCAAAATGAAATAAATAACAAATGTTTAGTACAAATTAATACTATATTATATATCCAGTTGAACAATCTTGATATTTAAAGCATGCGATAATTTTAATGAGAAAAATGTACACAATGTGCGATAAAAAAAACGTCTAACAAAATCACAATCCCTCAAGCTGATTTTTTGCCACAAAAAAACAAAAAACAAAAAACAAAAAACAAAACAAAAACAAAAAAAGAAACAAAAAAGCTACAATCATGTATGTCAAGTATGCATAAGAGTCCTGATATGGTTTTGTACACTAATGTTAACGATTGTTAAATGTACTACAGTACCTACCTCAGTATTGGCAAACAATGGAATATCGTGGAAGGGAGAGATGGCTTGGCCATTGCCATCACCTGACAATAAAATGGTTGCAGTAAGTAACATGGAAAAATGTGCAGTGATAAATATGGTGACAGATTTGCTTTTGTTTTGTCTGCACGCAAGGAAACAATTTTTTTATTTTTCGGGGTGGCAAATGGTCCTTCAAAAACCATAGGCCTGGCAAAATTATCATCAAATTTCATGAGTATCGTAGTTGTTTTTTTTAGCGATTATATGCGTCTTGCAGTCTCAATTTTGTTTACGAGTGTCAAAGACTGATTGGTTTGTTTGCTTTTTCCTCATAAATGATGTCTGAATGTCTTAAAACCTGACTGTCTCAAGCTTGCGTGTCAAACACTTTGAAGTCTCAGTCTTGTAATTGAAGAAGTAAAAATGTTTCAGGCTCGCAAAGAAAAACACTAGTCTCGCCTTCTCACAAAGTCTTACATTTACCATTCCCCAACCTTATTTTCATAAGACAATTTTAAACCATTTTTGAAGAAGCATGTGGTAGATTTTCAATAGACTGTGCATGGACACAAGGGAAACAAGTTTTGGTTCAAGAGATGTTTTAATAAGATACAAAAAGCCTGCGCGATGCCGACTGCTTTCAGCTTAACAAATACTGTCAGGGTTCTCATTTTCAAATTTCTAAGTTTGACTGTGTAGGAAGTACAGATTCTGCTGGATTATGATTAATTTTGCAAGTCAAGTTCTAATCTGTTCTTTTTTCCCATGGTTTTTAAGAGAGAGTACAAATGTCACCTTCTGAATAATCAAACTTGACTTTGCTGCTGCTATATTTTATTTTGCTGTTTGATTTTGTTGCTATTTAAGTGTGAATGTAGTGTATGTAGGTCTAGCTTAGCTAAATTAATTTTTTATGCCACCATTGACTTGACCAATTGGCGATGTCCAACCAGAAATTAAAGCTCTTGCTACTTGGTCACTGCTCACATGTGAATATTATTTTGTAACTGCAAATATTTCTCAATTTTTAACTATTTTCATTACTTTACCATATAAAATGTGTGTAAATGCCCTTTATAGTCAGGGCTGTACTCTAGAAGCACCCGGGTGCCACAGGAATCTGGCTTTTGCCTTTGGGCGACTGGAAAAACTTTTTTTCATATAAGCATAAGTGATCAGCACTGCACCCAGGATTTCATGGTTAGGAACCTATGGGATCCTTGTAATTTTTCTTAGAACACAGCTTGATAGTGTAAATAAAGAATTGAACTGAATTGAATTGTACATCCGCTCTTCGCTTCATGCACCTTAACAATACCCCTCCACACCTATGGTTAGCCAAATGTTGCAAAATTCAACAACTTGCACTTTCATATTCAACAACTTATATTTACGTTCAACAACATATATTTATATTCAACATTTTATATTTATATTCAACAATACGCATTATCTTCCAACTTCAACCAAAATTCTTTTCATTCAACAAAAATATTTGTTCAACTTCAACCAAAAATAATTTCATTCAACAACAATATTCATTCAGCTTCAACCCAAATGATTTTTATTCAAAAAAAAAAAAAACTATTCAGCTTCTACCAAAATCATTTTCATTCAGCAACAATATTTGTTCAATAGTTTGTATAGTGTGATCGTCCAGGTGAGTGTAGTTCTGAAAAGAACTGTTGTTGGTGACTGACGTTTCGACAACCTGAGCGGAAGTCATCTTCAGAGTCAAGTGAATAGTGTTTGTCAGTTGATGATGTTATACGTCTGGTCCGTTGAACGTGATTGGTCAGTATAGCCATGATGGTATTGGCTGAAAGACTCGTGTAAAGTTTGTCATCAGTCATTGGTGGGTTTCGATCTGTCTATTGTTAGTCAAGTAGGTCGGTTTTTGGTCTGTGTACTGTTAAGTCGGTCTGTTAGAAGTCCGTTTGTCGGTTTCGTTTCTGTCGTGGATAAGTCGTTTGTAAGGCACCGGTAGTTGTTGACATCTGTTAAGAGGCGTTTGTTCTAGGTTAGTGTACCAGCTTTCCAGAGTCAGTCGTTGAAAATAGTTTGTACTGTAGGTTAAGCACTGAGCAGAGTCCCAGTCAATGTTGTGGTTTGTCAGTTGATGATATACAGCAATGTGATTGTTGGCATCACCATTTCTCGTGGCTCGTTTGTGTTCAGTCAGTTTCGTGTTAAGGTTTCTGCCAGTCTCACCAATGTAGGAAGCCTGGCAGTCAGAGCATTTGATCTTGTAAACTGCTCCCTGTCTGTCGTTAGGTTCATCTCTGTCTTTCACATTGGTCAGTAAGTGTCATAACATAGTTGTAGGTTTGTGGGCTACACGAATGTTGTAGGCTGTAGGATCCGTGAGATGGTCTCAGAAGTGCCCTTAATGTAAGGTATAGTCACTGTAGTGACAGGTGTAGGGTTCCTGTTTGTAGCGTCAGCTTCAGTACGTTGGTAAATGTTTCGTCTAATAAAGTCAGCGTTGTAGTTGTTTTTGTGAAAAACACGTTCAAGGTATCTGTTTTCGTCACGTAAGCTGTCCGGTGTGTCACAAACTAGTTGCGCTCGTCTCATCAAAGTCTCTATAGTCGTGGCTTTGTGTGAAGTCAGGTTGTAGGATGATTCGTCAAGTAATCTGTTGGTATGCGTCGGTTTTCTGTACACTGTCGTTCGTAGTTCGTTGTTGTCGCAGCTTACCAAACAGTCTAGAAAAGGAAGTTTTCCATTTTCTTCGATCTCTTTAGTAAACTGGATGTCGGTGTTCTGTTCGTTTAGGTGGTCGTGAAAATCGTCAATTTCGTCTTTGTGAACGGCGGTAAAGGTGTCGTCAACGTAGCGTAACCAAAGCGGTATCGTTTGTCAGCAAGTTGCAAGGGTGCGTTCCTCCACGTATTGCATCACAATTTCTGCGACAACAACAGAAACAGGTGACCCCATTGCTGTTCCATGCAACTGTTTGTAGTGTTTACCGTTGTACTGAAAGTAAGTCGATGTAAGGCAAAGGTTCAGTAAGTCCATGTTGTCTTCTGTAGGTAACAGTAGTTTAACAGTAGATTGTTGTATAGTGGTCTCGGTACACTGCAATGCCAATTGAAGTGGAATATTGGTGAACAGTGATTTCACATCAAAAGACACAAGCTTGTAGTCGTCAGGTATTTGTACTGTCTTAATAGCGTCAATAAAGTTCTCCGTAGATTGTAGTTTGCGTCTTGATTTGTCGACTTCACACAAAGCCACGACTATAAAGACTTTGACGAGACGAGCGCAACTAGTTTGTGACACACCGGACAGCTTACGTGACGAAAACAGATACCTTGAACGTGTTTTTCACAAAAACAACTACAACGCTGACTTTATTAGACGAAACATTTACCGACCTACTGAAGCTGACGCTTCGAACAGGAACCCTACACCTGTCACTACAGTGACTATACCTTACATTAAGGGCACTTCTGAGACCATCTCACGGATCCTACAGCCTACAACATTCGTGTAGCCCACAAACCTACAACTATGTTACGACACTTACTGACCAATGTGGAAGACAGAGACGAACCTAACGACAGACAGGGAGCAGTTTACAAGATCAAATGCTCCGACTGCCAGGCTTCCTACATTAGTGAGACTGGCAGAAACCTTAACACGAGACTGACTGAACACAAACGAGCCACGAGAAATGGTGATGCCAACAATCACATTGCTGTACATCATCAACTGACAAACCACAACATTGACTGGGACTCTGCTCAGTGCTTAACCTACAGTACAAACTATTTTCAATGACTGACTCTGGAAAGCTGGTACACTAACCTAGAACAAACGCCTCTTAACAGATGTCAACAACTACCGGCGCCTTACAAACGACTTATCCACGACAGAAACGAAACTGACAAACGGACTTCTAACAGACCGACTTAACAATACACGGACCAAAAACCGACCTACTTGACTAACAATACACGGATCGAAACCCCACATTGACTGATGACAAACTTTACACGAGTCTTTCAGCCAATACCATCATGGCTATACTGACCAATCACGTTCAACGGACCAGACGTATAACATCATCGACTGACAAACGCTATTCACTTGACTCTGAAGATGACTTCCGCTCAGGTTGTTGAAACGTCGGTCACCAACAACAGTTCTTTTCAGAACTACACTCACCTGGACGATCACACTATACGAACTACTGATACTCCTGGGTTCAAACCATTTACTGAATATTTGTTCAACTTCAACCACAATTATTTTTATTCAACAATAATAATTATTCAACTTCTAACATGCATAGTGATTTAATAACATACCTTCTTTTATGACAAAGGTTTTGAAAGTTCCCGGACATTCAAAATATCGTCATTCAACAAAATTCCCCATGGATCCCTCCCCCCAAACTACCCCGAACGCTGTCACAAATCCCTAGGCATCTGGTGTAAAACTGATGCAAGCGAAATCATCCAGAATTAGCCAAATCGACTGAAGATATAAAAGGTTTGCTTTGCCTTTTAATCCTCGGTCGATTTGGCTACCCTGAATTAAAGAAATGATAACAAACAAACATATTGGAAAGGATACCCATATCACTAGGGATTTGGGTATCCCACTTTCCCAGTGTTCAAAGGACTTAGTCTTGTTTAGTTTATCTGCATGTTTTATAGATGTCTCTGAAGAAAAAAAATGCTTTAATAGCAAAATCTAATAGGAAGGATGGTCAAGGAAAGAGCGCGAAATAAACAAGTCTAAGACTTTACCTATATCCAAAGATTACCCTTGTCTATACTTTATTTATGTTTATTTCGGTTTTGTCTCCGAAACAAAAAACTTTTTTAATGGCATAGAGAACTGTTCGCCAGCAAAATCTACGTATACTAGGAGGGATGGTCAAGGAAAGAGCGACAAACAAGTCTAATACATAGTTTATTTCCAACAGGCAACATACACAGAGGTCGGTCACAGCTCGAGACCTGCATATTGCGTGACGGTCGTTTATTCGTATGCTGATTTTAATCGCCGCACTATCGTAGGTCCAGAAAGCATCTTTCTCGTTTAAAATAATGTGCATTTCAAGGGTTATTGATAGGCACCAAGCGCATGTTCATACAAGGATCTTTGGCATGTGAATTCGGTTTTGTATGTCGTTATAACTTCGGACTCAGATCAGACAGTTTGTTATGAATTGCGACTATTTTCAGAGATGTATCATGTTTATATCAAGCTAAAGAATGCTTTAATTTATTGAGACAAAGCTTCGTAAGAAGATAAATGGGTTTTGAGCAGAATTGTGGATGATTTCACTTGCATCAGTTTTACGCTTTCAGTGTTTTGGGTATCCAAAACACTAGGGATTTATAACAGCATTCGGGGTAGCTCGAGGGGAGGAACGGGGAATTTTCTTGAATGACGATATTTTGAATGTCCGGGAACTTTCAAAACCTTTGTCATAAAAGAAGGTATGTTATTAAATCACTATGCATGACAGAAGTTGAATAACTATTATTGTTGAATAAAAATAACTGTGGTTGAAGTTGAACAAATATTGTTGTTGAATGAAAATGATTTTGGTAGAAGCTGAATAATTATTTTTGTTGAATGAAAATTATTCGTTTGAAGTTGAACAAATATTGTTGTTGAATGAAATTATTTTTGGTTGAAGTTGAACAAATATTTTTGTTGAATGAAAAGAATTTGGTTGAAGTTGAAAGAAAATGCACATTGTTGAATATAAATGTAAAATGTTGAATATAAATATATGTTGTCAAACATAAATATAAGTTGTTGAATATGAAGTTGCAAGTTGTTGAATTTTGCAACATTTGGCTAACCATACACGCCCAGCTACCCACTCCTTCACGGTCACTTGAAAGACACCTGACACCTGGAGTTTTCACTGATTTCAAAGGCCATGTTTTGGGCTTGATTCGAACCCTAACGCATACAGTTATAAACGTCTGATTCAATATAGTCGGATTTCCGTTGAATTAGTATTCAAGTGAATTGGATTCCACGCGACATGAGATCTCGTTTCAATGCAGAAACGAATCGATGCAGTTTTCTCGCTAGAACTTTAATATGGCTCAGAGTTCGACATCTCTTGAACGACAATACTATATTATAAAAACATGGGATACTGATACATGCAAGTGCAAGTATTTTTTCAGATGAGGCTTGCACGATTTCGATTTGCGATGGCATTTCGATGTGGCTGACAGAACAGAGGACTAAAAAATTGTCAGATTTTGTAATACTTACGAAAATACATCCTGAAATCCAGCGTGTTAGGGGCTCCACTTTCATACGTGGAATAAGCCATGATTTTTTTCATTAAAGACGAAAATCGTGGTGTTCTTGAGGTGAAACAAACAGGGCTTCCACGACCGAACGACGTTAGCGGAAGAAAGAAACTTACTAAGAAACGGGCCATGTGTAAAGAGGCACTTCATTATAAGACGCTATCCTATTGGTTCTTGCAGACATAAGCCGCGATTTGATTGGTTCATTTTATTCCCGTTCCAACTTTCGTTCCAACAAATCCCTTTCAGGGTTTCTAGGAAACACTGGAAATGTGTATTCGCTGGGAGAGAGACAGAAACAGTCCATGAGCGTTTTCCTGTTTTATCGGATACCCTTCATCCACCAGTCGTTATTTATATTTCTTCTTTGATTGTTTTTCTTATAGCGTGTCTTGCGCGAGTTTGCGTGACCTAGAAGTGTGACAATGCGAGTAAAAAATGCGGGCTGGGAAAAACTAGCCTGCGTCGCAGGACAGTCTAAACCGCCGGTGTAGTCCGACTATACCGGGGATTTTGTGACACGTCCGCCTGCAACGAAGGCTAGCAAAAATTAAATAACAATAAAATACCGGTAAAGTAAAAAATAAAAACACGTTTGTCAAAGTTCTGATCAAGAGTTGATCGAGAGTCCTTTATTAGGCAATATTTTACAAGTAATTGCACCTGATTGGCTCCATGTAGGTCTCTTAATTTGCTGATTTCCTTCCAACTATGTAATACACCTTTCCAACTTCAAATGCTGTTCCAAAGTTAGTGGCAAAGGCACAAGGTGGGGGAGAGGGGAGGCAGAGTGGAGATGGAAGGAGAGCAGCTGGGAGAGGGCAACAGGTTGGCACATAACAATTTTTTTTCATTTGTTGGTATATTTTGGTAGCTCAGACCTCAGGTCATTTCTTTTTGGACAAAAGTTTCAAGTCAGTATATGCATTAGCCTGGAACACAGAAAGATTTCTGACTTTTGTTTCATGCTGCTGAGAAATATTGGCAGCATGAAACAAAGTTGGAAATCTGTCCACGTTCGCAGGCTATCTATGCATCAGGGCTCTAAATTTCCTGATTTGGTCTTTGAGCAATTAGATGCTGGTACTATTACTGGCATGGTTTTAATCCCCCCCCTCCTTTTTTACCACTCCCAAAAGGCAAAGATGACGACTTCTCCAAAATGGATCTACATTTTATTTATCTTAAATTATTATTCTTTCTTAACGTGAGCTGTTCGGCCAAAAACGTGATACACTGTGAAATATTATGTATGTGTGTAAATACTTCAAATACAAGAAAATTACTACAAAATGCACTCTAAACCCATACATTAATCATTGTAATTGACACTAAATAAAATGATTATTATTCCTAGAGTTATTGAAATTATCCAATATTAGTCTAAAAATCATTGATAAATAAATAATTCTTTTATCCTAAGAAATAAAACGACTTTATGTAATAACAAATTCTAGGGTTCAAAATTCTAGAAATTTATACTTACTAAAAAAGTGGATGAACATAAAGTTATATAATACGTATTTACAGCTGCCCAGGAGCACAACACATGTCATCCATTGTACTCTATTGTGAAATTTCTTGGGGTATAAATTATTCTGTGGCACTTACATAGGAAGTACCTTCCTCAATGACCTAGGGTTGGTTAGTCAGGGACTCAAGGTGCGATGGACAAAATATTGGAAGAACAAAAGCTTACAAGAACCAGCAAAGGAACCTCTGAGCACTAAGTCTTATTGCACCATTTGCAAACAGCTCTTTCACCCAATGTTGATAGCTCTCAGTAAGCCTATTTGCCTCCTTTACTTTGTCTCATTCTGACAGACTGCATGGGGTAGATCTGAGGAGCAGCCCAGACCCCAACCTGTTTTGGAGAGAAAGTAAGGCCTGGATGGACAAAAAATTTTCATTTGGATACTTTCTGATTCCAACCATTCTTTCTCCTTTCCCCACACTGTATGAAAGCCTGGAACTGTTACAGTTATCTTTAATCTTCACTACAGTCCTAGCCTTGTCATTGCTGGATAATCTCACCTTGTCAAAATGAATGAAAGTGGTATTTTAAAGAAGTTTGCCATGCATGTATCTAATTTCTTCAGGTTAACCTTGGCAAGACACGAACACAAATCGTCCAAGAAGTACAGATACTCTGAAAATTCGTCCCTCCAATTTCTTTAACAAGGGGTGTGTGCAATAGATGGCATAACTTAAATTCCCAGGGCTAAAAAAAATACCCCTGTATAGTAAAAAAAAAAAAAAAAATGAAAATTGTCAGAGTTTATTCTTCCGTACAAAAATATACTCTTGGAATTGTGTTCCTGCTAAATCACCATCACTACCACCACCGTTGCAACCTTCCAATACAAAACCATGTCCATACAATAGATCGAACGCATCCGCCTTCGTCAACTCGGAACCTCCGGGCCTCCAGGGTACCCGGTAATCCCTCACATATCCCCGCGCGGGGAGCAGCGTTAATACAAGCTCCGACTGTTTGATATATCCTTGAAAGACTTCTTTAATGAGATCTTCCCGGCCGCTTAACAATAACTGATTTCGATATCTGTCCACTGAAACAATGATAGATCCTTGACCTTCGCTGAGCTGCATGTTTCTCCTCCGATCTTCCCGGAAAATTTGCAGCGCTTCAATCAGGTCCCCGACTTGATAAAAATCTGCCTCCGCGATAAGCTGATCAAATTCGTCAAATGATTGAGGAAGACACAGCTCCGAAGTCCGTAGAAAGTTTAAAACATGGCGGAACAGTGCTCCGTCTCTGTCAATGAAGTAGTTTCCTCTCGTGTCCTTAGCGATCTTCTGCCGTCCACTGAACATTGCTCCGAGCATCGACTTTGGATCGCGTGTTAACGTGTCCAAAGTCGTTGTATATACATAACCGCCGACATTTAAATTTAAAATGGATGGAAAACTTTCCTCCATACCTAAATTCCAGGGAACTATAGAATGCAATAGACAAACCTGGAGTGAAAAGCGAATGAAAACAATCCCGTCCTAAGAGCCCGCTTTCCTTTTGGTCAGTGTAAGTCTTGATACTGACCAAAAGGAAAGCGAAAGAAAAGCGGACCCTGATGACATTGATACCTTCTAGGGTGTAGAAAGGTCAAAATCAAATTACTTTTACGAGATTTCAAGAAAATGAGAAGAATTTTCTAAAATAGCTACGAATTGTGTTGTATTTTTCTGTAAAATTTTGCTCTCCGTTTTGCGAATCAATGTAGTCTGAGTTTGCAGTGGCAAGCATGACAAATTCCAAAATGATATCTGCCCCGACCAGTGCCCCGACCAGTGCCCCGACAAGAAAGATTTTTGCAGGCGTGTCGGAGGCGTGCCGAATGCGTAGTAAACAAAATGGCGGTCGAAGCACGGTTCAAAATAGTAAAAATTTAACTTATGAATAGAACTACGCGGTCGGTCTCGTTCGTCGAGAATCTACAGCTGGAAGTTTCCGATAATTTGTTCAATGAAGGCCTGTTACTGGCTGATGTTGATAATGACGGAGACTGCGAACTCATTGTCGGCCAAATCAATGGCGAATTATCAATATTCAAGAGTGGTTCAACTAAACCATGGCGAAGTTGTTATCATCTTGGCATGATAACCTGTGTTGGAGTGGGAGATTTGTGGAATCAAGATGAAAATCTGCTTCTCTGTATAACTGCTGAGGGATGGTGTCACATTTTTTACGTAAGTGATAATGAAATACAAGTTGTCAATAGCTACTGTAGGTTATTAGAAAAATCTAGACTTTCTTAAAGTCCTTTCCAATAACACTTCCCTGGCCTGTTGGTTTCGTCGTATAAAAATGTTTCATGAGACATAAAAACACATAATTATGCTGTAAGGTTATATAATCTATGCTGGTTATTAGAAACCACTTTTTGTTTACATATTTACGCGTCTTCTTTAAGAAGCATTGGGAGCATTTAAATAGCGAATAAATAACGATCTCGTTATTTTACGTGGCAGCTTATACACCCTGAAGGGCTTTCAGACAACGGCTTAGTATGTTGTTATCACAGTATATATAATGTAACATTTTAAGCCACTAACCACGGTCCGTGCTGCCATCTAGTTAACAAGTGTAGCATTTTGTTTTCAGATCACTCCAGAGTCATCCACGGAGAAATTGAAACCACTTTCCTCTCAACTTCTTCCATCCAATTGTAAAATTCTTTCATTAGCAGATGTGGATTGTGATGGCAGGTTGGAACTAGTGACAGGTCATGCTGACAGAACTGTCTATGTCCATAAGCTGGAAACTGGTTGTCAAGAAAAAACTGATGTCCAGAATCACCTCATCATAGGTATTGGTCTTACATTACTTACTTCCCAATGATCTGCTGTCTCATTTAGTACCTGGAAGCACTTGGGTTGCTGTTTCAACATATTGATCTTATTCCATCCTCTTTGTAAGAGATGTCTTGACATTGATCTAAATAAGTTAATTATGCTGTTGACAGAGCTCTACAGAGTTTCTATATTGGTTGCTGACTTTGTACAAGTTGTACGCTCATAATCGAGCAAATAATTGTGACTGTGCAAAAGACTATGTTGTAGCAAAATCGATGCGTAATAACGTACAACAAAGAAACAGCTTTAAGTGATTTATTCGCCCAGTGTTACACACAATGCAGGCCCCCAAAATGCAGACAGTCCTTGTGCTTAAATTGTTACGAAATCAAATAATCATACAAAGCATCTGATTGGCTGAAATCAAACTGGTGATCAAAATAACACAGGTTAGGGCATGTGCAGTATAATGTAACGCAATATCTCTACATATGTTGACTACTTGACCAAAAATGGAAATTGTATTTTTCTTTTGGCCAGTCATGGTTTACAGATAGGTTCAAGAAAGCAAAAGAAGGGCTCAGAGGGGAGATGGAGGAAGTGGTTTGGGTGCTACACTTCCCATGCCATAATATATACATAGTGCGTAATCTGAACATATACTCAGGCTCCTTCAGGAGTAAGTGTTTACGGGGACTTGCACTCCTTTCAAGAGACTCAAACCACTCGTAAATCAACCATAGAGGCTTATCCCACTGGGAATTCACTCCCTGGGTATTCACACCCCTGAAAACTAAAACCCCTGATAACTCACATGCCTGGGGACTCGCAAACCTCCTCCCCTGGGTGAGAAAAAAAGATAGACCCTGGGAACAAGGTTGGAGACTTCCACCTCTGAAGACTCACAACCCTAGCTATTTTAACCATTGGTCATTTACACCCCAGGGGAATCATGCCCCTGGGGATTTACATCCCTGGACAGTGGAGACTTGTATCCTTGCAGCTGGAGAATAGCACCCGTGGGGACTAACCTATGAGATCTTGAGACCTGCATGCATGGGAATTCACCTCCCTGTAGGTGACTTACACCCCTAAAGAATTAAGCTATTGGTAGGCCGCACCCCTAAGGGACTCACACTGCTGGTGACTTCTATCCCTGGGGATTTGCACCGCTGGAGAATTATACCAGGCATGGAGATTCGCACCCTTAGAGACTTAAACCACTGAAGACTCACATCCCTTAAGACCCACTACTTTTAAAATCTCACACTCCTGGTGACATCACACCTCCCGGTCACATCCCTGGGGACGCATACCCCCTGTAGACTCACAACCCTGGAGATTCACACCCCAGGTAGCTCATAACCCATAGGATTCACAACTCTAAAGACTAGCAAAAAAATTTGATTGAAAGGATCATACATTGTATATTTTGTCCAGGTTGAGAGGAACTCCATCCCAGAGCCCGCATGTTTTCATTCTGTAGTTAATGAACATGGGTTGCTCTGGTCAATATCAAAATCCAGATCCAGAAATTCCTGGTTCTGGTTTGATTGTGTGCATGCATTCAAGTTCAATAATGGTTTCTGAACATGTGTAGAGAGAGTAACCGCTGTGACTAAATGCTGTCTCACCTTGGGATTTCTCCCAGAGGTCTCGAATTCTTGGTGCTAATCAAAAGAATCATGACTTCTGGGAACGAAGTTGGGGTTGAGACAGAGGTTTTGATAACATGTTCCTACATGACTTAATGTTCTGATTTGAAGTGAATTGGTCAATTTTCTCCAATTTGTCACAGAAAAAGAAGAAGTCAGAAAAAATTGCAGCACATCAGACACACAGGAACACACAGAAGCAAAGTCAACACATAAACTTGACAAGAAAGAATCTAAGCAGCAGGAAATTGTGGAAACAAAAGAGAAAAATAACTGCCAAAATGAACAGCAAGTGTCTGAAGATGTCTTGAAAGATCAGATGTTTCCATATCGCCTTGTTCCTATCAGTCATTGGACATTGCCTTGCCAGATAAGTTCTCTTGCGGTGTTTGATGTCGCGACAATGAGGCATCTCCTCGCCTCGTACCCTGGAGGCACTTATGCTATCTTGACATCATTTGAATTAAACCAACAAAAAATGCCTAATGAACAGGTAAGGGGGCTGTTTGTTGCTAAACAAATCTTCATAGCGTTTAAGCTTACTTTTGATCAGCCATTTAGGTCAAGTCACTGGTAAAAAATAGTTTGTAAGGGCGTTTTTTACAAGAATGTTGAAGCTGAGATTCCGGTGGAGGGGATTTGCATATGAAAGGGTGGGGATGCTTGTTGGAAATTTTGAATTAAACCCCTAAAGCAGACCAATCATGGTGTGACCGAGGATTTTTTTGACCCCTAAAAGAGACCATATTTAAAACATATTAAATATATATATTTTAATATTTCTTCGCGTGAAACCCAAAACGAGACCTTCAGGGCTACATATGGGCTACATATGGGCTACATATGATGGCGTTTTACCCAGAACACCCTAAGTTAGACCAAAATCCGAAATTTACACTCCTAAGGGAGACGACGAGCATCCCCATCCCTTTCATATGCAAGTTCCCCCCCCCCCTCCCACCCCCTGGCACGGGGCTGAGATAAACCAAAGTTTTTAGAACACGTATGATGCTAAGACCACACCCCAGGCTGAGTAACACGAGAGAAAGTTTTTTGACAGTTTTTTTTTAAAATTATAACAGTATGATATGTAAAAACTTGGTTATATGCAGTAATAACCATAAGCTTTTAGCGCCTGACATGTTTAAAAAAATAACCGACGAGTTTGTCTCATTACATGGTTCATTGTAGAACGACTTCGGTTGTATGGTCGTGTGCATTCCGTCATTCAGGACGATATAATTGGACGTCTTCACAAAACAACCGTAAAAGGTTAAACGATTGGAAATGGTAACTTAAAAAACATCTTAAGAATGTGTAACGCTCAATTGGCAGAAAAGCTAAACACGTTCATCCTCAGTTCGAAAATAGTTATACGCTTTGTTTAAAGGTTCCCTTAAAGAGACTAAAACTTTTGAGCTAACTTTGAGTAAAACCATCTTTATGTCAACTTTACGCGCGGTAGCGTAAATATCAGCTTTCAATATTTAGTGTAAAACTGGATGATCAGCTGTATTTTTCCTTAAATCTCTACTGATTTCTTTGCTGTCTGTTCTACATAGGGCTTTGTTTTTCATTTTTCCAGTCTTTCACTCGTGTTTTATAACTCGATACTGAAACACGAAAAAAATATGCAGTCGAACCTCCCGACTAACGGTCACCTCTCTACAAAGGCCACTTTTTTCGATCCCGGCCTACAGTCCATACATTCACACTTATTTTACTCTCTCTACAACGGCAGCGGCCGCTAAAACTCGTTCTAACTGCCAAAATAACCTCTCGACAACGGCCAGTTAGTCTACGACTGACGAAGGGTGTATAGAAAACCCCACTTTTTTATTGTAAAAGGTCACCAAACTTGATCCCTACCGCGCGTCGTTGGTCTCTGTTCCTGTTAAGTTCTTTTTTAAATAAAACATTTTGATTTATATACGCCAAAATAAGTATTCTTTAGAAAAAAATGTTGCACCCCCGCAAAAAAGCAGGTGTCATTTTACACCCCTACCTTCCCATAACGGCCACTTTTCTCTGTCCCCAATGTGGCTATTGTGAAGTGGATTTCATTTATTACGTCAGTAAAGTAAAGATATTACGACCAACCAGTATTGCTTCTTTTATTTCTTCAGTTCTCTCGCTCCCCTTCCAACTCCATCTTTAAACCGTTACCTCTTGTTTGGGGGAGGAACAAGGATATCGCTACGAATCTGATTACCGTGAAATGCCACAACAGCGATAGCAATCAGTCTGGGGCCAATTCAACAGAACAAGTTGAGAGTTACTTAGCGCTGTGTACGCAAGATGGTCATTTGACTCTAATGAACGGTAATAAACTGCAATGGTCGATGCGTGTTGACCAGGGCAGCTTCAATCTGTTTGCTCTGTCAAAACTTGACATCACAAACGACGGAAACGAGGAAATCGCTGCCTGCTCTTGGGACGGAAACACTCACATTATCGATCGCTTTAAGAATGTTGTGCAGTTTAAGTTTGGAGAAAACGTTATGGCTTTCTGTGCTGGCCGATACGCGTGCACGCCCGGAAAGAATCTTCCATCGCTAGTGTATGTGACTTCCTCCAATCGAGTGGTAATCTATTGGAATGCTCGCCTCTCCTCGATGGTTCCAATCAATCTGGCTGTGAAAATGAAACACAAAGCTGCTCGAGACAAAGGGAGTAGATTAGCCATCAGTAATGCTACTGTAGATGATGGCGAAAATAATAATGGACTCTCTCCGGAGTTGTATCAACGATGTTTGTATGGAAATATTTAAGCTGAATTCAATTCTGGCCGTGCTAGAGAACACTAACTGAGAGTTGTCTTGGTAAAATTTACTGAAAGCGCGGGTGTTTTTTGAGAAAACATCCTATCCATAGTTGTAAATATATTTATAAAGTAAACAAGAGGTTGGCGGGATTGGATAAAAACGCTTATGCCTGACAACTCCACAGGAACAACAACAACTCACACTTGTAGTTGTTTCTCGTTTGGAGTGACTCTCATTTCAACAGGAATGCATGGTAGTTTTTCCTTTAAGGGATGAAAATTCGCAACAGAACTGACTACCGTTTTGAGTTTCCTTGGTACCTTTTAGGGCCTTATTGGAAAGAAATGAGAAAAACTCCCTGTCACAGGAGGAGGCAATCGACCCTCGATTAGATATTCTAACCTCCCGCTGAGAGCTCCAGCAGGGTCAAAAACGTTACTGAGAAGTCTGACCCAAATTTTTTGAACATCCTAATTTTTCGAACCGACTTTCATATATCCTAGGGGGTTGGAAAAAAATGGGATTTCACCTTTTCGTGGATTTTTATTTTACAATTTTGTAGCAATTTCTTCAGCAAATATGAAGTTGAACGATTCCAGCAAAACAAAAGTCTACTTCGTTCCAGGGGTTGGTTCAAAAGTTTTCGAAAATTTCCAGCAATACGTGTAGACTTGGTTTCCTCTTGGATTCATAAGCTTTTCAGAAATATGGACACAATTTTCTATCTAGGATGTGTCTGATACGTTTTGTAAACGAAATTAAGGTGTTATATACTGTTTTTGCATGTATTTTTTTTTTTGTACTTCAAGTTCAAAAAACCTTTCAAACATCTTTCATCTATAAAGATAGTTCAGTAAGCGCATTTCGTAAAAAAAATATTGTAATAGCTGCTTAGGCCGATTTCCACATGATATGCGCGATTTTGCAGCGATTTTAACGAACAAGTCGTTTTACAGGGGGGGTTGCTAAAAGAAATCAACCCCACCCCCCAAAAACAATATTATGGTCCATCCCCAAAACGATAGCTAACAGATTCTGTAAAGAGTTCAGTTACTTACTAAATACATCGTAAGCAGAGGCGTTTATTTAAGTGTAATACATTGGGGTTTTTTTTTATTTATTTTACCCAGCTGGAATAGTCGCAAGCTATTTTATTTCATTCGCCATTAACATAACCTTTGCGCTGAGAAGGCCTTTGGCTATGTACTAATTGGTATATTTTTTATTAGCTCTTTAGGTGCAGTAGCTTGCGACATTGAAGGAAGTATTGCCTTACGAAACTTTCATGATGTCAGTTAATATTTTTCTGACCTCCTAGGCATAGACATTGTTTTGGCTCGTCCCGCATCAGTGCTTCCAAAAGGTAAACGACGTTCTTAAGATTGCGTGACGAACTCAAAGGACCTACCCCAACGAAAGAGGAATGGAAAAGAATGAATGCGTGATGAGTCAAAAAATATCAGCTTATGTGCTTATGGGGCTAATATTTTGTTGCTCGATCAAAGATTGAAAAAACTGACTCAAATATTTTAAACAAAGACTCCTCAATCCTGTAGCTCGTTTACAGGCACAATGACCTACCCGACTCGAGGCCAGTCATGTTTATAGAACGCGCGGTACGGCGTGAGGTGAGAAGCGTGAGGTTGGGGAGCAAGGGGTGACGGGAAGGAGCTAAAAAAGAGGAGAAGGCCTGAGAGACTCCTTATGTCGCTTTCTCCCTAGCCATCTCACCTTGTGCTCCCACCGAGCGCCGTGCTGCGAACTTTATGAAAAAGGCTGGGGACTAGTCAGCTGGGCTAAAATGAAAGCTAAACATGCACTGCTGAATAAAGTTGAAGTTTATCAATTATCAACCGAGTGAGCAAACTGTACAGTGAAGGGGTCCACTGAAGTCTGAAAATGTTAGTTTTGTTTAAAGTATTTCGTGTAATCCTCAACCAGGTTTTTGTTAAGACATCAAAGGCAGCAGGAACTTTGCTTGTAACTATCCTCGAAAATCGCTGTTTGGGCAACCATCCATTGTAGTTATTGTTGGTGAGACCGAAGACTTTGCACCGCTCTGCATTTGGGTCAGTTTCTTCTGGAATGGCCACGTAGAAGTTGCCTCCGTTAGTCGCTCTAACATGGCTATCAGCGCCGTCTGGTGTTGACCGGTGTCAGACGTTCTTCAGGACCAGCAGAAAAGCTTGTTGGCCAAACCAGTCGATTTCTTTGGGAGGGGCATTGAACAACACGAATGTCCGGTCACTCAGTGGCCATGAAGTAGGCTTGCCCATAAAGTAATATATCCCTGCTCGTCTGGATAAGTTTTCAGTATTTCATGATCGACGAAGCCTCGATCCCACTCATTCGTTGATCCAGGTTTCTAGGGTGAAGCATTTCCACGAACATGTTCGCCAGTATGGCCATATCTCAAAGCTAAAAAGCAGCTTTATCGGGAAGTCTTCGTCAGGTAATATTTTCACCCAGTAGACATTTCCAGGACTTCTGAGCACCTCTTCCCAGCCGCCTGGGAGGTGAAAAAGTCTTATTTTGGCTGCATACTTGAGTATTCTTTGCAATACTGAAAGAAAAAATTCACATGAACATGATAAGAACGATGATATAGCAATAAGTCACTGATACAAAATAATGTCAGTAGTTATGATTTTTAATAAATCCATTTTGAAATCACTGGTTTTCCTTGCAATCTGATTGGCTCTCAGCGGTGCGATTTATTCACAAATTGCACAATTTTTTGCTCTAAATCGCATCTTTTTCTCAGCCAATGAGAATGGGACAATAAAAAATATAACCAATCAGATTTCAAGGTTAGTTTAAAGTAACCAGTAAAATTTCAGGAAAATGAAAGACAAAAAGCCATCGTGTGGCGAAATTTGCAACTATTCAGTTGCCAAAACTTTGTTGTCGTTAGGGTTTTTTTTTTTTTCGACCGTCTTCCAAAGTTGGTGCCAGTCCCGCCATCTTGAAAATATCTTGAAACAAATGGCGCCGCGAGAGCTTGACAAGGTCCTGAGTATAAAGTTTTACGCCGAGGTCACTAAAAGAAACGGAAATGATAACGAGCTGGAATCCCTTAAAATCATGCAGAGTGCCATTGAACGGGTATTTAAAAGAGAAAAACTATCTACTGGGCATCGTGCACTCGAGAGAGTTTCACAACTCAAAAGAAAATCCATCACAGAATTACACTAGCTGCACCCAGCCTCAACCACAGATGAAAGGAAGGCCTTCCATCATTGATTCAGACGACGAGAATTGAACTTTCATGGATGAAGTAGACTGTTTTGGATCTGACTTCAGAACTGCTTGTTCCTTTATGCTCGAATGAGTTTTCGTCACATGATATAATGATTCACATGATTTAGTTTTGCATACTTATTTATAGTATACATGAAAAAATTATTCGATTCTGATTGGCTGAGAACAGTGCAGTCCAAGTGTAACATCAGTGCAAAAAGTGTAACACCAGTGCAAATTATACATCGTAACTCTGGATTATGATTGGCTGAAAGACAATACGAAATTTTTAAGCCAATGATATCACGTAAAATGATGACGAAAATTTTTTGCGGAAACTTTGAGAAAAGTTTTCTCGAATGAGAAAAAATAGCTTCAAGAAAGATCTTCCGGCACTTCCTCCACGCGAATTTTTTCATGTTTATATTATTAATAAGTAATCATAAGGTTTTTCTCGATCAATTTGGAATTAATTTGCACTCTACTCAGTTCAATTATTTATTAAGCCAAGCTTTAATTTCTCCAAGGGGCCGGGAAACTTACTAAGGTCGAAAAACCTCTTCTCGTGAGGTGGTCTTTACAAAGCCGGCGAAAGCAAAACATAGCCGTTCGGAAACTTAACCTGTAGCCAGATCAGAGTAATACCTGATCCAAAGATTAATTCAGGTGCAGCAGTCTCAAAGGTGACCAAACTGCGATAAGGCCTTCTTTTTCTTTGATCGCAGGTTAAAAGGTGACCAAAATTCAGTACCATCACTGAATGAGCAAAACAATGGTGAAAAGATTCTCACAAAAGTCAAATCCTATCAAACTCTCAATTTTATGTACATATCTCATTCTCTTAAAAGCTTTTTTTCTCTTAAATCTTCATCGGAAACATAATAACTGGAGGCTGACTAGAAAACCCATGGTTACTTCAGTCTCCAGACTCATATAGTACACTTTTTTCTTTGTCTTTACATTTCACTGATATATAAAAAAAACTGTAAATGTACGAGTAAATAAAGTTATTGTTGTTGTCAGTTGAACAACCACAGACGAGCGAAAGACAAAAGGTAACGGAGCACACAAACGCGTGTCTCGATCCGACCGCCATGCCGCCATACCGAAACCACATGGTCATTCGTCATCGAAGGCGCAAGGGTTGACGGCAAAATGCTTATTTGTCGTTTGATATCACTTTAATAAATGTATACCCCAGAAGACGCACGCACCTTCCAAAGACTTTGATAAACCCTTTTAAACAACATTACGACTTACTAGAGAAGAACAGCTGGAATTTTGGGATGATCTCGATGGACGGGACAGGACGTGACCACACCATTTTCTAATTCCTCGAGAGACCGATATAATGAAGCGGCGCCACAATCTCTTTGGGACGGCTAAATTTGTTTCCACCACAGAATAGTACGCAGGAAAACCAGCATGGGCACAGGACACCAAGCACAAAAATAATTGTGAGCGCTCTCCTTTCGCTCGAACGCAAAAAAGACGCCAATTACGGGACCAGTTAGTGTCCGCTTAACAAAGGGTGTCTACCTAATTAGGGGTCTGCTTCATTCATAGAGATTTTAACTATATTCTCATGCTTAATGGACAAAAATTATCAAGTCGAAATTATAAAGATCTTCGCATCTTCCTCGGAACTTTGTAGCAACCTTCGAAAATCTTCCCCCTTCCCCGCAAACCCGGGAGAAATCTTCCAAAAAATTCAGAATGGACCTGTTTATCGTTGTCATGCTTTTCCGATTTTTTCATTCAAGTAAAAATAATAATAATAATAATAATAATAATAATAATAATGATAATGATAATGATAATGATAATGATAATGATAATGATAATGATAATGATAATGATAATGATAATGATAATAATAATAATAGTAATAATAATAATAAGCCTCACCCCTCGATTTATCCTGTTGAATTTAGTAAATATGTGAAGTTTCGTAAGAATACGTCGTAAACTCGTAAAAACATCAGAGGCCAAACTTGCCACCAAGTTTGTGTCCTTCCGCAGCATGGCGGCCGTAAAGCAACAGAAACATCTGTCATTGAGTTTTGCTATTATTTAATGACGAGAAGTTATTACTCTAGGGCTCCAACACATTGAAATCAATACTTCCTCTAGTACAAGAACTATTTTGACGTACGCGACAGCCTTCTCAGGCCACGTTTAAAGGCAAAAACTTGGAAATTTAAACGTGTTTCAATACCAAAACGAAGTACCCTCTCAAGCGAAAACGTTGAAAAACATCAAGCTCTTAGAGTTTTTTATATCTGATGAAACTAAAACCTCAGAAGTAATTTTTTTTTTAAATTTTGGAATATAATGACGTCATATGAAAAGAGGCATAGTTGATATTGCGTGACATCGGTAAAAAGGTCCTTTGATTGGACTTAGAGCAACTGATTTGGAAAATCTCCGAAAAAGAACAGGTAAAAGTTGCTCAGAATTGAATGCAAAAGGAAATCGAGTAGAAAGTTACTCAAAGGAAAAAAAGGCTCGCAACATGGATAGAAACTTTTTTCTTTTTACGCACTGCGGGTGCAGTCGCCGTATGTAAGGGTCCTTTCTGGAAATAAACCAATCACAGCCCCGCTATCATTTTCTTGCAGGCCAATCTCTCAAGCCGGCAAGCTACGCTGTGATTGGTGCAGCGTATTTAACTAGGCGCTGATTGATCCAAGTGAATACTACAGCAAATCGGTCGAAACAAAGCTTCAAGGAAACGGGGACGGGAAACGTTGCGTGACTTCGGGCAGAGGAGACTATCCGGTACGTGAAGATCATTTTTTTATTTTTTAAAATACACTGCTTTGTGTAATGATATCTGGAACAGAGAAATGTTCGGAAATCGCATTTGCTCGATCG
Organism: Orbicella franksi; assembly: GCF_964199315.1. Taxonomy (NCBI): domain Eukaryota; kingdom Metazoa; phylum Cnidaria; class Anthozoa; order Scleractinia; family Merulinidae; genus Orbicella; species Orbicella franksi. Next base: position 9,043,666 of record NC_138152.1, on the reverse strand, counting down.
CGTGCACGATCAGATTTTTACTCGCACCACATGACCGCGTATTCAAAATGGCTGCCGCGATACAATCTTTTCATTCGTCTTAATGAAATTTGCATTTTAAAGACTCCCCATGTTGCTGATGGGTGTTAACCAAGGTCTTTCCCAACATCAGTTCGTCTGTATCTTGCTTGGCAGTACTGGTTTGGCGAAGTGCTTCGGGAACTTCTAAACAGTGAGTACCTATGACCTTTTCTGTCCGAGTTCATGTGCAGTCTAAAAGGAAACGAAACAGAATTAGTAGGGTAAAGTTGAGCGATGGATTCAGTGACCCTTGAAGACAAATCATTTTCCTTTCTGTTTATTGACATGATCTACGGTTCAAAACTTGAAGACAAAGTGAGCAGTTCGTGTCGCTTAGGGTTTGCCACTACAATTTCATCAGATTTCATTGGCATGTAGAGATTGAGAGGAACAAAATTAATGTTAAAAAAGCATAATTGGAATGCTTAAAAGGTCTTTAAAGCTGGTTTCAATCGAATGCTCTGACTAATGCACTTAAAGTTCTCATTCATAGTCTAAGATATTTTTTTCTTAGCACTTTTGGTTCTCTGAAAATATGTGTAAATAACTCTGCTTGCAGTAAGTCAGAGCAAGCCCTTGTGAGTATGAATCCCTGCTTCCTTGCCTCAGAAGATCTGTACTGTAAGTTACAGACCAAGTATCTCGCCCTTTAAAAATACTGTAGTTGTAGTCAGGCATAGTAGTAAAATCTTAAAAGTTGTTGTCACTGACTTAAAAATCTTAAAATAGACGTTTTGGCTAAAATACTATAACCTTCTTCAGTGATGAAATGAATGTTAATGGCATCTAAATGCAAATGAGATGTTTATAAGAATGTGACGAACTCGCTAGGGATTAATTTAGCATGTTGTAAATGTCTGGAATATGCGCGTGGTCATTAATTGAGTTCGGTTCGTGAATGGAATGCCACGCTTCCAAGAACAATCTACCCAACCACAAGGGACAGCGGTCTATGACCTTGACATTATTAAAATCAAATTCGTGGTTGTTTTTCATCCAGTGTTGCGCCAAAAGAGAGTTCTTGTCACATGTGAGGACGGCTGTTTTATGTTCTTTTGTTCTGGATCTCAGTGCTCTGGATGTTTGACCGATGTAAAGTTTTTCACAGTTTTTACAATTAGATGCCATTAACATTCATTTCATCACTGAAGAAGGTTATAGTATTTTAGCCGAAACGTCTATTTTAAGATTTTTAAATCAGTGACAACAACTTTTAAGATTTCATCTCGCCCTTGTGCGAAGCACATGGAACAGTAAATCATGCAACATTTTCAGCAGGCCATACTGTAAAAATTATACAGCAAGCCAAATAGACCAATCATGATGCTGGTATATATTATGTGCAGCAGGGGTTTCATAAATGTTTTCAGCAGGAGGGCAATTGGTTTTCACAGGCAAGCAGAATGTTTTTAACTGAATGTCTAGAAGACAAACTTTCCTTCAGAATCTTAAGAGCATGGTCAAACCAGGTGGGCAAAACTATCATTTTTACAGCTAGTCTGAGTCAATTTGTGTGGTGCCAGGCCCCTAATGCAAGCCCTGGTGCTGTAATGGAGGGATACCATAATTCAAAATATAATAGTCTGCATTCAAGTGAATCAGGGCATAACATTTTAATTTGTTTTAACAGGTATCTGGAAAAGGCGATTGCAAGTGAATATGGCCTCTGCAGTAGAGTATACCAAAGAGCAACTGAACTACTACAGGTTTTGTTATGTTATGACTGACATCCTAGCTGATGGTCTGCGATCAATCTTCAAACAGGAATGGGACAATCGCTACGAGGGCATGAAGGGAGAATGGAAAGACGAGCCCAGAAATGGACTGGACTTCTGGATTGGAGAATCTTCTGATAACAAACGTAAACATGCGCATCTTCTGACCACCATGGTAAATGGAAGTAGAGCAGAATGGAATTGCACCATGCTGTTTTATGCCATCCTTTCCTCTGACTGTATCCACAGTCTGATTCCAGCAATCCAATCAAACGTGGAAGGTCTCCAAAAGCTCAGAAAAGAAGCATTTACAGAGATGCCACAAGACCAGCTCACTGATGCAGAGTTTGAAAATGCCATCAGCAAAGTTTATGTTGCCTTCCAAGCACTCGGTCTGCCGACTGAGAAAATTCAAGTAATCAAAAATCAGACAAGTTTTGGTAAGGAGGAATTAAGAGATGTCTTGAAAAAGGTTGCTAACTTTAAGCAGAGCAAAAATCAGGTCGATGAGGCTACTGTGTACAGTGACCTGGGTAGTGTACACAATCGCTTGAGTGACCTGGACAAAGCAAAAGAGTGTTATGATCTTGCCTTGGCCATTCGTCTAGAAAAACTTGGACCAGAGCATGTTGATGTGGCAACTACTTACAATAAGCTGGGCAGGGTGCACCTTCTCCTGGGTGACCTTCAGCAGGCAAAAGAGTATTTTGATCGTGCATTGGCGATTGGTCTGAAAAAGTTTGGAGCTGAGCATGGTGATCTTGTAACCACTTACAATAACCTTGGAGATGTTCACATTGAGCTGGGTGAATTGGAGCAGGCAAAAGGTTATTACGATCATGCACTGGCCATTGCTTTGAAGGACGGAGTGGAACATGGCAATGTTGCAGTGACCTACAATAATCTGGGAAATTTGTACAGTGACTTGGGTGAACTGGAAAAGGCAAAAGAGCATCTTGATCGTGCACTGGCCATTCGTCTAAAAATCCAAGGCCCTGAAGATGTCACTGTTGCAAGTTCTTTCAGTTGCCTTGGTAATGTATACCTTCAGTTGGGTGACCTGAGGCAGGCAAAGATGTATCAAGATCGTGCACTAGCCATACGCCTGAAGAAGCAAGGCCCTGAACATCTTGATGTGGCAATGACTCTAAATAACCTTGGTAATGTGTACGAAAACGCTGGTGGCCAAGAGCAGGCAAGAGAGTACTTCAACCGTGCTCTTCCCATACTCCTGAAAAAGCTGGGACCTGAGCATGTTTATGTCGCAGCTACTTACAACAATCTGGGTAATGCTCACATGAGCCTGGGTGATCTGGAGCAGGCAAAAAAGTACTATGATCTTGCATTGGCCATTCGTCTGAAAAAGTTTGGTCCTGAACACATTAATGTTGCAAATAGTTACAACAACCTGGGTACTATACACAGAGCCCTAGGTAACATGAAGCAAGTGAAAGAGTATTGTAATCTTGCCTTGGCCATCCGTTTGAAAAAGCAGGGGCCTGAGCACGTTGATGTCGCATCTACTTACAACAATCTGGGCAATTTACACAAGGATCTTGGCGACCTGGAGCAAGCCAAAGAGTACTATGACCATGCACTTGCCATTCGTCTGAAAAAGCTCGGGGCTGAACATAGGGATGTTGCAACTACTTACAATAACCTTGGCAATGTACACCTCCACATGGGTCACCTGCAGGAGGCAAAAGATCATTACAATCGTGCACTGGGCATTAGTCTGAAGGAACTTGGTTCTGAGCATTTTGAGATTGCAGTAATGAACAGTAACCTGGGCGTCGTGCACACAGACCTTGGTGACCTGGAGCAGGCCAAAATGTGTTACGACAATGCACTTGCCATTCTTCTGAAGAAGCTTGGACCAGACCACTCAGCTGTCAAGACAGTTCAGTACAACATAGCCGAGCTTGAACAGAAGCAGCAGAAGTAAATATTTGTAGCCTTTTCTTAGCATTGGATGGGAAAATTTTAAGTGTTCAGAACACCAGAAATTGGCCTTAAAGGTGAAGGTAAATGTAGGTTAGTATTAAAAAGGTTTTTAGCAGCAACTTGATTCAGTGATTTGGTTTCCCAAAGGTTTTTAATGCAATAGCATTTTAATTAAATTTAAGTTTGAGTTTAACTTCAATTTTTTTTAATTGTAACTTTCAATTCAAACTAAGAAATGTATGTTTACATTTAGGCTGCACTTGAGTTAAATGTGCTAAAAGAGTAACATGCTAGGAGACATATACACTCAATATACTACTAGACACAAAGAAAATTAAGCAATTCACAAGATGAAAAATATACATAGAGGGGGGGGGGGGAAGAAAAGTGACTAGAAGATGCTAGTTACTGGGCGAAAAAGATACATATTGAAAGAAAAAACCGAATGGTTTTGAATTATTAAGTCCTCTTGAAAGAAAAATCAAGGAAAAATTGTTTACCAAATATACACCGTCGTATAATATTTTTATAATCTAGGTTTATCCTTACATTTAAGTGAGTAATAAACCTGTTAATCAAGATTATTTACAGTTAATGGAAGTGCCAAGCCAAGCCCATGTGTATAAGCTGTACGCCATGTATAACCTCATCAGTGCAATTCTAGCTAGCAAGCATGTGTACGTGATTGTAGAATTATTTGCTTTACCCAACCCACCCTCCCAAGGGTGTTATCGAGCGCACAGTGGTCTAGGCAATAAGACCCACAGAACCCCCAAGAGAGTTGAACATTGGGTATTTACCAGCAAAACAGTGTAGTAGTTACTGAAAAGAATCAAAGCTGTCAAATACAGTCTTATTGTCAGTCTCAGCTGAATAAACCTCTGAAATGAAGCTATAATAGTTATTGTTGAGCATGCCTCTTTTTTTCCCCTGCATTTTATTTCCATAGTTAAATAAAGTTCTACATGCATACATGTATGCATGCTTCTTGGACATGAGGTGGCCTAGTGGTTAGGAAACTGGACTTCAGATCGAGCAGTCAAGTTTGAGCCCTTGCTGGGATCACCTCATTGTGTTCTTGGGCAATACATTTCTAATACTCTCACAGTGCCTCTCTCCACCCACGAGTATAAATAGGTACCAGGGAATTTGGAGGCTAACCTTGTGTACGTGATGGATGAGCATCCCATCCAGGGGGGAGTAGAAATACTCCTAGTCATTTAATGCTATAGAAACGGGGAAATAAGTTCAGGCTGTATGGGCCACTTGGCCCAATGTAGTGTTGAACATGCTGCTCTTCAGCAGTTCAAACAGAGGTAGTACAGTGTAGCAGCAACAACTACAACAAAGGAGAGGACTGGGACAGGCATAACGGGTGAGTGGACACATTTTGCCAAGCTCCTACTTTTAGTCGCCCTTAAAAGTCTAAATGAAAATTTTCATGCCAGCAAAGTGAAAGGACAGGCCGTTACCTTTACCGCCATCATTCAAAAGGTTTACTTAAAAAAAACAAAAAAAAAAAAACAACAACAACAACAACTTTTTAAGTATGTTCAGTTTTTTACTGCTGATGGATTGATCATCATTAAGACAGTTAACTCAGGAAGCAAGGTTGCTCTGATCCTGTCTTGAAATTGAAGTCATTGACAAGAAGGTGAGATCACTTCATATGCTACCCACACTTGATATAGGCTCTCCTATAGTACAGTCACCCCACAGGTCCCCCCCTAGTATGGTACTTTAGGTAGCCTGCTGCAGAGGCGGATCTTGGTCAGTATATTTCTGTATGGCTAAGTCAGAAAAAGCTGCACCAATGTCATCTTTTTGCAGATATTCTACAGTCACTTCACATCCTTCTTATTGACTGTTTTCCATTTGTATCGGTCTCCTTAACACTAAAGAACAGCCTTGGACAGTCCAGGAGCAAAGCATGTGACAGTCTTGTCATGTATCTTATACTGTACAACCTTTGAACTATGTTTCACTTTGTTCTGGTCTCTGTTAGTTATGGTGAGCTGAAAACAAAGAAGACAGTGACAAACAGTCGTCAATGTCATGCAAATTCTCCTAACTGGTTTAATACAGTTGTTATGGTAGTCATTGGGAGAATTTGAATCTTAATCAGCAAGTCAAAGCTGGACTCCTGTAGAATTCTGCCATGCTCCCTGGTCACCCTCCATAGGAATGGTCTGGATATTTTCTGAAACAACACAATGCTGTGTGCCAAGGTTAATGTGCAGTTCCAGAAAATATCCATACATGTACTCTTCCCACAGAAGAGATTGGAATTTCCTGGGGGGAGGGGGTTCTCTATGACCAAAACATTTAAAGAAATGTATTAAACTTATTTGGAATTTCCAGAGGGGTGGGCTCTTAGAAAAAATCCCTTCCGTATGGGAGGTATGGATATTTTCTGAAACTGAACAATGCCATCTCGGGGACTCCATCTATTAAAGTTCTTTCCATGCCTTTTAAATACAAGAAATTCAATCATGGGTTTGCAGTAGTGTAATTCTACTAACCTGACCATGGACATCTTTACAGTAGCCACTGCTAAGCCCTCTGACATGAAGTTCCATGTGTGCAACATAGCACAGCTGTTTCCATAGTAATAATGACTCTTCATCATCTACATCACTGTCATTGTGTACTAGGGTAACCAGGCAACCATCCAACTTTGAGGGAAAAGAAACAAACAAAATTAATTCAATTGAACACTTATATTGGTTGATTGAGCACAATCTTACAATACAATGACGTTTTGCAAGACAACAGGATGTACAAGATCCAAGTTGTTGCCTCCCCATTGTAGGATGAATGTAGTAAGGATGACAATAATAGCTGTTGGCAATTACTCCCTAATTTACAAAAATCACACCCAGTCAGGAGGTTCTATTGATATCTGTCATGAGCAGTCTACGTTTTTGCCTGTTGTTTCTAGGAAACAACTTGGGTTAAGTGACTGTTCAAGTGCAGAAGCCCATAGGGCAGGTGTTTTCCTCTGTTTTTCTTGGCATGATGCAAATGCATGTAGATTTCTCATGCCACCAGGATAACGGGATATTAGTCCATGGAAAGGTCACCTCATCCCCCTGCCCCCCTTCTAAGCTGGTGCCTAGTATTAGTTACTGTCACATGAAGCAACTACTCATCTGGCCCCGGTTGTTCAAAGAGCAGATAATGCTATCCACTGGATAAATCACGCAACCCCCCCCCCCCCCCCTTATTTTGGGTGAAAAAAGAAGAAATGACCGAAGGAAGTAAAGCCGGCAGGCCAAGTAAAACAACCCCCCCCCCCCCACCCTTAGCTCAAAGTCTGGATCTGCCACTGTATTTTGTGCATGGAGAGAGGTGCATCAAGAGTAAAGAACATTACCCACACAAGTGACTCAGGCTTGGCTTATTGAGCCTTAAAAATTGTCTACCCAGAGTCTTAAGGCTCTACAAAACACCTGCATGATCCCCATTGTATTTAATATTTTAAAATGTTTAGGTGTACCATGGATGGAGAGTAGCACATCAGAGTAGAGCAATAGTGAATGAAATTGATAACATCCTGGACATGTATGCCAATGGACAGAAGAGCTGTTAAATCATCAATCAGCAGCAAACAAGGTTTTGTTTCTTTACCAAGCGACGACTTGATTCTGTTGTACAGAGGCTGAAGTGTAAAGGTTTGACTTCTGCAGACAAAAACAACTTACAGTATTACTACTTATCACATTCAACTGCAAGATACCAGTGATAGCTGTATAGCTCAGCTATCCTAAAAGTGTCTCAATTAACAGACAAACTCGTGGTCTGATTGATTGCATTAATTACAATTAGGTTTTCAGTTTTCAAATATCCACAGAGTAAGAAGGGTATAGTATCGTAGAGTAAAATTTACATTCCTAACCCAACTGACATGACTCCTGCCCCGGGGAGGGGAGTCCCATATAAAAAGGACGGGGGTGCTTGTCGTACCATTTAGGGGGTTAAAAATGTGGTTTTGGTAACTCTTAGGGTGTTCAGCCTCAAAAGGTTCACAGCGGGAACTTTCGCGGTATGTTATAAGGTATTGAGCCAAAAAAAAAAAACATGACAGGAGATAATGTGTTGTTTTAGAATTGGTACCTCTTAGGGGTGAAAAACATTTCAAACCACGCCCACAAAACAGGATCTTAGTACCTCTTAGGGGTTCTTTTCAAATTTTCTGACGAGCACCCCCGTCCTTTTTATATGCCCCCCGACCCCTGGGCTCCTACCCAAATTCAAATCCCATCAAACTTTGTAAGATAGTTTTACTTAGTATAAAAAAGGTCTTGCTAATAAGCAATTAGATTATGAGCTTGAGATTTCTATCATGTGATAGTTGATGAGGGCGCAGCCCTCATCAACTATCATGCACAGAAATCAAGAGCAAATAATCTAATTGTTTTAGTATAAATCTACTAGATGTTCAGAACTTTATATAAATCCTCCACAGAGATACCTCACAGAAGTGGCCGTCATTTGGACGTTAGCAAGTGCACACTGCTATGCTACTCACTATTTATCACCGAATAGGTAGTGTGTAGTGTAGCAAATCAGAGAACAGCATTCGTGATAGAATGCTAGTAGATTTATACTGATAAAAATTACCTGCCTACTGAACATTGCCCACAATTTCCAGCACAGATTCTAACAGTTATGACGTTGCTTGAAACAAATAAATTGTTAACTTTGCTGTAAAGTAACAGGGTGCAAAGAAAGCCAATTTTCAGGCTTGCCCTTTGAGCAAGCTGTAACTATGATGTACAACCCCGAAAAATCATTCTCTTTATAGCTCCCTAAAATTTCATGTCTTACAATACTTCCGTGATTGAATTTCCTCAAACACATTCTGAAGATACTTTCACTTGTTCATTGGGGAAGGAAAGGGAAGAATCCACTAGCCTAACACCAAAATTTGTAAATATGTTTACAAATGGCAAAATAAAGATAATAATACTAATACTAATGCTAATGCTAAGGCTAAGGCTAAGGCTAAGGCTAAGGCTAAGGCTAAGGCTAAGGCTAAGGCTAAGGCTAAGGCTAAGGCTAAGGCTAAGGCTAAGGCTAAGGCTAAGGCTAAGGCTAAGGCTAAGGCTAAGGCTAATGCTAATGCTAATACTAATACTAATAAAAAACAAACACAACTCTCTAGCCCTGTGGTAAGACAAATTAAGAGCCACAGGTAAACCAGTTCTAAGAAATGAAAATACATGTATGTACCCGAGATTTCTAAAAGGGTTGATGTCATCAGCATTATTGCCTTCGTCACTGTCATCTTTTAAACTGTCTGATACAAGTTTCAAACCATCCAGAAAAGTCACCTGATCCCCCTCACAAGCACTACTGAGGCTTGTACCCTGAAAAAAATAATACAGAGCAAGCTATATCCAGCATAAAGGCTTTGGGTATATAGGGCTGTAAATCATATCAAATCACTAAAAAGGTAGATCTAACTAGTCTAAATATCACTGACTTGATAGTGCTTAGCTCTCAATGATCGTAAAGGCTATTCCCTTACAGATGCCTGTATCCACATTGACTCTCACCTGAAGGGCCATTTTGTTATTTTGCCATTTTGTGTTTTAAACATGACGTTATGTTTGTAGGACAATGTAAAGATTTGAATGTATGATTGCAATCAGTGAATTATGTTGTTCCAAAAAATATCCAATTTCCTTTCCCACAGAGGTTTTTTTGGCCTGAAACTCCCCTCCCTGTTCCTGTGGAAATTCCAGCTTTTGTTCGTACTTTGCTTTTAAAAGTTTTGCTTTTGACACCCGTTCTCCCCTTTGAAATTTTTGATAACCTTCCTGGGGTGGGTATTTAGCATTACCAGGAACCACACATTTGCAATTTATATTTTGACAGGAAGTAAATTTATTGACAATAGAGTAATAAGTAGAGGAAAAAAATTGATATTAAATAAATAAATAAATAAATGACAAATAAACAGATTTATACTTACTAGTTTCTGAGCCACATTGTTGTAATGAGAGAAGGACTGGACTAATGCAACAAAAAATACTTTAAAACCTCCTGGAAAAAAGGAAAAAGCCAACAGTCTTTGATGTGTGGTAATTGACTCAAAAACCTTTCATGCACAAATAGTGATGAGTTCTTTTTATATAACAATTCTGGATCATTGCGTCTTTTGCTAAGAGCTAACAAATTAGAGCTATATGTACATCTAACCCCAGGGGCCTCTATTTGGGAGGGGGGTTGCCCAGGGGGGAACTCCTAAATGTATATAAAAATGACGGGGATGCTCGTCATACCTTTTAGGGGTTAAAAACGCACTACCACAATCCTCTCAGGGAATTCAGCCTCAAAAGGTCACAGCAGGTGCTTTTATAGCACCTTTTAGGGTATTGAGCCAGAAAAAAAAATGACAGGAGATGATGTTATGTTTTAGACGTGGTACCTCTTAGAGATAAAAAAAAATTTAAAGCCATGCCCACAGAGGGTCTTGGAGCCTCTAATGGGTTCTTTTCAAAATTTCCGACGAGCACCCCCGTCATTTTTATATGGGAGTCCTGCCCTAGGGGGTTGTTTACAACATGACATGGTAAAATGACAAAATGGCACTAAGGGTAAGAGTCAATGAGTGTACGAGTGTCCCCCGCAATTTAATTGTTAGGTTTCCCCAACAATTTACCAGTACCCATTTATACTCCTGGGTGGAGAGAGGTACTGTGAGAGTTAAGTGTCTTGCCTAAGAACACAACACCGTGTCTCTGGCCAGGGCTTGAACCCAGACCACTTACTCCAGGGACGAGTGCACTAACCATGAGGCCACCGTGCCTCCCACACAATAATTGTACGGATTTACAATAATTATTATTGAGACCTAACCACTGTTGAGTCATTGATATTTAGGCTGACCTGAGTGCTATTTAGGCTAACTGCTGGGTGCCATTTTGCCATTTCATGTTTTAAGCACACCCTTTGGGAAGGAGTGTAGGAAGGGCACATTTTCTGAAATGATTTGTTTACAAGGGAAGAGAGGTTATTACCAATAAGAATTGCGATGCAAGATCCCCATTTCAAAAACATTCCACTAAGAGATGGGGTATTGCAACTATGGATGTGCTTGATATCTATAGTTAGAAACCTCCTAGTTTAAGTTTTAGCGCATTTTACATATTTTTCTTTTTAGATTTTAATTGTTTAATAGCTCACTTTTGTAATGCACAGGTGATCATATATTCATGTAACCTGTGCAATGTAAATGTAAATTTTTATTATGCATAATAGGTATGCATAATTATTATGCATACCTTTAATGTACATGGTAAGAAAGTGATGTATAAGGAAGCTTCCATCATTCTGACAATCTGATATTAACACAAACTTCCTCTGCAGGTTAACAAAAAAGTCAATAATAATAACAATGTATTAAATAATTAAATTGTTAAACAGAGAGTCAATGAGTCTAAAGAAAATCATTTAAGTTTGGCAAACACTGACAGTAATGTTTTGCGCAGGGAATATTTGGGGCATGGGAAAAAGGATATAACATCATACAGTTAACAGTTGAGGATATTAGTTCAATCTTCTTCTTACTTCTTCAGGCTGTGCAAGGCTCCAACAATGGAGGTGTGTGGGGGTCTCTGGAGTGGATAGGGTAGGGGGTAGGGGTTTCCACGTGTGTAACAAAGACCCTCATATTTTATGATATTTAAGCTATAAGTGGTCATTCACGCAAAGAAAACCTTGACAAACCAGACTACAAAAACAAAAATGAAAAATCGGGCAAAGGCGATGCTTGCTTTAAATGTACAATCTATGATTCAATCCTAAGGAAGCTTATTAGTGAGCTAAAATTTCCCCTCTGTCCCGAGTCGGGACAGTGAAGGGAAATCCAGCACCACAATCGATTCGTGACAAATTACAATAACAAAAAAAGAATCAGCGTTCTTCTTTGTTATTTAAGAAATTCTTCACGTACCTTGGGAGGGCTTTTTTCGCTGAAATTTGTCAAAGAGTTCAAATCTGGAAACATGATCGAAAGTTCCAATTTTACACTTTGCAGCCCTTTCCCTGTCCAGCGGTTGGGCACTAGACTCGACCGAGGGAGACTGTGTGTAGTTGGAATCAAAACAAACATGGCGGGATCTCTGGAAGATAGAACGTTTTCACTTTGGTTAAAGAATTTTTGCGATACTTTTAGAACTTTATCAGATATTCAGAAAAATCACACAATTGAAGGTATTATAGACATATGTGGACCCGAACAGCTGTGTTTTCTTTCCACAAAACTCGAAATACTCGTAAAAAGGGACTACCTCAAATGTTTGCCTTTGGAACTGAGTTTTCACGTGTTGAAATGGCTGGACCCAGTGTCTCTATGCAAATGCTGTCTTGTGAGTAAGGAATGGAACAAGGTTATTCTCAGCTGCGATGATGTTTGGCAAAACGCTTGTAGACGGCTGGGAATGGAAAGTCACGATAATTCTGAAAGAACTCCATCAACAGTTACCACGTGGAAGCAAATGTACATGTCGCACTTGAGGAATATGAAAAAATTAAAAGATATAGACGCTGTGGAGAAGAAACAGTTTTATGGTCACACAGCCCGGGTGTTTGCACTTTATTGCCGTGGAAACTACCTTGCAACTGGTGAGGACATTAAGCTTGTTGACAGCTAATTTGGAAGATGAGCAATTAATATGTAAATTGCAGATTAAGGATAGTTTTTTTTTTGGGGGGGGGGGGGGGCGCTTTCCGTTCGAGGAAAAATTCTGGTTTTAATTCCTGGACATTTCTCAGTGACAAATGGAACAGCATTTTCCAGAATTTTTAAGAGAGAGGACAATGTTGCAAAGTATACCCCAATTTTTGGAAATTTCTCACTGGGAATTTCTGTCCCATTTGATTTGGGGGGACCTACACCATTTTCAAGGTTCTTTATAATTGGCCAGTGCATGTACATGTATAATTGGAGATACATTTCAGGGATGGCCTGGGCCACAAGGTTTAAAATACAGAATTTTCTCAGCTCCTCTTATACCAGACCAACACACTCTCTTCACTGCATGTAGCTTCACTCCTTTTTGAAGCTCCCCTCTCCCTCCCCTAACTTAATACTCCTAGATCTGGCACTGGCCTGTTTTCATAATGACAAAGTTCATTGTGTAGTGTATTCAACCCTCCCCCCCATATAAAAAGAACGGGGGTACTCGTGGTACCTATTAGGGATTGAAAACGCAGTATTGGTACCTCTTAGGGTGTTGAGCCTCAAAAGGTCCACAGTGGGAGCTTTTGCAGTACCGTTGAGGGTAATGAGCCAAAAAAACGATGACAGGAGATAATGTGTTGCTTTAAAATTGGTACCTCTTAGGGGTGAAAACAATTTCAAGTCGCTTCTACAAAACAGGATCTTGGTACCTCTTAGGAGTTCTTTTCAAAATTTCTGACGAGCACCCCCGTCCTTTTTATATGGGAGTCCCCCTCCCCCCCACTGGGCATTCAACATCTCCTTACTGGAAGTAACTCAATCCAAATTACCAGTTCTATAAAAATCTTGGATTCTGATTACAGTATTAGTTCTTCATCACTGAACTCTCATGGCTTTCTACAAGTAGTAACAATCACCCAACAGATACAAACTGAAGGCTTCAACTGAAATGCAGAAATTATGCTATCTAGGATCAGATGACAGATCAGTCCGGCTTTGGGACTTGAAGACTGGCCAATGTAAATATGTTCTGAAAGCTCATACTTGTGCAGACATTTGCTTTGATGACCACAAGGTCATTACAGCATCCTTTGACAATACTGTTGGCATGTGGGACTGGAACACAGGAGAGAACTTACAGTTCTTCAGGGGACACACTGCAGCAGGTGAATAAAACATGATGTCTGTATATGGCTGTTTTGACAAGGGTTGGGAAGGGAGGCATTATCAAGCGGTTCAGGTTTGAGTCCTAGCCAGGGCCATTGTGTTGTGTTTTTGGGCAAGACGCCTTGCTCTCACAGTGCCTCTCTCCATCCAGATGTATAAATGACTACCGGCAAATTTAATGCTGTGGGGTAACCCTGTGATGGAATAGCGTATCATCCAGGGGAGAGTAGAAACTCTCCTAGTTGCTTCATGCTACAGAAGCCAGGAAAAGCTCCAGCCTAATAGACCACTTGGCTCCTATGCAGACTTAATCTTGTACTTGTCCCACAAAAGCCTGAAGGCATACACACAATCTCTTTGGTATTATGGGTAGTGATAATTTATTGTTACTTGTTTGAGGTTCAGTGTTTCAGCAAGATGGGAGAAGGAAGCACAAATACATGTGGTTGTGTTGTTTCCTTCCGCTGAAACACCTTGAACTTCAATCAAGCAACTGTGAACCACCATAACCTATAACACCTTTCAAGATTGTTGCATACGCTTACAAAATGCTTTTGTAGGACATCCTTTCTAAAGACAGCTGTATGCAGATTACGATAATCCAATCTGGTCTAACTTACAATTCAAGTTTTAGAAATGGATTGAGGTACTTGTAGTCAGCTGTGGTGCAGCCTGACTTACAATCTGGATGGCTCATTTTCAAATTGTCCACCACCTCTTAAAACTTGGTGGAATTTAAGCACAGCACTTTTTGAGTTCAACTCCTACCACTAACATAAAGTGGAGGTGAACAATGTGAAACCCTAATGGGGTTATAAAGTTGCATTAAAATGAGATCATGTGTACCAAAGACATCTGCAGTGGAGTGTTGATCAATACCCTCGATCGACATCCTGATCAATACTCGGTGAACATGCAATTGGCACTTGATTGACATCTCGATTGACACTCGATCAACACTCAATCAACAATTGATTGATAGTCGGCAGAGTGCCAATCAACTCATACGCATTGATATAAAATTAGTCAACTCTTGACTGACTGTGGATTGAGATGTTGATTGAGCGTTGATTGAGTGTCAACTGAGGTGTTGATGGAGTGTCGATTGAGCATTGATTGAGGGTATTGATCGAGGGTATCGATCAACACTTGACCACAGATGCGTTTAATACACATGATCCGAAAAATGTACTGATCATGTTGCCCAAATTATATAATGAATCCTCAGGCTGGCGTAACAAAATCCCTGGTATACTGATCTTTGAGGGTCTTTTATTTCACCTTTGATTGAAGTGTTTACAGTTGACCACTGTGATGAAGTGGACACAATTGTAAGTGGTTCTGCTGACTCTACTCTCAGAATATGGAAAATGTCATCTGGACAGTGCCTACAGACCAGATATGGACACTCAGACTGGGTGATAAAGGTATTATCAAACTCACCACTTTTATCCATATCTTGCCTAAAGGGTGTAGAAAACCTTTGAGTGGGGTTCCCATGTGAACAGGTGGGGGATACTCTGTGTGCATGACAAAATGCCACTATTTTAGCCATTAGAGTATCTTTTAGGGTGCACTTGGGGAATTAATGATAAAAAATGCTCTCATTTCCATTTTTAGACTTGATTTCTGCTGGTCTACTGGCATGGGTTCCTTTCCTGAACAATGGCTGGTGATCATGCCTAGTCCATTTTAAGTGGTATCATTTAGGGGTCAAATAAAGCTCAAGCCATGTCTACTTTTAGGGGTTTAATTCAAAATTTCCGACAAGCATCCCCGACCTTTTCATATGGGAGTCCCCCCACGGGGGGAGGGGGGGGGGTAGAAAACACCCTGCAAGAAGGTCTGCTAAAAGCCATAGTGTTTTCTAGAAGAAGTAGAAACCATTTCTTTTGGGTTTCTATCAAGTTATCGAAAGCTCATAAAGATTATGTCAGATTCATTGCTCTCTAATCAGATGTAGTGAGTTAAGTTTGATGGTTCCATGTGACTTTGTGGCTGTTTGTAAAATCTGTTTCTAAAATTTCCTATCATGGTTTTACACCAAGGTTATCCTGAGAAGAGCTGAAGTGGACTCACGGACTCACGCAAAAAACCAGCTTGTAATACTAAGTATGGACAAACGTGCGATCAAGGTGAGCTGAAAATTCAAAAATCTCTAAATCTTAGCAGTCTTGTCACAAAGTTTTGCATTAGGCAGCGTCACTGTAGGAAAAGGTGGTCGATTTTGGCAGGTCTTTCTAAAGAATCAAACAAATACCCTAGTAGAGTAGCTGGTCAGATCATTTAAATGGCTATTTTTACTTTTTACAACTCTGATCATCCCATTAGATTTTCTGTTTGAAACTTGTTGAAAATTGGTACCTCCAAGGGGTGAAAGTAAATGAGAGTCACCCTCGGAAAGTGACATTCTGCTATCTTTGTAACCTGGTTTTCCTGTCAAAATTTCTAAGGGTTGCCCCTGCTCCTTTTACGTCGAGATGAGGTTTGGGGGGGGGGGGGGGGGGAGTAGACAAAATAAGATTAAAACAAGGAAACTAATTAGACTGTTTTGCTGTCTATTTTAATTGTTTTGCTAAGATCTGGTCTCTCAGCCATGACTGTGAAAAATGTTTGGCAACATTGAATCCTTTGGAGTCAAATGATCACCTACAGCCCCGCCTTCAGTTTGATGGACAGACCATCGCTTGTGCCTCAGAAACAGGAATTCTGCTTTGGGATTTCAAAACTCTGCAAATGGCAAGGTACGTTAGTGAAAATGAAACACAATCCCTTTTTTGAGGTCCACTCAGAATCCCATTCCCGAGAATCGACTGTGCCTCCGGTGTTCCTGAGAAATGTTATGCAGTGCGCCAACCTGCATATAACGCTTTCGATGTTATTGAAAACCGATCTTGTTGTTTATTATTGAATCTATTATTGACTTTAAAGCTGACTATCTGAAAATCGAAATTTTGAGACTTCTTTCTCTGCCATGATATAATTAAGAGTCTATGGTTTGAAGAAACATGTAGTAATGAGGCTGTGTGACGAGCTTATACCAAATCCGTTATTACATGTGTTTTATTTTTAAGTTGGATTCGCAACTTGACTACATATTAAGAGGCTACACATGAGGCTGTTCTCAGAGCGTACAGTACATGCGACTTATAGTCCAGATTGGCCGATGAGAATTTTGCCGTAGATGGCTTCCGTAGAGATGAAACGATCGGGGTTCTTCTAGAACGAGTTTCGCCCCTCTCCTTAATCTCTCTCCTTTATCTCTCTCTTTTGTCTCTCTCTGTCTCTCCTGACTAAATTTGCCGCCGGGCTAACGCATGCTCATGCTGCCCAGGACTCCTCTGCATCCATTTCAAATCATCCCTCTCATTCCAAATGTCTTTTTTTCTGCTAACTATAAAACCTGGAGTTTAAAGCTTATTGACCATAGATGGTTGGTAATATTTTGCGCTAATGCTTACGTTCAATTAGCTCGAGTTAAGTTTCAAGTTTAACCACTCGAAACACAAGGCTTTCGAAATAATAAGAAATACGCTTGTTTCATAAAAGCCGAGTTCACTTGAACGCTTCCACGACAATTTAGAGCTCTAAATAAATGCTTCGGCCTGTTATTAATAAAAGCAAGTTTTTCTTTTTTCTTCGCTTGACATTTCTTCCGGCAGGGTCTTCACCGAGTCTCCTGCCAAGTGGCTGGTGGCCTATGGACATATGTATAGTCTGGTCATGGACATGAACTCGTTGTATTTGGTAAGAACTAGAAGTGAGGACACTGTAGCGGAATATCCTCTTCCGCCTTTCAGAAGGTCTGTGCGCGGCTCAAACTTTACTCCGGGTGAAACCGGCTGGCTGAACGGGGGACTTACCAGGCCCCAAGAAAGCCTTGTTTTCGCCACAAGCATGCCGGACTACAGTGTTTTACTGTTCATGCTCAAAGAAAGCACGTGATGTGGTGTCGGCTGGCCCCTCTATTATAATTCGAACTGGCCTGGTTTGGAGAATTCGTACTGAGCGCGCGCAATTCCTCCCGGAGACGTGGTTCTCATCAAAGGAAGGAAATTCGGCACGAGTCGATTAATAGTGGTTAAATTTCTAAGGAAAAAGTCAACGGAATTTGCAAAAACTGATCAAATCCCTAGTTTAATAAATTAGTTACCTAAAGAAACTAGAAAAACTGGGAAACAATTATTAAAAGGTTTCACACGCTGGCTAATACCAAAAAGAAACAACTCAAATTGAGTGTTCGCTAATTGCTGTTGAATCGTTTCGATTGCAGACTTCAATCTTCTCCATTATAATGGAATAAAACATCAAAATTGTAAGTATGGACCAAAAACAAAATATAAGCATATCTGTTTGTCTCGTCAATTCGCATAATTTTAAATAATTTTCCGGATGAAAAAGAACTATGGTTAAAGAACCTCGATGTAATGCCATTTTCAGTTTATACGTTGAAGGTCGTAGTTTTTCTGCGCTTTACAAAATTCCCCAGGGAGTAATTTTAGTATTTTTCGTTTGAAATGAATTACGGATAGACGAATGTATTCTTTTCGTCTCTAAACTGTTTCAGTTCAGTTCCAAGACTTCTCTCCGCTTAACAAGGAAACGAGGTTGTCGGTTCAATCATGTTGTTTTAACTGCCGCTGACCATGCGGACTCGGCCTCGTCGTGTTCTAATAACAAGTCTTTAATCGTTCCGTGAACAGGATTCACCCGCAGAATAAGGCTTGTGTTAAATCTTCTGTAAGCTATAGTTAGTTCATTGTAATTTTAAATGCGCAAGACGGACTGGTTGATAAAATTTATTGTCAACCGAAAATATGACTTGGCACGATGTCCAATATATTGCTTATAAACGTAAAGAGAATTTTAATTCTTTGTAAAGCAAGAACACAATATCTAATCGTTTGTTCATTTTACAAGCATGAAATGAATAGAATATATGTACAAAGTAAATGAATATTTTCTCTGCTAGAAGAAATGTGTGATTTACTACTGATTCCTTTTTTTGAGAAATTAAGTGCACTTACAGTAAAGCGCGAAAATTTCGGACGTCTTTAATTTTGAAGAAAAATTCCGACAATTAACCCGGCCGAAATTTTTTTGCAGTCCGAAATTTTAAACCATAAAACAATTTTATTCTCAAGATCTCCTGCCAAGACTTTTTGGTGTGTTTTCTTGTGGACTGGTAGTACAGGGAAAAGCCGGGAGACTTAATATTCTTCGACGATTCTTATATTAATAACTTTTGCCATCCCGAAATGTCCCTAAGACCCTTAATATGTTTTTCGGTAATCAAAATAAATTTTTAACTTTTTTAAACAATTGAAAATTAATTTTTAACTCGGATTAAAACAATGCTAATTCATTTCTTAAGATTTCTTTTAAGGAAAATAAAATAAACCGTTAGCCGTATAAAAGCCAAAATCAGAAAATATTAACCGTTAGCCGTAAAGGCGACTACCCCATTGAGGCCCTGCACGATTTTTAGGTATATGTAGTGCGTGCATTGCACTGTACTCAAGAGTGGTTTTCAATAAACCGTCTTGAATGACGTTACGATATCATTAACAGTATACACGTCTATGTATACATGGAAGATTAAATGGCATGTTACGAATTTATTTATATATGCCTTCAATGTTTGTATTAAAAAAGGTTTCAATTTGAGTTTGCCCCTTTTAACATCGTCAGTAGAGAGAACAATTTCCTCTCAATTTTGTACTTGGCCTTCTCATCATAATTAGCTTTCGACAGATCACTTTGATTCTATTGATTCCGCCCAGGGACATTTTAATTCAGCTCTCAGTTTTAACAGTAGAATTGAGTTAATCCTGATCGAACATTTGTTTGACAGCAAGTGTCAATTTTTGTTTTTTAATTTTGGCTGTTTGATTACGATATACATGTCTTTTCTCCCGTCACAATAGCATTGAGATTTAGTGCAACACAACCTGTCAAACCAAGCGAAGTCCTTCGAGTCTAGTTTTGCGGGGTGATCGTACGAACTTTAATAACCTGGCCAAACATAATCTGCTTATATGCAAAGATGGCACATTTACTACCATTTGTAATTACTTCAGCTTGCAACACGCTTATTCTGTTATTAAAAACAGTCATATCATTTCAAAACACTTACAAAACCTTCCCACAGGTGTTGACTCAAGTTTATAACTCACGCCCACGAAGAAATTTTTGAACTGTTCATTGTTAGCCTGCGTAGCCGGCGAGAATTCGCGCGAGTGCTTTTGTTTTGTCGGCCAAGTCACGAGTTGATTGCGAAATTCCTCACGGAAATAGAATTTTATTTCCTCAGAGAAATAAATCAGTGCCTCCGACGCCAAAAAACACTCGTTCGCGAATCCCGCCAGCTACGCTCGTCAGTCCATTGGACAATTGCGTGTATCATACTCTTGGTTTAATTTAATTTGATGACAATGCTATTTGTAATTAACTACCCAAGTATCCAGTGTACATTTGTGGTGTCTGTTTGCTTTGGACGCCTTCTGTTCCGTCGCTCACATTGAAAAGGTATTATTTTGCCAGTGTAAATTCCATTAGCACCTCGAGGCATCGCTACTGTTCGACTCGCAATGTGGATTAGCATAGTTCTGTTTTAAACTGTCTGCGTGTTGGTGACCTTGGTAGACAAAAACAGGACACTTCGCCTCGCTGAACGCACCAGATACCACTGCATAACCATGGCTGGTGTCTTCATCTTGATTTATGCGTTCGTGGTATTTCCACGTGTTCTTTACAGCGTCGCAGCAAATGATTTTCGTGTCCCAGACGATCCGTCAGTGCAGAATCCAGATCGTCCGCCTGTGAAGGACGATCGCGCCGGAGTGTTCACCATGACGGCACGGGAGGCATTGCAGGCCATCGAAGAAGTCCACAATGGCACCGTCGACTGCAAAACCATGCTGGCGGAAAGAAGCTTGAAGCTTCTGTTTTTAAAATATGAGAACAGTGTTTACACAGCCCAAGCGAACCTCGCCATTCGAACAGCTAATTTAATCTCGGATTTGCTCCCGACCGGCTCCGCCAAGAGGTTGAATATTTCCGGTGAGCCAGTGTTGAAGTCGCACGAGGAAGTCCTTTACGCCATAGTTAGAAACAATCTCGAAAACGATCCACTTATCGTGGGATCGGCGATTATTTTCGACAACAACAGCTTTGTAAACAACTCGTTTTATGCGCCGTACGCTTACCGGAACTCAAACGACTCGTTTATCAAAGTCACAGATTTGTCCGCAACGTGGAGTTACCTCCACGAGGCCTTCGTGAGGCTGATGCGGAATAAATCCCACGAGAGACCTTTTCCAACACGAACCACGTACTTTTATCCGCGGAAAAATGGCTCTTACGTACAACAGCGACTGCAACTCACGCATGAGTTTGTGGAATTAATAGACGGCTTATGGAGCAGGCCTTACTTTGAGTGCACCACGGCCAGGGCATGGGTCATCACGTACACCTCACCTATACTGGGCAACTGGGACAAGAATGGACCAATCTCCTTCATGTAAGTTGACGCGAAATCTCGTAGCTTTGTTGTGACTGGGTTGTTTTCCAAACTATATTCAAGACAAAACTTGATTTTTGAAGGAAGGTACTTGAGTATGTTCAAGGGTTAGAGTTAGGGATATGTGTCCCTTTTCGCCTTTTCGAAGCCTTTTTATAAAGGACACAGAGGAAATCTGTCAAGGTGACGTTTTAAACACCAATTTGTCTTTTGACCATAATAACCTGTTTTCAAATTTGGTAAGTTTGAGCTAGAAAATCTAAGTCTCAAATCCTTTTTTAGCTCCTCTCGCTTCATATGGAAGCAAACATTTTCACTGCTAAAAGGAATCAACATGGGAATTCTCTTTACTGCTCGTAGCACGCCCCTTTTTCTGCCAGTAAGAGGAATTTGATTTATGCAGTCAATTCGGTTTGGAATATACGCGCAGGTCTTTCCCTTAAGACCTATTCACATGTATTCACGCTTTAAAAGGTTTCATTTTGCGCTTCAAATGGAAGGAAATTTTCAAATAATGCGTCAAAGAAAAAGTAGTGCAGAAGGAACAAGGATGGAATGTAACGTAAATTTGTCATCCCTTCGTGACAATTTTAAGCCGTTGTGTGACAGTCACGCAAGCATGGGAAATCAGTTGTCTGTGTAATTTTCTCTTTGCAGGGGTATGACGACAATTGACATTGCCCTCACGAACGTGGACATTAACCAGTGCGATAAGGAGTCTGGCGGCCAGTTCCAGTTCGAGATATTCGCCGGGACTCATCGCTGTAAAAATGAAACCACCCAGGTAAGATAAGTTATGGGAATTACGGTCCCATCCACACTGCGCCGGAGAAATTTGAAAACGCAGCTTTATTTCTACGGTTACCAGTAAATTGCATTGGACGCGCGGTAGCCTAATGATTAGCGCCCGAGCGGTCTGGGTTCGAGCCCTGGCTGGGGTCATTGTGTTGTGTTCTGGGGCGAGACTTCAGAGCGGAAAAACGTAATAAGCATGCGCGAGTTTTGGCTGCGCGCCAGTCCCCAAGGTTGAAAAAAATGGGAGGAATTTAGTCGATTGTGTAAACAAAAAAAGCTACGAACTTAATAGGCTTTCTCAATTTTCTCGGTAAGCAGCAACATTTTAACGTAACTAATGGAAAGCTGGTGTATTGTTCTCGTAGGGAATCAATTTTTTCTGGACAAAATCAACCTATTTTCCCGCGGTATACAAGAAAATTCGATGCGAAGACATTTTTTTCCACAAACTCCCTTTACATATTGCATCCATATAGCAACCTATGGAATATATAAGCACGAAAGCAGGGGGAAACTTGTTTTCTTAACAGTGAAATGCCGAAAAAATTTCATGCTTGCCCAAGTATAAATAAATCAACCGAGTGACATCCTCGCGTACCCTATTACAGTCCTTCTCTCTTTCCAACCATTGCGAACCTCTGCAGCTTGCAATATTACCTGAGCCCGCAAGTAGGGCAAGGGATGCGCAGAAAGCTGCGCAGTTCGTTTTTCCGCTCTGAAGGGCGAGACACTTTACTCTCACAGTGCTTCTTTCCACCCAAGTTTATAAATGGGTACCGGTGAATTGTAATGCTAGGGGTAGCCCTGTGATGGACTAGCATCCCATCCAGGGGAGCAGAAATACTCCTAGTCGCTTTATGCTTGGGGAATAAACAACTGTCTGATGGGCTATCAAGCACTTGTTTCTGATCTTGCTTGGACGTAGAAGTTAGTGAAACCACTTTGCTCTCATTTTCTTGGCATGCGTCAATTACACATTCGTTTTTGTCAAAATTCTGGCCAGATTGAAAGTGCACGGCGTGCTCAAACTGCATTGCTAACCTAGCTAAAACATGATATAACTACATTTTATTGTTTTATCATTGTAGTGCAAATTTGTCAGTGGACTCGGGTTTAGAGCTGGTTCATACAGATGTGTCTGTAAGCCTGGGTACTACTTTCCCAATGTCACAGCTCAGAATAACTATTTCAACGGATCTGTCATCGAGTCTGCAGCCGCTGACACTAGTAACAGCTATCACTCGAACCCAGATTCCTTTCAATGCCGCCAGTGCCAGCCTGGTTGTGACGCATGCGTGGATGATTCGCCGTGCATTGTGACGTTGAACTGGCCTCTGAGGAAAGCTCTAATGGGTTTAACTGTAGTCACCATTATCGCCGCTATTGCTGTAATTGTCTTTATCGTCTACTTTCGAGATTTGAAGGTGAGGGAGTTGGCTTCGTGAAACAACCTCTTTCTCTGAGCCCATTATTCTTTGGCTCACCGCCAATCCCATCCAAAGAGCTCTCGTTAAATTTGATAAGGGACAGACCATTATTATTTTGAGTGGGGAGGGGTTGGACAGCTTCCCCCCCCCCCCCAGAAATTCCTGCACAGCAAAAACTGCTGGAAAAAAAAACAAAAAAACAAACAAAAGAAACAATTGTGCCAGCGGAGCCATGGGATAAAAAAGTACTTTCTACTATACTCCCCTCCTCCTTCCATCCCCCTCAAAAAGTAATGGTCCGTCCCCAAGGAACTTTTCTTCTTTTCTTTTGACTCGGTATATTTCAGGAACCAATATTATCTATACAATGGTTCGAAGGCCATTTTAAAAAGCAGCAACCTTGAATCTTGTAATTAGTGGACAACACCATGTCATAGACACGTGACAGAACGTATAACACCACTTGGTTTCTTTGTGCTTACAGGTGGTGAAGACAGCGAGTCCTCATTTTCTTATCATCATATTGGTGGGATGTATCTTGGAGTACGGCGAGGTTAGTTGAATTATGTGCTATTGTGAGACAAACGCCAAAGCAAAATCACTCTGGCCAATCACAAACGGCACATACAATCCAGTGAACCAATCAAGACACGAAACCACTGCTTGTAACTGACGCAAGTCGTGGAGAAGCGTGTTCAA